>NC_081427.1:75156334-75476334 GCF_949786415.1 Peromyscus eremicus
ATTACTGAGAAGGATTAGGAATTATGGCCTCATTGGATGAAATGTTTCACAGGGGTAGGGGGTATTGAGGCTTCAGAAGCCCATGCCAGGCCCAGTCTCTATCTCTCTCCCTCTTTCTCTGCTTGTGATTCAGATTGTAGCGTTCAGCTACTTCTCCAGCACCATGCCTGCCCACCACCATGTCCCACCAAGATGAAATGGACTAAGCCTCTGAAAGCATAAGCAAGCCCCAATTAAATGCTTTCTTATAAGAGTTGCCTTGATCATGGTGTCTCTTCCCAGCAATCGAACAGTGACTAAGACAGTCCTCCCACTTTTTTACACAGAGAAACCCTGTCTGGAAAAACAAGACAAAAAGATTGGTGTTTCAATCCATGAACACAATGTTTTTACATTTATTTGGATTTTCTTATTTGTTCCGTCAAAGCTGTTTTTTTCTACATATGGAATATATACATGCATATAGTATATAATGTATTGTATGTGTGTATCTATTGTCTTAATATAAGTTGTGTTTAGGTTTTAATTTTTTATTAAAATATATGATTTCTATTAATTGTTTGAGAATTTCATACAATGTATTTTTATTATATTCAGCCTCACTCCTCCCTAACTCCTCCCAGATCTACTCCCCACCCTCCCCAATTTCATGTTTTGTGTTGTTTTTTTTTATTAATTTAATTTCACATATCAGCCATGGATTCCCCCATCCTCCCTCCTCCTACCCCCAGGCTCCTCCCCCCAATTCACCCCCCCATTCCCACCTCCTCCAAGGCAAGGTCTCCCCTGGGGAGTCAGCCCAGCCTGGTAGACTCAGCTGAGGCAGGTCCAGTCCCCTCCTCCCTACACCAAGGCTGAGCAAAGTGTCCCAGCATAGGCCCCAGGCTCCAAAAAGCCAGCTCATGCACCAAGGACAGGTCCTGGTCCCACTGCCTGGGGGCCTCCTAAACAGTTCAAGCTAATCAACTGTCTCACTTATTCAGAGCGCCTGGTCCAGTTCCATGGGGGCTCCTCAGCCACTGGTTCACAGTTCATGCATTTCCGCTAGTTTGGCTATTTGTCCCTGTGTTTTTTCCAATCATGGTCTCGATATCTCTCGCTCATACAGTACCTCCTCTCTCTCACCAATTGGGCTCCCAGAGCTCCACCTGGGGCTCAGCCGTGGATCTCTGCATCCGCTTCCATCAGTCACTGGATGAGAGTTTTATCATGACAGCCAGGGTGTTTGGCCATCCCATCACCAGAGCAGGTCAGCTCAGGCACTCTCTCGACCATTGCCAGTAGTCTACAGTGGAGGTATCTTTGTGGATTTCTGGGGACCTCTCTAGCACTCTGCTTCTTCCTATTCCCCTGGAGTCTACATTCATCATGGTATCTCCCTCCCCATTCTCCCACTCTGCTCCTGATACAGCTGGTACCTCCTGCTCCCCTAAGTTCTCTTTCCCCCTACCCTTGTTCTCCATTACCCTCCCTCCCACCCCCAGTTTGCTCATGTAGATCTCATCCATTTCTCTGTTGTTGGGTGATCCCTGTGTCTTTCTCTGGTCCCTCTTTACTAGGTAGCCTCCCTGGAGTTGTGAGTTGCAGTCTGGTTATCCTTTGTTTTACATCTAGTATCCACTTATGAATGAGTACATACCATGTTTGTCTTTCTGAGTCTGGGTTACCTCACACAGGATGATTTTTTTCTAGTTCCATCCATTTGCCTGCAAACCTCATGATGTCATTGTTTTTCTCTGCTGAGTAGTACTCCATTGTGTGTATGTACCACATGTCCTTCAACTGAAGAATGAATAAATAAAATGTTAGTTTGTTTTTAAGTAAAAGATCAAGTCCAATTTTTGTTGCCTGCATACTTACAGGTGTGGCATCCACTGAAGCATGGTCAACCTTCAGGAACACAGCCTTTAAGAAATGGACTTTTCCTTTCCTAGAAACTATAAGCTGTCCATAGCTTCTCAGTCAGGGGTTGGGGCCCGTGAATGCCTTCCCACTCCATACTAGTAATCTTATTTTTAATTAATTAATTGAATTTTTGATGGTCACTAAAAAGTGGACTTTTATTCTCTTTTGTGTGAATTTTTCTAATATTTTTGTCAGTTTTTGAGAACTTGATACAACGTGGTTTGATTATATTCACCATCGACTCTCCTTCTCATCTCAGATCTACTGCCACTTTCCCTAACCATCTAATTTTATGCTCTCGTCTCTCTTTGTCTTTTTTTCCAATCTGTCAAGTCTAATTTGTGCTGCTGTGTGGCCATCCCCTGGAGTGTGGTTAACCTACCAGGGGAGGTATCATACCATCAAGGAAAACTGCAGTCATTCATTCTTCCAGCAGCTATCAATTGCTAGGGATGAAACTGTGCCCACCTCTCCTCTTCATGCTAGGATCTAGTCTTGTGTCTACTGTCATAACTGTTGTGAACTCACGTGTGCAGCTGCCCTGCTATGTCCATATCACACTGTTTCCTTGTAGTTATCCACCACCTCTGGTTCTTATGCTCTTTCTGCACCATCTTCTGCAAATATCCCTGACCCTTAGGAAGAGTGAGTGTGAGTGATATAGACCCATGTGTGGCTGAGCTTTCTGCAGTCCCTTATTCTTTGTCCTTTGACCAGCTACAGGTCTCTGTGTTAGCACCATAGTCTGCAAATAGCTTTTCTGATGAGGTTGAAAAATGCCTTGATTTATGGGAAACACAATAAGTCACAATGAGTATCAGTTTAATCCTATGTCCACTTATCAGAACAATAGGGGGAGGCTCTCCCCTAGAGCCTGTACTCTGTCTAGCCACAGGCCTGATAATGGTTTCAGATATGGGTTCCATCTTGTGGAACAGGACTTTAATCCAATTGGAAGGTGGTTAGATACCCCATGATGTTTATGACTCTGTTACACCAGTGGGCATGTCATGTCTTGCTAAGCTAGTTGTTACTGTGGCTCATAGGGGTCACAGCTGGGTAAAACTGATGGTTAATTTTCACCTTTGGTAGCATGCATAGCACCTTTCAGTACTATAAAAGATCTCCTGTAGGGACAAAGCTTTAAGTTCAGTACCAGCTCGATTTCTCCATGTTCTATGACTCAAGTATGTGCCGTCTTCAGAATTAGAGTCCTACTTTCAAGTTCTGGAGGGTAACCAAGAGCACTGAGGGCCTATGGGAACTCATTGACCAACAACCCCCAAAGAAGTAACCCATTTTTGAAATTGGGCTTTTGTTGTTGGGGGTTTTTGGCCTTTTGGGGGACCCGCCATCCATTTCCCAAATCACACATGGAGGCTTATTCTTAATTATAAATGTTCAGCCTTAGTTTGGCTTGTTTCTTGCCAGCTTTGCTTAACTTAAATTATCCCGTCTATCTTTTGCCTCTGGGCTTCTCTTACTTCTGTAAATCTTACTCTTACTCCGTGGCTTTCTGTGTAGCTGGGTGGCTAGCTTCTGGAGTCCTCCTCCTTCTCTATCTACTTCTTTGATCTTTCCCCCCAGATTTCTCATTCTATATATTCTCTCTGACTGCCAGACCCACCAATCCTTTCTCCTGCCTTGCTATTAGCCATTCAGTTCTTTGTTAGACCATCAGGTGTTTTTGAAGGCAAAGTATCACAGTTAAGCAAATGCAACATAAACAAAAGTAACACACCTTAAAATTCTAGAACAGGCTTTTTATTTGTTAGCTTGTCTACAAGGGACATTGTTGTCCCATTATTCATTTTCTGCCTCCCCTCTACTCTTCTCCCCTGCCTTCCCTTCTCCCCCCCCCCCCATTTCTTGCTTTACTCTAACCTTTCACTCCCACTCTTATTCAAACCTTGTGATTGCCTCTCCTTTACCAAGTGGCAAAGTGTGTGACTTAGATATACTTGCTTTTTAATTCCAACATTTTTTTGTTTCTTTGAGATATTTTCACAAACATGATCATGTCATCTAGAATAATGACAGTTTTATTATCTCCAATTTCTATTTTCATTTTCTTTTCTTGTCTTACTGCCTTAACTAGAACTTCTAGAACAAGGATGAATAGTAATAGTGAGAAGGGAAGGACATCATTCCTTTGTTCCTGATGTTAGAAAGCATCTTTGCTTCATACCTGTATGCAAAAGCTATAGTTCATTTGATGAGCTTTGCCATTTGAGGTTATCTTCTATCTTACTTGGGTTTCTATTGCTGTGATAAAACACCATGACCAAAGAGCAACTTGGAAATGAAAGGTTTTATTCAGCTTACACTTCCACAACACTGTTCATCACTGAAGGAAGTCAGGACAGGAACTCAAATGGCAGGATTCTGGAGGCAGGAGCTGATGCAGAGGACCTGGAGGGGTGCTGCCTGCTGGCTTGCTTCCATTGTCTTGCTTAGCCTGCTTTCTTATAGAACCCAGAACCACCTGCCCAGGGATGGGACCGCCCACAATGGGCTGAGCCCTCCCCCATCAATCACTAATTAAGAAAATGCCCTACAGCCAGATCTTATGGAGGCATTTTCTCAAAGTTCCCTCTTTTCAGATAACTCTAGCTTGTGTGTCAAGTTGACACAGGACTAGCAAGCACATCTTCTGTTCCTACATTTCTGCTTGTCATATTTTGCATATATTATCCCCATTATCTATTTTTTCATGTATTATTCTATTTCTTGCTATATATACATTTTATACCTGTTTTTTAAATAAACTCCATTCCTCTAGATACACATTAAGATTCTTTGTGTCACCTCTATTTTCCTTTATTTCTTTTTCCAATGTCTGAGAGTCTTTACTGTCTTAGACCTTAGCAATAGATCAAAACATTTTAACTCCTCTAAGTCTTAGATTCCTCCTAAAACACACATGTGTGTGAGAGAGCAGGGTGTGGATATGCATGTGTATGTTCTATCTTTTTCAGAGGAAACTACTGTTGTTGTGTTTTTAATTTTGTAAAGCATAAGGAATGTTTTGTGACATATCTGAGAAATAAATGTGACCAGATAATAAGGAATAAATATGACTCTGAGCATCTGCTTTGCTTTGTAGCAAAGAAATATTATTTTTTGTGTTCTAGGGTGAGTAATGTTAAATTACTGTTATAAATAAGCAGTCCTCTTCTAATTATTAGTTTTGGCCTGAACAATATAATTATTATTACATTTTAGTTACAAAAACATTTGAAACAAGGTGTTTATACTCCATTAGACATCAAAAACATGTGGGTATAAATTTAAACGTTGCTTACATTCTTAATAGCAATTATAAGTCCACACAAGGAATGCTATTACTACACCAAAGAGAATTCTTAAGAGTATCATTTTTCAATTATTGACATTATATTGGGGTTTGGTTCAGCATGGGAGTGGTTACTGCACAGAAACTGATGGCTGCTGTCATTCTTGCTCACACTAGATATTATGCATTTCTCAGACTGACATCACAAATGAGGAACCAATTCACTAGAAATAGCAAAGTTCTGCTGGGAAGAGTGTTTGACTGGAATATGCTCTTGAAATTTCTGAATTTGAAGCTATGTAAGCAGTAAAAATACTCCAAATTTCAGAAAGTACTTTTTGCCAACCCCCTAAAATCAGCATGAGTCTTGGTATGAAGTTGTTTGGGTTCTAGGCATCCAATTGTTTCCTTTGCCTTAAGGAAGTAACCTTTCTTGGTTTCTCTAGCTATAAAACAGCAATCATACTTTCCATTATTTAATTCACAGAATGTTGTAAGAACAGAACAATATGTGTCTATGATTTTTCATTTGGTTTCCATTATTTGTAGGCTGAAATCCAAATATCTTAGCAATCTAATATGGCTCCAGGAACACACTTTGGAGTACGCAGATGTTAAGAGGCCAGATTCTGACTCTCTCGTTTATAGTCATGGCCTTGGATGGTTTACTTGACTTTTCAGTTTCAATTTCTTCATCATGTTAGGTTCTTCCTCATAACACTTAGCATGAAAGTTAAACAGGGCAATGTACATCCAGGTTTGTATACTCTCTGTACTTTATGTGTCCAGTAGACAGTGGTTGCTGGTGTCCACATTACACCTTTGCTATCTGGATTTAACAGTCTCACATGCCATCATTATCATGATAAATTTTCCCTTTACTTATCTTGAATATATTCTTCTATTGCAATATTCCTCATTTATCTCTTGGCTTTTACCTATCATTATACCATTTCTGTTTGATATCACAAATGTTAGATTGATTCTCTTTAGTTAATGCAAAGTAGCACCTTAGCTAGTTGAGTCAAGAAATTTGTAAAGAATTAAAGTAGTGATGATCATAAATACATAATAATTTTTCACATGAATGTATATTTGGCCTACTAAAGATGAATGAAAATCTGTTATAAGTGTGGTCATTGTACTTTTGTATGTAGTTTTTCTTTTGTTAGTTATAACCTTTTTCTTTTTTTTCTTTTTATTAAATTAGAAAAGGGGAAATGTGGTAGTATTTTAATAAATAAAGTTGCCTGGGGTCAGAGCTATTAGAGCCATAGCAAGTGCGTGGCAGTGGTGGTGTACGCCTTTAAGGACCTGGAGGGCGGTACATACAGGCAGTGACGAGGCAGTCACATGATTGGGTTTACAACCAATCAGAAGCCAGAACAGAGAGACTATAGAGACAGACACACAGGAAGCAGGGCTTCTCTTTCGGAGAGCTCTCTGGGCTGAGGAGGATCCCTGAATCAGGAAGGGTGAGGCTCTTGGCTCTGACCTCTTGGCTTTCTTCTCTGAATCGGCTCTGTGTTTTTTGTCTGATAAAACCGTTGGCTACATCTACACTGAATTACATCTACATATAAGACTATTACACTGATGGCCAATAGACTACATTAAACACATGGACTTGTTTTGTCTAGTTTGTTGATATTAAAGTAAGTCAGAAGAATTTGTAACATTGTCTGTATTCCTTGACAAGTTTGGAGGACTAGCAACAATAAACCTCATTGCAGCATAGAAATATCTGATGCTTCTATTAGATCCATTCTCTACTCAAATGCCAAACAGTACCATACACTCTCCGTGACTGGCTGTTAATGTGGCCACAGCACTCCTTTTTTCTTTTTCTTTTCTTTTTTTCAAAAAAAGGTAAATGCAGAATGTTGGAATACCACTCTATACTGACTGTGTAGGTGGGGTATAACTGGTCTATCCACACCACATCCCAGCTTATCTTGCCAAATGTTCTTAAATGTTTTTGATGTTGGGAAAGTCTATCTTTATTTCCTCAGTAGATTGGCTATTGAACATGCCGTGAAATACTGCTTTTGCTCACTTTGTCCTGTGCTCATCTGAGAAGACTTGTTTGTGAAGATGAATTTTAGTTGTTTAATCTAATTAATTTTTTCAGGGTGTATAATTCAACATGCTCTTTCATATTAATTTGAACTTGAATTGTGTACTTTTTATTGTTTACATCAACTAAACTGAATATAAAATTGCCAGATCACTTTATTTTATAGATACAACATGAACAGCAGATTAAGCAAAGAGATGGTATTTTCTCTGAGGAGAGTATGGGAATTTGAGGTTCTTATCAAACCCCTAAACCTGTAAATGCTGATTATATTAGATTGGTACTTTTTGTTATTACTTCTCATTGAATATATTTTCTTCCTCTGGGTGTTGTTTTTTCCCCCACATTATCTCCTTGGGAAAAAATATAGTAGAGGTACATCAGGAAAATTCTTAAAATTTTTCTTAAACAAATGTATCATTTAGCTCAAGTGTGTGAATAAACACGCTTTGTGTTAGACTTGACAGTATTACATCCTTCTTTCAGAATAAGGCACATTTGATGCACCTTCATGGAGCATGTACAAATGGACTTTGCTCTTTGCTGGTTATTGTATTATTACCGAATCTTACCCAGTCAGAATGCAAAAGGAGTTCCTTTCTAAGAAGAAGTGTGATTCAGGAAATTAAGGACCAGAAACTGAAGTTTGCCTCTCTGGTGTTACTTGCTTCTTCTACTAGATTCTTGGGACTGTAAGTCAAAACTGCAATATCTGAATTTCATCAAGGAATAGTGGCTTATTCCCCTTTGCCTTCAAAATGATGATATTTGAGCAACTTAAAAGTAAATTCTGCTAATGAAAAATAACATAATTCAATGAGTAAGAATTGAAATAATGATATATGTATGTAAACAGTATTTGTAAGAAATGTAATGATAATAGTGACTCAATTTTTGCCTCCATATGACTCATCCACAGGCATGATATTTACTATGTAAGCAGGAACAAATTCATTATTTGTGAAATGAGCATGCCAGGTTAACTCAAGCTCCATTCAAGAAGGGAATAGTGTTCAACATGAGGTCAAAACCCTTCTATGTGAAGTTTTCTTCAGCATCTAATATTCTGACCCAGGTGGGCTTGCTCTTATTAGTGATACAACATTTTCAGAGAAGCTATGACTTGGAATTGCATTGTTCATTTTGGATGAATCTGTCGCTATACCAAATGCTGTAATGGCAGGGTAAAACCTTTCATCAATTTCTACTCCAGGGAAGAGAGAGGAGCTGGTAACCATCTGTTTGCTTGAAACTGAATTATTAAATGGATAGACCTTTCCATTAACAAAGGTATTTTGGTAACCATCTACTTTAATGAGGCTAAATTATATATAGACTATAGATTTTTTGATTTGTGAGATGAGGATGTATGTTAACTAGTAATAGAAGTCCCTTACATCTACAAACTTTGACTATGACTTAATGTATTATAAAAAGTGGCAAATATACATATCTCAAGGTGTTTAGAGCCCCTTACCTGGAAAATGTTAAAAAAAAAACCATTATTATATTATTTTTTAATTTTCCTTTATTGCTTTACTTCTACTTGTTTGTATTTCATAAAACATTTAAATTATGAGAAGCAATTAGGTAATCAGGCATAGTAAGGAACATTTACTAGCACATGTATACTTGATAGAGTAGCCTCTGAAGATTGTGGCAAAAAATTAATTAAGACTTAACTAGTACACTTATACGAGACTGATGAAAAGAAATTTAAATAAGAAAACATTGTTGGACCCCTCTTAAACTGAGTCTAGAGATATGAGGAGATCACAGCTTTTCCCTTTCTTCAGAGCCTCCCAACCCATGCCCCTCTTTAAAAATCTACTTTTTAACATTGAAAATAACTTTTTTCATATAATATATTCTGATCAAGGTTTCCCCTCCCCTAACTTCTTCCCAACTCCCCATCCACTGACTCCATACCCTTTTTTCTCTCTTTAGAAAATGGAGTCTGGCCGCCAGTGGTGGCACATGCCTTTAATCCCAGTGCTCAGGAGGCAGAGGCAGGTAGACAGCCAAAGCTACACAGAGAAACCCTGTCTTGATAAAAACCTAAAAAAAAAAAAAAAAAAAAAAAGACAAAGAAAGAAAATGGAGTCTGTTAAGGTGCTGAAGCTTTTGCTTCTCTCCTTTCAAAGCTTGATTTGCTTTGAGGAGAGCAAAGCAATACGCCTGTTTACCTGTTATTTTTGACATGTGATCACCGAGGTTTGGATCCTAATAGCTTATGTATCAGAAGTATCATTAAGACAGCACCTTTGGAATGTTTGGCAATGTCTGTTCCTGGAGGTATTTGTTCCTTCATTTTCCCATTGGCCTCTTCTTCCTTCTCCATGACTCATCAGTTCATTCATTTTTAACCTCTTTTTCTATACTGTGCACTAAGTTAGATTCTGGAGATGAAGAGACAAAGCCATGTCACTCGCCCTTTGAAACTGGCTGCCCAGAAGCCATGTTTCTGGGATACAGAATGCTAACTGCTTGGTCCCTTGGTCCTCCATACAGACTGGTCCCTTGCTTGCTGTAACCTCTGGGTATGTACTTATATCCTGAATCCTTAGATTTTGAGTCTTTGTTTTAAATATTTTTTTGTTCATTTCTGCTAGAGATCTGTGAAAGTCAGTTTGTTTAAGTTAGTAAATACGGCCAGTTAAAATATGTGTTTATCTTTTATTTTGCTAGTTTAAGTTAGTAAATACGGCCAGTTAAAATATGTGTTTATCTTTTATTTTGCTAGTGTGTGCTTTTCAAAAGGAAATTTGAAACTAGGGCAATTCCTTTGCAGCATACACTTAGTGATAAGCATTCTAATCTTGTTTGATGTGGAAAGGAACATTTTTATTTAGGGGGCCAAGTCTGACTCCTCCCTCAACTAAAGTCTACTGAAATCTATGGAGAGGACTATGGACCGCTGCCTTCTGTGCAAAGCCTGGAAAAGAAGAAGGAAGAGGAAGATGAAGAAGAGGAAGATGGAGAATGAGGGTGGACATGTTGCTTGGTTCACCCCCCTCCTATAAATCATTTAATCCGCCATGAATACAATTCACTCCTTTTAAAGGGGTTAAAAAAGGGGGGATGTCAGGCTGTGTAAGATTTGTTTTTAAACTGTATAATGTGACCCAGTGTGTCAAGATAGCCGCTTCCTGGTGATGTTTTCAAAAGCTACTAACCTTGGTGGTGCACTATGGATGTAAATCAGCAGGAGTATTTACAGCAGGCTCTTGGTGCGCTATGGATTAGTTATATATGGGGGGCTAGTTTTGTTGTCTCCCGTTTTCTGTTGTTTCTGATCTAATGCTTACAAATTCTTGTTTTGTTAATTGAATACGCCCCTGTAATTGCTAAAAAGGAGATATTTTGTTGACACTCAGAATACTTCCAAGTAAATACAATAAAAAGATATCACTAAATGTCTATTACAATGTGAAAATAAGGTGATATGCATATGAAAAAGAAAACAGAAAGGTGGATATGAAGTTTAGGAATTTGTGCACAAATTCTCTGCTTGCTGCTTCAGTATAAAGGAGCAAATTTGCTGTGTGGTAGTCCCATTTGGGTGGGCTCACAGGAAAGATAACATAGCCCAGTAGCTCTCAAACGAGTCCTCAAAATACAGAATTTTAGGATCTGCTCCCAGGATCTCTAACTTAGCAAACTTCAGGTGAGAAAGGGGATTTACCTTTTCTCCACCCTTCCCCTTTTCTTTCTTTTTAACATGTTTTTTTAAATATAGGTTCTTCCTCTTGGTCTATGTTGATGGCCTATGTGTGGATGATCTTCCTGCCTTAGCCTTGGTGATGATGATGATGATGATGATAATGATGCTTATCTTGGGAAGTACACTTTGAGAGTCACCATGCAGCTTTAGACTATGAAGAATTAAAACCAGCAAGAAAATTAAAATAGAAAAAACAGACTAAGGAAAAATTTGTTCATGTCCAGTGGTATTTTTAAAAGTTTAGTATTTGTTCCTTAAATTTTATGCCACAGCTAATGAATTAGCATAGGCCCATGGTGGTTAATTTTACTGCTGCAATGTCAGCCAGTGAAATAGCATCACAGAGAAGATGTTTCTTCCTTTATGTCCAATGTGAGTCAACAGTTTTCTTTTCAATGGCATCCAATCATCTAAAACATGTGGCCTCAATGTTGCAGAAGCAGGAGAAGAAAGGAGACATGGGTAACTACTGCTACTTGGAGGTGGCATAGACTACCTTGTTTCAGAGTTCATCAGTTAGAATTGGTCACATGATTTTAATCAAAGGACAAAGGACTCTAGGAGATTTAGGGAGTCTTTGGGTTGTTAGTGAGCGTATCTATGCCTACCCAACATCCAAGATGACTTAGTATCATGTACTCTGTGACAGAACACAGCTCCAAATGGAAGATGCTCCATAAGCTCTCAGAACTATGTACAATTGTGCTTACGATTATTCCACTGTTTTAAGTACTTAAAATATGTATTGTCTTCTAGGAGTATTTTGTCATTTTCTGTGTGCATTCAACAGAACATCTAGTGATAACAGTTTCTCCAAAGAAATTGTAGTGAGTGAGTGTGAGTGTGTGTGTGTGTGTGTGTGTGTGTGTGTGTGTGTGTGTCTGTCTGTCTGTGTGTTTTTACAAACAATTTGGTCAGACTTTACTATTAGGTCATTTTACTTTTTCTGTTAAAGTCTGATTAAATAACACAGCATCTTTTTTTCCCTGCTGATTTTGCCAAGCACATACTTTTCGTTTTTGGTAATTGTTGAAGTGATTGCTTATGCTGCTGGAGAACAGACTGCCTGTGCCAACTGGCAACATGGCATTATCAGGACTTTAAAACCGTCTTGTGGACACTTTTGAAAACAAAGAAGTAAAACTGATTTTATCCCATCTGCATAAATTAGAGTATTAACTCAGTCTTAGAAAATGTGATCAGAAAAATTACCAGTGAGAAACTAAATATGTCATAGGTTCAGTTTCCTCTTTAGACACATTCTTTCTGCTGATGCCTACCTCTGGGCTTCTTTGCCTGTTCCTTTTTATTATTATTACTATTATTGTTGTTATTGCTACTATTGCATGTGCATGTATGTTTGTACCTGCTCGATGTAAGTGTGGGCATATGCATGCCATGGCTCGTGTGGGAGTCAGAGGACAGTTGTGTGAAGTTTATTCTTTCTTTCCATGCTAATGTGGGTTCCAGGGATCAAATTCAGGTCAGCAGGTTTGTGCAGCAGGCTCTTTCCCTCTAAGCCTTCACACTGGTCATTGTTTTGTTTTTAGACAGAGTCTACTGTGTAGTCCAATTAGGCTTTGAGTTCGTGAGCTTTGTGCTTCAGTTTCCCAGTGCTGTGATTACAAGCATGCATTACCATGCCTAGCTGCTTTGGAATTTTGTTGTTTTAAATAGTGATTTCACAAAAATTTACAGTGGCAGTCAGGACTAGTGACCAAGGGAGATCCTTTTGTTATGGGAGATCAGGTCTTTTTGCTTTACCCATGAGAAGATACTATGAGGAGATAAAACCAAACATATTGTATATTCAGTTGCATCAGCTTTGAGTCAAATTTCCATTTCTTAAATTAGGAGGGTATATTGCTTTGATATTTTGAAACGAGGTGATGGTGAGATGCTTTCTGTAGAAACATAACTGACTAGTAGCAGCTAACTGACTTTGGTGATATGAAATACTATATGTCATGATATCAGGAGGTTTCTCCATGTACTATTTGCTTTCTATGGCTGTGATAAACATGGTGACCAAAAACAATTTAGGGAGGAGAGAGTTTACTTCCACTTACAACCTATAGTCCTTCATGGAGGAAGTTCAGGGCAGGAACTCAAGTCAGGAATCTGGAAGAGAAACTGAGGTAGTGGCCATGAAGGAACGTTGTTTACCTGGTGGCTTCACAGGGCTTGCTTGGCCTGCTTTCTTATAAAACCAATAACACCCATGCAGGCACCCACCCACACAAGCCATTATCAAGAAGATGCCCTACAGACTTGCTTACAGGCAATCTGATGGATACATTTTCTCAATTAAAATTTCTCTTCCCCGATAATTCTAGCGTGTGTCAAGCCGACGAAAAACTAGCCAGTATAGCTATATATACCTTCATGTCTAATAGCTATGTTGCCCCAGTTTATACTGAGAATATTCATGAGATTTTTCCCTCAGGATTACTTAGTCGTTACCAGACAGGGCACTTCTTAACTGAATAAACGACAGAACAGTATTATTCTCCTATTGAATAGATGAAGCAGAGACAATTTTGTCATGATAAGCCCAACACATCCTGGTAAGTCGGAGAGAGTTAGAGTCAAACTTCAGTGTGGATACTCAGGCTAGAGTACCTCAGGTCTCTCAAAAGTTGGCTTTCTGGGAGAGAGGTATTCTCTTAGTTTAGCATTCGCCAGAACGACAGATGTGCGTACAACTATAAAAACAGACTGTGTCCATAGCCTTTCTTATCCATGTTGAAGTATAGTCACAATGCCATGCCCTGCCTGGGAAGGAAACAAGTGTACACCGAAGACTGCATGACGAAACATAGAGAGCAAAGGGTAGAGTGGAAGGAACAGAGTCTAGTGCTACAGCCCTCACTACAATCTGGTTCTGGACACATCACTCTCAAGAACCTTAATGTGTCCTGGTAAAGTGTGAGGCACTAGTGTGGACGTTCTCTAAGGTTCAAATTTCTGTTGAAAAATATCCAAACTCATGTATTTGAGTCTAGAAGGCCTCCCTTCTTATCCAACTAAAACTTTTACTACTTTAAAAATTATGTATTTTTTATATTATAGTGCAATTACTTCATTTTCCCGTTACTTTCCTTCCTTCCTCCATGGACCTCTCCTTGCTCTTTTGAATTCATGGCTTCTCTTTAAATTAATTTTTAAAGGATTATGTTTAATTGGCAATTGTTACAGGAGGTGGTTTTTCTGTGGCTCTGGAGTCTTTTCTTTGCCATCGGCTCAACTGACTAGTACAGAACAGAACTGGGGAATGAAGTGTATGAGGCTGACTGCAGAGGACAGGCACAAACATGCAAGGCGAGGCTCTCTAACCCTGCTTTCTACTCTTGCCAGGGCTGGAGGATGAACTCTAAACTACTTCTTCCTATCTCACAGTGCTTTACTCATAGACAGAATTTTTGCATGGGAGTGTTTTCTAGTGCACATTGCTAGGTAATCACTTGTCTCCACCCTCACCCTAAAGCATTTGGTCAGTTTGTTGTTGAATGAATCTGGGGAATTTGCCTTTTAAACTCCCTTTTCTCCTCCCACTTTTATGCCAAATATGAAGAAAGTGGTGTCAACCTCACTGAAGCGCAGTGAAGCCTCCCCTCTTCTTCATGTGTTTCCCCATGGAGGGGGCTTGATGAGATACCCAAGGGTGAAGCCTGGGGTCAGAGTTCATTGGGAGTGTTTTCTTTGCAGGGGTCCAGATTTGTTGCTAAATGGATGGCAGTTCCACATCCTGCAAAAGCTCTCTAAAAGAGTGTGTCAGCAGAATGGGTACTGCATGTCTAGACAAAGAATTGCTATTAGCATCATCAGCCAGCATCCAATCTGTTAACTCTTGTGTAAGCATTTGCTGTCTGTGGCTCTGCAACTAGGGGGCTTTAAATAAAACTTTAGCTCTTAAGATTTAGACCAAGGTCCTCCAGGAGCTTCTTTGAAGAAATGTTACCTGTTGTAACATTAGAAATTGCATTGAGAGATATGAAAGTCTCATATCATTAAAAAAAAACTTCAGTAAAATGATATAATCTATATTTTATTATATATTCAAGAACTTTTTGTAAAGTACCCATTAGAAGCCAATGGGAGCTTTCTGCTAGGCTCTGCTGATACATCTATGAATCAAATAGCCATGGTCCCTGCCTCTAGGGATTTATACCTTAATAGGGGTGACTGACCACAAACAAGAGTAACAGGATCTCTTTCTCAGTTTCGGCTGAAGCACCAAAGAACAAAGAGTAAGTGTCAAGTTCCTTGGCTTTCTAACTTGAGGTGCCAACTGATTACCTCTGCAGGCCTTGCAGAGAGGATACCTCAAAACTCGTTCAGCCAGTCTTAACCAGGCATCTCACCCCAGGGCACTGGAGAGAAGGCCCAGTGCTTTGGAGTTCTAAGTGCAGGTAGGAAGGGCTTGCTTGAGGAGAGTTGTCATAGTGCTGTGTGGTCCCCATCGCTGCAGAGAGGGGCTCTGTGTCCCACTCATTTAGTAGAGGGTTTTGCATCCATTCTGGGAGTGCATTGCTCTGTTTCATGGAGGCCCAGGGTGGGAGGGGAGTAAGTTCCTAAGGCATCCTGGGTAGAGCTGGGGGCAGGAGAAGGAAGAGGTGCTGCACTGAGAGCACATGCGCTTTCTGATTGGATTGGGAGAGATCGGACCTTGATGGAAGGACAGACTGGGTCAGCTTGAAAACAGTTCCCCACAGAGAAATGTGAGGGAGAGTGTGGTGAATCTGATGAAGTAGAGTACCCTCAGAATGACAGAGAACTTCCTGGGCCGAGAAGATCATGGTTCAGTAAGGTAGCTGTGGGTAAGGTATTTGCTATAATGGGAGTGGTGTTTCCAAAACCTCAGAAAGAGCAGGCCAAGGAGGTTTGGCTGCCAGCCAAGTGCAGAGGCACAAGTGAGACCCATCTTCTTTCTTTGCCTCCCAACACATCCCTACCTCTGTAACCCACAGTAGAATGAGAGAGCTGATGAGGCTGCCTTCCCAACAAGCTCCTAGGCATGAAGAGGACCTGAGTGTGGAGAGCGAGAGAAATTGTAGGTTAGCTTAGATTTGGAGTGTAGATACTAAAATCATCCGAACAAGGATACTAACTCTATGACTTGGATGTACCTGGATCAGCTGTGGAAATGGCTGGTGGGGGACTTATCTCGTGATGGGACCTACACAGGAAGGAGCAGATGGAACATGTCAGAGGTAGGAGGAGACAAATTGTTGGGGGACCAGCCCCAACCTGTCAAAGGGTTCTTTTTTTTTTTTTGGTTTTTCGAGACAAGGTTTCTCTGTATAGCTTTGTGCCTTTCCTGGAACTCACTTGGTAGCCCAGGCTGGCCTCGAACTCACAGAGATCCGCCTGGCTCTGCCTCCTGAGTGCTGGGAATAAAGGCGTGCGCCACCACCGCCCGGCCAAAGGGTTCTTGAATGGGGAAGTGAGGAACTGAGAAATAATAGGAAGAAATATAGATGTAGATGAAGAAAAAGACAGAGACACAAGGTAGCTTTGGGAAGGATGTGGGTCAATACTCAGTTGCCCTGAGTTTATTCATGATGGGCTTCAGCAAGGGGAGGGGCAAAAAACCTCCCCCATTCAAGGTCAAGGTATAAAGTACCAAGTGTAGACCCTTCAAAACACCTGATACCCATGCCTTTGGCCAAATCATTCTATTATGCAGCCTTGCTGGGCAAAGCAAGCTCAGACTTTCTGGCCTTGAGTTAGGCCTTACAAGGGAGCCTCTGTGGGCCCCCACAGCAAATTGCTTTCTGTTTGAACCACACTGAGCCCTGCTCTTCAATAGGCTGGCATGTACAGAATGCTACAGCTTTGCTCTTAAAGGACAGGGTGGCCTCCTTAGACATGATAACAGTAACTACCTCTCACAAAACATTTAAGGAATTGAATCAGTAAGAGCCAGCTTTGTTAAGTACTTTGTGAATGTTTCTTCCCTTCTAGGCAGAGTCTGTGTAAGATTTATGAGGAGATATATGAATAACAGTCAATATGTATTTGATTGGCTTTGGCCAAGGATATTTTCATTCTTTTCCCAGGGCCCTGGATTAAATAGTATGTCTTATAATAAAATTGTATTTAAATGATCAATGTTAGTTGGGAAAAAGCTTTGATAAAAGGTAAAATCTAAAGGCCACAAAGAACAAAAAAGTTCCTGCCCTCTGCACTGAGTTTCAGTTGGCCCCAGATAACATTCTCCCTCTGCCATGATTGGCAGCCTTGCCTAGCAGGCTGACCACAGTAAAGAAGCACATGAGGTCTGTGAGCTTTCTGAGTCCTCTGTGAGCATGTCTGTTGTCCTTCCTGTTTAGGTCTTGTTTAGGCCATGTTGATAAGACTTCATGGGTGTAGCTTCTCTGATATTTCCATGAGAAAATCTCACAGCAACCTCCCCGTTCCTCTGGCTCTTAGCAATCTTTCCTACCCCTATCCGATATGACCCCCGAGCCTTTGGTATAGGAGTTGTGTTGCAGACGTATCAGTTGGAGCTAGGTGCCACATGGTCATTGGTCACTTGTTCTCCGCAATTTGATCATTTGTCCTTTTCTGTAATGGTCTCAGTACGAAGAACTGTAGGCAACTAAGGATTGCTGAAAGTGGTAGAAATAGTCTTTCCCAGAGAACCTCCAAATGGTTATCCAATATGAGTAGTCAGTCATGAAATCTTACACATACAAGTAACCTATATGGACTGTGGAGGTCATATTTATATGTGTCTGAATATATATGTATTATATACACATATATATGTAACAACAATTAATGAAATAGAGGCCATGAATTTTAGAGTGAGCAAGGGGATGCATATGGAAGAGTTAGAGGCAGAAAGAGAAGGGAGACAATGATGTAATTATATTTTAATTTAAAAAAAAGCATACTTTTCCTAGCAGTCCCAGGAGACAGGGAGGGACAACTTCACTTGTTCTAGGACTCTGTTCATGTGTGAAACTTAGAAAAGACTGCTTATTGTAACATCCAAAAATCATAGAGGTAAGATGTGAACTACAGCCAGGGGAAGCAGCTGTCTCCCCTGCGGAAACAGTTAGAAAAGCAGGCTTGCCTTGGCTGCCAAGTGCTTGCTGACTCAGGAAATAGAAAAGGCAAAAGATGCACTGGTGGCCTGGGCAGGTCTGGGGAGAGTCAGAAGGAACGTAGACTCATCTAAATAAATCCTGTATCCTGAGTGACTTTCTCTAGTACTGGGATTGGTGGCACTTCCCAGACATCCCATGGTTTACAATGGGCACTCAGCTGCCACCAGTGAATGGAGCATCTCAGGACAGAGTGTAACACATCATGTCTGTGTGGGATCCTGGGAAAGGTGAACTGACTAACAGCCCCTGCTTTCAAGGAACAATGTCTGACATTTAGTCATATAGGCGGAGCTCAGCCAAGGACATGAAGACAGAGCTGAAATGTACCTCCTGTGAATATCAGGAAAAGACAGTGTAACCTAAATTACCAGAGATTTTCAGTTTGCTAGTTTTTAATTTTGTTTCCCTTCCCCAGCAACACACACTCAATAGAGAAACTGGTAAGTATAATGTGAAAAAAACCCAACTATCTTCATTTTTAAATAATGCTTTGTGGATAGAAAAAAGAGTTTGTGCTGCATTTAATCTTATTTTCCCACTTGTGAAGAGCAGCAATCTATCCCTTCAGACCTGGTACCCTTCAGAAAGGAACCAATTCCCAAATAAGCTGTCCAGCACACAGAAAGTGCTGATATGCTTAAAATCAAAGTAAAAGACTAAGGATCTAAGAATTTCACACTTGAAAAGAATTTTCGAATCAGAGTGCTTGCCAGCATCTTGTGCAAATCATTAGAACTTAATTTGTGTTCTTTGATGCTGTTTGATTTACAGATAAAAGTAATGTGTCAAAATTTTCGCAAGTTCTCCAGGTTAATATTGTAGTCACTGAATCTATTTTCTCTTTGGCAGATCATCAGGATAGAAAAAAGATCAGATAAATAAATCAGTATTGGAACCCCAGCCTTGGGCTGGAGAGATAGCTCAGTGGTTAAGAGCATTCTTCCAAAAGACTAGGGCTCTATCCCCAGGGCCTGCACATGAGAACCCCAACTAAGGTTGGGATCCAGGCTAGAGACTCCTGCTTTGAAGGGTCCATATGACCTTCTTTGATTGTTACAGTCCTCTGCATAAAGAGAGACATTTGAAGGGCCAAGACTAATGACCACCTCACCTCCCATTCTTATGCTCTCAGATTCTAATCCCTTTCCAAGGAGTCCCTGAGCAGGAACAGCTTCTCACTATATAAACATAATTTACCTTTTGTAGTAAACAGTGAATACCAGTATCTTGGCTAGAGTTTTGGACTGAACTGGAAGTGCTTGTTAAAGTTATTATAAGATTACAATGCAATCACAATTATTATTGCTAGCACTAGCAGTGCTTATCTGAAGCCATTGGGGCCAAGTATTTTTAGAATTCAGCACTTTTCAGAAATTCAGTTATCTCTAAATATATCTATATTGAAGTTAGAGTATTTGACTAATATATTATTGTGGTTATTAAATTTTCATGGCAAAACCTATCAAATGAACATCTGTTCAGTAAATATAAATAGCTTTATGGCAATTATGTTTATTTTTTAAGTAAATTTTATTTTAAAATTTTAGAGCAGCTTCGAATTTGTAGGAAATTTGCAAAGAAATGAAGTCCTCCCATGTCCTGTGTGTGTTTTTCCTGTTAATGTGCATTTGTTAGGTCAGCAGATGAGTCAGCAGGTGAAGGAGCTTCTCACGAAGCTTCATGACTGGAGTTCAATCCCTAGAACTCACATGTGAAATGAGATAACCCACAAATTATCTTCTGACCACCATGGCTTGAGTGTGCCCATACACATACACATACAAAAATAGATAAATCTAATAAAAGTAATTTGATATGTTCCCTTGTCACAGTCAGTGAATCAGCATGGATACATTTAACGAAGTCTGTATTACATTTCTTAGTATTTACTTACTGTTCTTTTTCTGTTGCAGGGTATAGTCAGGATGCACCATGACATTGGTTGTCACATCGCTGTAGACACCGGTTGGCTGTTATGGCTTTTCACATGTTTCTTGTCTTGGATGACCTCGGCACTCAGGTATCTAACATTAAGTTGAGATGTCTGGTATTTCTTTCATGATTAGCCTGGGGCCACTGGATTTTACTGAGGAGGTGTGGGAAGACCACATAAGTATCATTTTCAGCATTCATTAAGAAAAGCTTTGAACATAACATCACTATTGGTAACCTTGACACTCCAGCTACAAACTTACTCTCTCTCCTTTTTATATTGTACAATTTGGAGGAAGTCACATTCCTTACACACATTTTTGCTCTACTCTATGAAGGGCAGATCCCCTACATGACATGTTTGATATTCTCCATGGGAACTTGATCTCTTCTTCCCATGGGTCAGGTTTTACTGCCAAATAGACTAAAAAATAGACTTTTTTGTTGTTGTTCTTTTAAAATTTTGGTATCATGGAGATTATGGACCAGAACCAGCATTATATTTAATATTTGGATGTTCTATTACATGCTTCTACCCATTGCTCCCTTCTGGTGATGGAAGAGACGCTCTGGCAAATGACAAGTAGAAAAAGATAATACAAGTTGGAGCAGTCCTGATCCTAGAATCCTTGATGGACTCCATAGAGTCTTTGAGTCCCACCCAGGACACATGGATTGCCATATTTTGCTGAGGGAGACGTAGTAGGTGTTGTTTTAGTCACTGTTCTATTGCCATAAAGAGACATCATGACCAAGGCAACTCATAAAAAAAGCATTCAATTGGGGGCTTGCTTGCAATTTCATAGAATGAGTCCATGATCAGGATGATTGGAAGCATTATAGCAGGCAGGCATGGTATGGTGCTGGAACAGTAGCTGAGAGCTTATATCAGATTCACATGCAGCAGGTAGCAGGCAGAGAGAAAGAGAGAGAGAGAGAGAGAGAGAGAGAGAGAGAGAGAGAGAGAGAGAGAGAGAGAGAGAAGGCCTTGCACTCTCAAAACCCTTTGAACCCTCAAAACCCACCCCCCAGTGATGCATCTCCTCCACAAGCTATAGTTCCTAATCCTTCTTAAACATTAAAATACATGGGGGAGGACATTCTCATCCTAATCACCAAAAGTGCTTCCCCACCTTCTTTATAAGTTCAACCTGAAGACAAATACTGGAAATGTGGTGATGAATGTCCAAATGAGGAGTGTAAGTTAAAAGTGAAAAATATACCTTCCATAAAATTTTCAGGCTTTTAAACACATACACTTTCAGAGAAACTCTATAAATTGCATCATTTAGGCCCAATAGCCCTGTGCGTAGATGGAAATCTATTGGCTCTTGTCCTGCCCTCACACAATCTCTTCCACTCCATTTTCCATTCTCACATTCTTCTCTGGTACCCCATTCCTGTTCCTGGGCAAGTCTGTTTGCCTTTCTTCCTTTTCAAGCTCAATCTCCTCTCCTTCCTTTATCTCTTTCCTTTCCTTCCTCCACCCCTCTCAGTGGTAGGAGATGCTCAGAATTTTATTCTTTAATTTAACTCTTCTGCAGTCTCTACAAAGCTTATATAACTTGCTTCTGCCCAGGGCAGTAACCCACACATCAGTCTAGTCTTTCACTAGGCATTTACCAGGCAGCACTCTATAGGTAGAGAGGGGCCTTGCTAAAGGAGGGAGGTGCTAAGGGACCCGAACAACTGAAGACGCAGCCAGTTATCAACCTGCAGAGATCTATTTGGACAGATGAAAATAGAGAATTTCACATTTTTAAAAGTTATCAGATTGGTCATTAGAACCTTACCGAATTAAGCCCTGGCCTTCTCAGTTTTTACTGTCTTTTGTATATAAGTCTTAGGGTTAAGTTTCCAACTTGTGCAGTTCCTTACTGAAGCCCCAAGAAGACATTGATTTAATAGAACAACAGTGTGATCTGATGTTCATGTGTTGCTGTCAAACTCCCTGCTAAAGCTCAACAATCTATGCCATTGTGAGCTCAGGACTAATTCACAATGTGGTCAGGCTCTGGACAGTACCAGAATTGTTAAGAGCTGCCTGATGAGAAAAACATGGTGTCAGGTACCACAGTAGTTTCAGAACTTCATGGTTTTCTGGGATTTGGTGTTTTGCTGTCTTTTTTTTTTTTAATGGAGTATGCTGGATGTCTCTGTAACTTTGACTGCAGAATCTGGAAAATCTGTTGTTGCCATCGATGCAGAACAAGCTGCTGTTACTGATATTTTTACACACACGTGCATATTCACACACATGTGGGTGCATGTACACACACATGTAATTTGAATTTTTTGAAATTAACTGTACTGTCAAATTCATAGAAAAGTGTCTCCATTCTCCATGATGAGTTGACATTATGCAGAAATTAACAACTGTATTGATTTAGGAAGATTATGCTTCCTCATTTGTATGGAGCTCATGTACTGCACAAATTATATAAGGTCTTATCTACATGGGTTTGATTACAGAAACTAGTAAAAATAGTCTCTAAATAATGAGAAAAACTTGGCTGATGGGAGTGTACTTGCAGTACAGTTTTCCTTCAGTCATTAAAGGAGGCCTCCCCCTCCTCCCTGCCCACTGTGTTCTTCAGTAAAGCTCTTTCCAGTTTATGAGGTCACTGCCTATGATTGCCAGTGTCTCTTTGGCATCAGATGGGCAGCCTCACTTTTTCTACCTAATTTAGAGGAATATGTAGATGTTTAGAAATGGTACAGAGTTCTGAGGGAGAAAAATGTTATGTGTAATTTGGAAGATGAATAATCTTCAAATAACTCCTTGAATATGAACCCCAATTAGGAGGCATAATTAAGCAAACTGGCATTGAAGAAAAAATATTTCACACCACCCTCTGATCTTGGTCATGTCTCCTTTTCAAAGCCCCCAAATTAGAAATAATGATGGACTCTATAAATAAATTTATTGTTCACCATCTGGTTATGTTACTTGGTGAACTGATGGGAATTTCCTGGAGTCCTTTTTCAAAGATTCCCCCAGGGCACAAAATCCTTCTGAATCCAGTTTATGAGGGTGCTTTTGAACTTCCTGCATAGGTTTCTAAACTTAAAAAATAAGATTTATTTCATTATTTGAGTATGAATGCTTTGCCTACATGTCTGTATGTACATGTACATCAGAAGAGGGCAATGGATCTCCTGGAACTGAAGTTACTGATGGCTGTGAGCCACCTTATGGATGCTGGGAATGAACCCTGGTCCTCTGGAAGAATAGTCAGTGCCCTTAACTGCTGAGCCATGTCTCTAGTGTTCTAAGCCTTTAAAAGTGAATCTTTTCCATACATAAAAATTATATAACTACTTATAATGTGCACACACACACACACACACCACAATCACACGCACACACACATACACATAGTGGGGATTTATTGGAATGACTTACAGGCTGTAGTCCAGGTCGTCCAAAAATGGATGCTTATGAACAGAAAGCCCAAGAATCTAGTAGTTGTTCAGTCCACGAGGCTGGATGCTAGAATCTTGAAGAAGTTGGGTCTGGTTCCAGTGACGGAATGGACTTGCTAGTGAGGTGAGAGCAAGCAGGCAAAAAGCAAAAGCCTCCTTCTTCCATGCTCTTCTCTAGGCTTCCAGCAGAAGTGTGTCCCAGATTAGAGGTGGGGTTTCCCAGCTCAAAAGATCTGAATTAAAGGTGTGTCTTCCTGCCTCAAGATCGGGATTAAATGCTTGTCTTTCTACTTGAAAAATCCATCTTAGAAGTAGATCTTCCCACTTCAAATTAAGCAAAAGTCTCTCACAGGTGTGGCCCTCCATTTGGGGATTTTAGTTAATTCCAGATGTAATTAAGTTGACAATCAAGAATAGCCATCACATAGTGCATTGTATTTTAAACTCATTTTATACATTTTTCTACTAAAGTAGCATGTATGGTGTAAAAGTCTTATATAATACAGTGGTTCTCAACATGTGGGCCACAAACCCTTTGGGGATCACATATCAGATATCTTGCATATCAGATATTTACATTATGACTCATAATAGCAAAATTACAGTTATGAAGTAGAAACAAAATACTTTCATCATTGGGGGTCACCACAACATGAGGAACTGTATTAAAAGATCACAGCATTAGGAAGACTGAGAACCACTGATATAGTACATTTGGGAATTCATTTCTTTTTACCTTGTGACAAATCTATTGTATTTTTTGATTGAAGATTCTATGTATACAGTGTGTGTGCATGCATGTGTTTATTTGGGTTCTAATGTACCATAGCATACATACACAGAAGGTCAGAGGACAACCTGTTTGAGACAATGTCTCTAGTTGTCTTTCTGCTGCATGTGCGTGGTTAGCTTGGTCCCATGAGTTTCCACAATTCTCATGTCTCTATTCCTGGTCTTTCTATAAGAATGCTGGGAATGCACAGACATTATCATGCTCAGCTTTTACATAGGCTATGGTGATTCAAATTCTCACACTTACTGTGGCAAGCATTAACCCACTAAGTTATCTCTCCAACCCTGGTTTGTTTTTTTAAACACTTAATTGATTTACATCTGATGGGTGATGTTGCTCTGTATGCTGTGAATGCGTTGCTCTGATTGGTTGATAAGTAATGCTGATTGGCCAGTAGCTAGGCAGGAAGTACAGGCAGGATAAGCAGACAAGGAGAATTCTGGGAAGAGGAAGGCTGAGTCAGAAGACACCATCCTGCCATCCAGGGAGCAGCATATAATGACACACAGATAAAGCCATGGAACATGTGGAGAGATAGATTAACAGAAATGGGCTGAGTTTAAGTGTAAGAGTTAGTTAGTAGTAACCCTGAGCTATGGCCAAGCAGTTTTAATTAATATAAGCCTGTGTGTGTGTGTTTACTTGGGTCTGAGCGGCTGCGGACTGGGTGGGACACAGGAAAATTCCAACTACATACATCTTCAGATACTAATAGATTTGTAAAGCTATCAATAGATTTATAAGATTTTTAGGTTCAAGAATTAAAAAGAAACACCTCTGTTCTTTAGTTATTGCACTTAATAGACTTTCCCTTTTAACTAGAAAGACCTCTATGCTACCTTTATCATCATTTCACCTGCCTTTAGTCCTGGATTCTTTACTCACAGATATCTTTAAGGGTGTTTTCTATCTATAGTAGTGAAATTAAGTGTGAGAGGGAGTCCTGTCTACTTTTGACCTACTTGTGTTTTCAAGGGATGCAATGTCCCTGCATTTAACATGTAAGAGAAAGGGTTGAACAATGTGACTTGTGAGCTCCCTCTAACCTTGCAATTTGGTGACATAATTGTATTTGTCAAGTCTCCTAAAATATGTTCTCCAAGTCTGAGAGGGCTATTCTACTTTGACCACAGATAACATAGATTTGGAAAGAATTTCAACAGGAACCCCCACAAAGGAGGAGAGTATGCTCACTACTCTTGGGAAATCTTACTATAGCATAGCTCTCTGTTATGATGTCCAGGAATCCCTCTGTGGAATGCCACATCGATGACATCACTGCAGTTGGGGCTAGTGACACATTAGGATCAAAAAACTGTCAGCAACAGCATTATCCACAAAGAGGACTTCAGCTAGGAGCTGAGTCCAGTGATTTTTTTTAGCCTAACTAACCAGTATTTGGTTTTCTCAACCTTATTGGCTGCATTTTGCAAAAAGTAAAATAAAGTAAATAAATCATTTGATTTTCTAAACCTTGTGTGCAAGTCATGATATTTACAAAAAAAAAGATGCATAAGAATGTACATCAAGTTTTACATTCATTTATTTGTGGTGGGGACAAATATGTAGAAGCCAGAGGACAACTTGGGGCTGTTGGTTATCTGAGCCTTCCACTGTGTAAGCTCTGGAGATTAAACTCAGGTCCTCAGGATAGTGGCAACTACCTTACATTCTAAGCCATCTTACCAGGCCCTCAGGATAGTGGTGAGCACCTGACACTCTAAGTCATTGTACCAGTCAAAGAAAATAAATTACAATGTCACTTCTTTTAAACATACTATAAGATATTTGTATTAAGTATTTTCTTTATTAAAGCTGAGGGATCTAAGACCAAATGATACCAATACCCTCATTCAGTGAAGAGATTCTGATCAAGGAACCTTTTGTTGGAGTCATATATAATCTTTACTTTGTTAGTTTTTCCAGGGAAAAATTTGCACAACAGGGAAAACTAAAGCTCTTGAAATATAATATTAGTGAAACAAAATCAAACATGAACACTAAATAAGACCAAACAAAACTGACCTTACACGCAAACTATGATTTTAATACAATCCAACCACACCTAGTCAGCTACCTATATTCAGTCTGTACCTTGGAAAGACTTAGGAGTAGGTAAACAGGACATACCATAAAAGGAGTTCATCATGGATTCTCAAGCTGCAAGCACAGACTAATCTGGGAAAGATTTACAGAAACTTCTATTCTGATGTCTTTTGTTGGTATTTGCTTCTTCTAAATCATACAATCTGTCAGCAATTGCCTTTGATTACTTCTTTAGCCAAAATGAAATTTTGGGAGGATCCTTGTCTAACCAGTTTTTTAATACCTGCATCTGAGTGCTCCTTAGACCATCGTTTCATTTGCTCTCAGTACTGGAATCTCTACTCACAAGGTATTATATTCAGGGATATGCTATATCTATACTGGTGTCATTAAAGTGTGAGGGACAGTAATTGCACAGAAAATGAAAAATCAAGAACCTTCTATTTCTTCCCAAGTACAGTAGTAGGATATGGTTCTGTATAGTAGCCTCCTTCCCTGGGACTGCTGTTATGTACTGATAACACAGTTGACATGTGTAAAAAAAAATGTGTTTTATTTGTTATATAGCCCATGTGCAGTAAATACTGACATCTACTATGAACGTGGATTTCCATCCTGTGATGTCTAATGGATTTACTTCTGTTTAGGAAGGGGAGACTTTTCCAGAAAAAACTGATGTGTGTTCTTATGTCAGCATTGCTCTCAGTGCAGAGTGTCGTCTTTAGTGAGAGGAATACAGAATGATTCAAGTGGTTTTAATTTTGAATATAGTTTTATACTAAGTTAGGTTAATTACCCTGACTACATGATTAGTGCCTATGCTGATTTAGAAGCATTAACCATTTTGAATTTTGAGGCTCCTCTATTGTTTTCGCTGACTATTTTGTTTGCCAGGTATGCTCAAATTGGGAAAAGGCAACTAGGAAGCCAGCTGGAGTCCAAAGTAGAATCCCTTCAATCTAACAAAGAAAAACATGAATTATGAAATTTCACTGTGAGGAATGTACTGTCCCTTAGAGAAATCTTTGTGTGTATGTGTATGGACACATGCACCACCATGTGTGCATGTGGTCCTTGCCTTCCACCTTATTTAAAATAGGTTCTCTTGCTGTTTGTAGCACCAACACCAAGCCTGCTGCTCGATAAGCTTTCAGGTGTCCTTTCTCTGCCCCCCTTCCAGCTTTGGAGCATCTAGATGAGAAACATATGCTACAACCTCCAGCTTTATGTGGTTTCTGGTGATCCAAATCCATATCCTCATACTTGCTCAGTGAATGCTTTTCCCTCTGGGCCATCTCTTCAGCCCCTGTACTATACTTTTGAAAATGCTACTTCAGTGCCCTCAGTACACCAAAGCTAAACAAGCCGAGAGGATGTAGGCAGGGTCAAGGCACTCACTGTCTTGTTCCTTGTAGTTTGGGTACATGGAGCCATGACTCAGCATCCTTCCCTGGGCTCCTTCCTGAGCATGCTAGTGTCCACATGATTAGTACATTCCTGAAGAGTGTATACCTTTCCTTAAGATGCTCCCCTTTCCCTGTTATAAATTACAAAATAATTACTTATTAAGTTAAGAAATGCTTAGTTGTGTAAAGCAACATAATAAAAAGGTGCCTCCTTCACACCTTGAAGAAGTGAATGTTTTGTTTTGCTGTTCATTTAGCGCTTTGTGTAAACACACAGGGTAGCTATATACACATGCATGATTGTTTGAGAACTTTACACAGGCACACATTATAAACTATATTAGGAGGATGTGATGTAACCTTCCTTTACAGTATGTAAAGATATACCTCATTTTTAAAATTTCAGTTTAGTCCATTGTTAATTCCCCTTTGTTATCTTGTTTCTTATGTCTTTATATAAGAAACTTTATTTTTAATATACAGCTTTAGTAGGTTATAGTTCAATATAAAGAGTAACCATTAAATTGACTTCTATTTTCATAGCTTTTCATGCCCTAGACATTTAACATATAGGAAACCATACTATATGGTATAATCTCTTGTCTATGGCTTTTTGCTTAGACTGACATAGGAGTTCCTCCATTTTATAACACGCATCAGTATTTTGTTGCTTTTTATAGGTGAATAATATTATATCATATGAATGCACAAACTTTTCCCATTAGTTAGTTAATGGACAGTCTGGTGGTTTCCATTTTCAAGCTGCTATGAAAAATACTTGTATGAACATTTGTATATAAGCTTTTATCTTCTATTCTCTTGGGTCTATACTTAGATGTTATTATGTTATTATGTTTGCTGGGTCCTCTTGCAGATTAATGTTTAAAATTTTGAGGGAATACTGAATTATTTTCCTTAGGCACTGCACTGTTTTACAGCCTTACCAGCAGAGTGTGGGGCTCTAGTTCCCTCTTAGTCTCACAAACACTTGTTATTTTCTGTCCATTTTTTCAGCCACCCTACTGGGTATGGAGTGGGTACGGAGTGTTATGCCATTTTAGTCTTGATTTGCATCCCTCCAGTTTTGTGCATTTATTTGTGCTTATTGATATTTGTATATTTCCTTTGGAGAACTGCCCAGGAAAGTCCTTTGTTAATGTTTTACTTGGTTTATTTTGTTGAGTTATGAGTCCTCCATGTACTCTGGTGTAGCTAGAGTTTTCCTATGTCTTAGCCTGCCGGTGGTCAGGACAAATCTCTCTCACCCATCAGTCCTGCAGCCGCTTGGACCCAAGTAAACACACAGAGGCTTACGAACTGTATGGCCATTTGCTCAAGCTTTTTACTGACTAGCTCTTACACTTGAATTAACCCATAATTCTTATTTATGTTTAGACACATGGCTTGGTACCTTTTCCCAGTTCTACCTTCACATCTTGCTTCTCATGGTGGTGGCTGGCAGCATCTCCTCACCTAGCCCTCCCATTCCCAGAATTCTCCTCTCTCTTTGTTCCGCCTATGCTTCCTGCCTGGCTACTGGCCAATCAGCATTTTATTTATTAACCAATCAGGACAACACATTCACAGCATACAGATATACATAGTACTCTGGACATAAATCTCTTATCAGATATGGTTTGCAAATCTTTCTGCTTTTCTCTTCTTTCTTTTCACTTTCTTCACACTGTCCTGTGAGGCTCAAAAATTTGAAAACTTTATGAAATTTAATTTATAATTTTTTCTTCTTTGTGATTCTGATGTCATAGCCAATAAGTAGTTATTGTTTAAAGTTATGATATCTTCTAAAACTTTATAGATTTAGTACTTATATTTAGATTGAGTCTCTATTTTCATTTAAATTTTGTATATCCTGTGAGTTAGGGTATCCAGCTCTGTTCTTGTGGTTGTGCATATTATTCTGTTGTAAAAATTCTTCATGTATTGCACCAGAATCATTTGTTGAAAACATGCTTTTCCTCATTGACTTGTCTTAGAAACCCTGTTGACTAATTACCCATATTTGTAAATTTTTAGTTATAGTCTATTGATTTATAGATTGTCTTTTTGTTATCATGCTGATTACTGTAACTTTATAAAATTTGAAATTGGAAAGTTTGATTCGTCTTTTGTCAGAATGTTTTTTTTTCCTAACCAATATTATTTTGGTTGTTCTTATATTTTTTACATGAATTTCAAAACCTGCTTGCTAATTCTATGAAATGACAGTTGAGATTTTTATAAGAACTATCTTGATTCTGCAGATTAACTAAAAATATTGCTAACCTAACAGTGTTATACTTTATTATTTTTGGACATTGCATGTTTTTCCATTTATTTGTCTTTATTTCAAAACTGTTTTCTAATGACTAGTGAACACTATTTTCCCCTCTACGTTTACATACTTTGCTCTTTTTATACTAAATTTATTGTGAGATTTTTTGAATATTATTATGAATAGAATTATTTTCTTAATTTAATTTTTCAGTTGTTAATTGCTTATAGAGCCAGATAATGCAAGTCTTACAATATGTTTTATTGTGTAATATTTACAGGAGATCTTGATGATAATCAAGAAAGAAAAGCTTATAATATAAAAGTGATATATCTGTATGTCACATTGACATGGGGCATTGGACTGGTTAATCATCTGGGAAAAGAGAACCTCAATAGAGAGAATGTTTCCATCAGAATAGCTTGTAACCAAGCCTGTGAGGGCAATTTTTAAAAATTTTCTGGTTGACATGGGAGGGTCTAGCTCACTGCAGGCAGTGCCAATCCTGTGCAGATTGTCCTAGCGAGCTGAGCAAGCCATGAGGAACAAGCAAGTAGGTAGCATTCCTTCATGACTGCGTCTTCAGTGTCTGTCTCTAGGTTCCTGCCTTGACTTCCCTTTAAGACAGACTATAACTGTCAGATAAAATAAACCCTGCTTCCTCAGTTTGCTTTGGGTCATGATATTAATCACAATAGAAAGAAAACTAGGGCAAACTCAAACAGCTCTCTTGTGATGATGTGAAAACAACACACATCTGGTAGAAACTGTTGCATCTTTTCCTTGGCTAGTGATATAACAAGAGTAAATGAACATGGATACTCAATAGAACATTGTATTGCCACTGGGTTGTTTTTATATTCTTTTATGTTTTCACATTGTGTTATGTTTACATAACTCCCATCTGTGTCTCTCATATTTCTACAATAATTCTGTCTTAACTTTAAGAACAATATTCTTTTTGGTGATTTTGCTGAACCAGAGGATAATGTATGGTCTGAGCACATTAAAAACAGACCAAGGTAAAGAATGATGTTAGTAGATTGGGTATACTAAAATTCAAAGAAAAATTTAGTGCATGAAGGGTTTATCTACTGCAAATTGAGACACATCTATACAGAATGTCATTTTTGAGTACTGATCTTATGTCCTGAAAACTTACAGATCCACCCTTAGTAGTTACAATGGCTTTTGGTGGCTATCTTTGGATTTTCTAGTTACAATATTATGTTATTTACAAACAGAGGTACTTGTGCTTTTTCCTTCAGAAAGCTGATACATTCCATCACCACCCCAATCCGATTAATTGTCTTGGATAGAACTTATAATACAAACTAGAACAGAAGTGGCAAAAGTTAATATAAAGACACTAAGATGAAGGTCTTATTCTAGATCTTAGGGATAAATAATATAATCTTGTACATGAATTATGAGGGTAGCTATGGTGTTTTCATATATTCCCTCTTACCAGACTCACGATCTTTTCCATTACTGTTTAAGTATTTTTTTTCCATGAAACATAGTAAATTTTTGTAAAATGCATTTTATGTGTCTACTGAGATGATCATGTGACTTCAATATTTTAAGGAAACAACATGGTATATAACACATAGTTTGATTTGTGCACATATTTTATATACATGTATGTTTGTGTGTGTATAAATGTGTCTGTGCAGGTACATGGTACACTTGTGTGTGTGAAGGCCAGAGGATGATGCTGGATGTCTACCTTAGTGTGATGATATTGTGTTCCCCAAAATATTATGCACCCTAATAAACTTATCTGGGGTCAGAGAACAGAACAGCCACCAGATATAGAGGCCAGAAAATGGTGGCACACAAGCCTTTAATCCTAGCATTCCAGAGGCAGAAATCTGTATGTATCTCTGTGAGTTCAATGTCACACTGGAAACAGCTAGGCATGGTGACTCATGCCTTTAATCTCAGGAAGTGATGGCAGGAAACAGAAAGGTATATAAGGTGTGAAAACCAGGATCTAGAAGCTTTTAGCTGGTTAAGCTTTTAGGCTTTTGAGCAACAGTTCAGCTGAGATTCACTCTGGATGAGGATTGAGAGGCTTCCAGTCTGAGGAAACAGAATCAGCTGAGGAACTGGCAAGGTGAGGTGGCTGTGGCTTGTTCTGCTTCTCTGATCTTCCCCAACGTTGACCCCAGTATCTGGCTCCAGGTTTGTTTTTATTAATAAAATCTTTTAAGATTTGTGCTACACCTTAGTCATTCTGTAGCATGTTTTATGAGACTGTGTCTCCTAGTGAACCTGGAGCTCACTACTTGGCAAACTCCTGGAATCTACCTGTCTCTCTCCCCATTCTTGAGAATAAATCCACCACCTGTGCTTGCAACAGATTTCATTGTTTGACTTATACAAGTTTGATGAGCTTATTCTTAGGATGGCACACAATTCTGTTAAATACATTGCTTTAATTTTCTTGCTGCTCCATGCTGAGAATTTCTATGTCATATATACTGATATTTTGATAAGGAATGTTGATATATAGTCTTCAGTCCTAATTATGTTTTAGTCTGGTTTTATTGTCAATGATAGCAACCTCATAATGAGTTAGGAAATTTTCTTTCCTCTCTGTCTTTTGGAAGTATTTGTAAAGTTTCAGTTTAACTCTTTTTACACTGTTTAATAGAAGTTAACAGTGAAGCCACCCAGACCTGGGCTTACCTTTGAGGGTAGCTTTTCAATCAAATATTGTTATGCCCAGATCACAAGGACCCCCAAAAGACCACCGCACAGACCAATGTAAAAAGCAAAAAGCCTTTATTCTCTTCAAGCTCTGAGCTTGGTCTCTCTGTCTGTCTGATGCAGCGGTGAGAGCAGAGAGCCCTGAGCTCAGGTGGGACAGAGTTTTTATCATAGCAGAGGCTGGGGTGAGGGGATTTTCAGGGTCCAGGACCCTGATTGACTGACGATTGTCTAGGGGTATCTGTAAAACAAAAATAGGTGTGTACTAGACTCAAGGACATCTGCCACCTTACCTAATGATTAGAATGTTTGGGATGTCAGGTACTTCCTCACCCCTGGGTGGATCCCTGGGTGGTATCAGCTTAAGACTTTTCCTGGTGTTGCCTGCCAGTAAGCCTGTCACAGAAGCTGTGTCTAGGCCCCTAAGCCTATCATGGCTGCTGTGTGGTCAAGCTGTTTTGGGGCCCCTCCACATTATCTTGCCTTCTTGTGGGTTTAATTTGGATTTACCTCATTGTTATTTTTAATCTGTTAGTCTACTAAAAATTAATGAATTTGTTGAGTATTTTAAGAGTCACAATTTATTTTGCTGATATTCTTCATTTTCTTTTTTTTATTTACCGTTTAACTATTGATGGATATTCAGAATGTTTCCAATCTTTTGCTAATATAATCAAAACTAAAATAATTATCCTTATAAAACTAAAATAAAATAATCTTTATATCCTGATATTTTTAAAATTCTGTAGGACATAGGCTAGAGGTAACTCAGAGATAGAGTGTTTGCCTAGCACGCAAGAGGCTGTAGGTTCAATCACAAGTATTGCAAAAAGAGAGAAAAAGCAAACAAAAACCAAAAACAAAACCAAGCAACAAACAAAAAACCCAAACCAAGAACCAAAGCAAGGGGCTGGAGAGATGGTGCCATGCTTCAGAACACTGTCTGTTCTCCCAGAGGACCCAGATTCAACTCCCACAAGGTGATTCACAACCGTCTATATCCCTAGTTCCAGGAGATCTGACGTTCTCTTTTGACCTCTGTGGGCACTGCACACAAATGACACACAGACATACATGTAGGCAAAACACTCATACACATTAGGAGAAAAAAACATAAAACATAACAAAACAATGAAACAAAACACACACACAAACACCCCCCCCACACACACACACCAAAAAGGGAAACTACAAATTCTTCTGAACAGATTCATGAAATGCTATTGTTAATACATTTTATTTATAATTAATTAATTTACACTATTGCATATAATATACATTCTATATAAATACAGTGCTGAGGAAATGAAGAGAAAAGTGCAGACACAGTTAAGATGCAGTTCCATTCCTCCCCATCCCCTGCCTGCTCCCTTCCCTCACCATGCTCTCCCCAGCCTGTTCATGCGTGGTGTTCTGTCCTCCTCCCCACCCTCTTCCTTAAAGTTCCTCCCTCTCTCTCTCTCTCTCTCTCTCTCTCTCTCTCTCTCTCTCTCTCTCTCTCTCTCCCTCCCTCCCTCCCTCCCTCCCTCTCTCTTTCTCTTTCTTATATCTTATGATCTCCTTTCTAGTTTCTTGGCTTCAACCCACACTTACTCCCACTTAAGGATACATATTTAACATTTAGAAGGTAGAATCCACACTGAGTTGAGAACATTCAGTATTTCCCTTTCTGAGCCTAGATTCTCTTAATATAGTATTTGCAAATTCCATACACTTTACCACAAATTTCATTGTTCTTTATAAGCTGAATAAAATTCCATGTATATATCTTTTAAATTTTAATCGACTTCCTGACTAAATGACACTATTGGACTTACAGAGGAGCATCACTCTTTGTAACCCTCTCCTATCTGGCCACTGTGTTCAAAGTCCAGCCAGGCATCTTGGGAACATCCTTAACATTAAATGTGGGGTCATACCACTTCTGAATCATTATTAGGATATTCTGTAAGACAAATCTTTAAAAGGTCTTATTAATAAAAAACCTGGAGCCAGCTATTGGGGTGAAAACTGAGAGATCAGAGGAATAGGACAAGCCACAGCTAACCTCACCTTACCAACTCCTCAGCCTCCAGAGAGAGCTATTCTTGTATACCCACGCCTATATGCCTTTCTGTCCTTGCCATCTTACTTCTTCTCTCCTCCCAGCTACATTACTTCCTTTTTCTTCCCAGCTCTATCACTTCCTGTCTGTCTGTACAGACCTCCAGATTTCTATGGTTAACTAGTGCTGGGAAATAAGTGTTTGCCACCACACCTGACTCTGTTCCCAGTCTAGCCTTGAACTCACAGAGATCCGAATGAATCTCTGCCTCCTGAATGCTAGGGTTAAGGGTGTGTGCTACCATTGCCTGACTTCTGTGTTTAATATTGTGGCTGGCTTTTTCCTCTGATCCTCAGATGAGCTTTATTGGGGTGCACAAATAAAATATCACCACAATATTCTCTTATTTGTAGTATAATCTTAGTTCCTTAACTCTCTGAAACTCTACTTTCCTTTCTCTCTGGTAAGTGGCGTCTAACTATCCCATCAGACTATTGTTATCTTCAGATAACATTCCAGCAGCAATATTGTGTGGGCTCATGTTGAAGCCAACGTTTAAAAGATAAAATATTTTTATTGATTCTTTGTGTATTTTACACAGGTATACAATGTATTTTGAATATATGCACCCTAGCCTTCTCCCTAACTCTTCCTAGATTCACACCTACCTTTTCACTTCATCTCAACTTTGTGCATTCTTTTCCCTATAACTCACTGAGTCTAGTTTTGCTCAAATGCTCATGGGTGTGGGGTATTCACTGAGCATAGCCACCCAATCAGAGGCCAAACCCTTAAAGAAAACCGGCTCTCTCTCCTCCAGAAGATAATTGTCCACAGCTCCTCAGCTAGTGGGAAGAGCTCACAAGATCCTCCCTAGTCCATGCCTGAACAACTGGCTTGATCTTGTGCAGACAACAACAGCTACTTCGAGGTCATGAGAACATCCATTTTGTCACATCCAGAAGACAACAGTTGTACTCTGATCTCCCCTGCTTCTGCTCCTTCTCTTTCTGTTCCCTCTTCTGAAATGGCCTTTGAACTATGGGAACAGGAATATGATATAGACATCTCATTGTGCCTGAACACTCCACAGATATTCCCTGTACTTTGACCAATTATTAAATTCTGGTTTAACTGCTGTTAAACACACAAAGAATTTTTTTCTGATGCAGTCTGAAAGCTACACTGATCTATTGTTATAGAGATATGAATTTTATAGGGCAGTTTGATATTATGCACGTTTAGAAAAGAATATAGTGGTGGGTTTACTTCTGAGGAAAATGAACTCCCAATCATGGATTCTTGGTCAGATTTACAGTACCGGACATATGTTTATTCCTGTAGAGGAGGACTTAAATACAATCAGAAGTGGCTGGTTCTCATAACATTCATGCCACTATTGAACCCATGAGCACATTTTACCATTCCAATTATTCTTATAGTTCACAAGATTCACAGCTAGGTAAGACTAGTGATTTTTTTTCTCTCCCAACAGCTTGTATAGCATCATCTCGTAATATGAAAGCTAGACAGCAAAAAGGAAGATTCTTGATCATAGCAATTTGATTTCTCTTTGTTCTGTGACCAAAGTGTGTGGTGTTTTCATCAGTAGGGTCCTACCATCAAATTCTTATATGAAACCAAGAGCAATGGCAATAGCTTCTATTGTTTTGGTGGTGGGATGAGTAAAATACTCTGTGTATGGTAACTCCAATTAAGCTTCCTCCTATACATATGCGGCTTCCAAACAGTGGGTTTCCATACAGATTTTGCAAACATCTTTAGTGTTAATTATCCCTTCCCTACCCCCTCCTCTGCCCTACCCTCTGATCTCACTCCCCATTTATTAAACTTTCCTTCCAATTATTTCCATTTCCCATCATAACACCTGTATTCTACTAGTCCTACTCTTCTTAGATCTTCTGCTTTCTCACCAATGATATTTTTCAAGATTCCTAAATTCTGCAAATACTCCAGGTAAAACCAAAAACCTAAAGATTTGCTGCTAGGATCCACATATGAGTGAGAACATGTGACATTTGTCTTTCTGGGTCTGGGTTACCTTACTCAGAATATGTTTCAGTTCCATCTATTTACTTGAATTTTTCATTCTTTTTTACACATGAGTAAAATTTCATTGTGAAAATAAGTTCCATTTTTTTTCATTACCCTTTTATCAGTTGATAGCCATCTACATATCCTAACAGTAATCAACACTGATGAACATACATCTCTGTAGTAGTAAATAGAATCCTTTAGAGATATGCTTAGGAGTGGGGTAGCCAGGTCATATGACAGACCTAGGTCTAGTTTTTTGAGAAATTGTCGCACTGATTTCCATAGTGGCTGTGTCAGTTTTCACTCTCACCAATAGTTCGTGAGGCTTCCCCATTCCCCACATTCTCACCAACTTTTTTTGTCTTGATTTTTTAAAATATTTGCAGCTAACTTTTTGTCTTTGAATTCTATTTCTTGGAAGCTGTTTACCTGTGGTCAGATTACTTAATATCACTATTTCATCATTTGTGGTATGCATGATGGCATTATTTTATTGTAATTATTGTAAGGTTGAAATGAATTATAATAGCTATTAACACTTAGGCTAGTGTTTGGCCCCAAGAATAAGCATTTAAATTCGTTAGCTAAAAGATACATATTTTTCATTGTTACCTCTAGTTGGTCTCTTACTTACATATGTTTTAGGGAGAAAGAATATTTCTATACACTTCATTTTGTTTTCAGTCTTAGCAATTGTTCTGCCTAGACTGTTTTTTTTTAATAGATTCAGACATCATAATCTGTAAGGAGTAACATTCTCTGGGGGGAGAGCTCTGAGGTCAAGATAGCTGACTGTTAAGACTAGCTCTTAAACACTTATTGTGTATCCACTTTGTGCTGGGTACACAGGAGAACAGGATAGACCTTGTCATTGTCTTCTGCTAGCCTGGAAGTTGAATTAGTGAGAAGCATGAATAGTCAAAATACAGAGGAAATATTTGTCTCAGGGAGACAAAAAGTGAAAAAAAAAGTGGCAGTTTTAGCTGGTTGCATGTTAATATATCTTGGGTTAGTCAGAAATGGAACCAGCATGGATATTCAACAGATAAATGAATAATGAAAATGTGATATGTATACACAATGTAATTTTATTTAGCCACAACAAATGAAATCATAACATTTTTGGGTAAAGGAACGGAACTGGAAATTATGTTAAATGAAGCAGATGCGGAAAGACAAATGCCTTTTTTTTCCTCTCAGTTTGTAATGAATCTATCTATCTATCTATCTATCTGTCTGTCTGTCTGTCTGTCTGTTTGTCTATCTATCTATCCATCCATCTGTCCATTTATCCGTTTATTGCCCTATCTCTATCTATCCCATTATTTATTATGTCTCTGTAATGTGTTTGTCTATCATATATCTTCTATCTCTGTGTGTGTGTGTGTGTGTGTGTGTGTGTGTGTGTGTGTGTGTAATGAAGGTAGAAAGGGGACCACAAGAAAATAGGAAGTTGTTTTACAGGAAGGGTAAAAGAAAGAAAAAGGGAGGCTAATGGGACATATGTGTTATAAAAGTAGAAGGGGAGATTATTTGGGGAGAAGAAGCAGACTAGCAAGAAGTGGATGAAGGTTGGGGAGAAGATGAATAAGAAGAGCTTATTCTACTATATAATTCTACAATAAAGCTCACTACTTTGTATGCTAACTTAAAAATTAACTTTAACAAAAGGCATTAAGTGTCATAAGTCTAGTTCTAACATTTCCCTTGTTCTCTCTCTCTCTCTCTCTCTCTCTCTCTCTCTCTCTCTCTCTCTCTCTCTCTCTCTATTAAATCTGTGAGTTAGGCAGAAGTCCTAAGAACTATACTGAGAGAAGATTCTGGTCATGGGAAAGGAGGAGGAAGAGCAGGGGTTACTGATAGACAGGCTTGTAGTGGATGGGGCATGAATGGGAATTCTATGGAGGAATGGGTGTGTGTACATGGTTCTTCACTGATGTGGCTGCCCTTTAATTGTGATGTTTAGTATGTTTCTATTTTGAGGAGACTGTAAACAACTAAAAAGGAAGTGGGGGCTGTGAGAAGTGTCAACCAAATGGGCAAGTGAGTAATAGGAGTGAGGACTCCAGCCCTGGAATCTGGCAACTCAGAAAAAGATTCTCAAGATCTCCCCCTAAGTCAAGAGTCTGGGCCTTCAGGTTGTTGTTAAGGAAGGATGGAGGGAATAGAGACAGAGGTAGAGTGGAATCCAGAGCCACATCTGCACTGAGTGCTCCTTTCACTGAGGAAAAAATGATGTTGAAGATACAAGATTAAACCAGGAAAAGGTCCATGTAGAAGTGGATTAAGAACTTTAGAGAGACACATAGACTATGAACCAACTGTATGCATTGTTGCATGTGCCAAGTCTACTACTCATTTTTCTCCTTCCTTCCTACTACTTTTATTATTATTATTTTTAAGTACTGATTTAACTTCTTCCTCACTAAAGTACTATGTAGTAATGTGCTGGTAAAGAAAACATTCACTTGTAGGTACACAAATGTATTATAAATTTTTCCTATAGAAAAGATGCATCTTAAGTTTTAAAAATAATAAACTGGTAATATTCTTTGTTATATATTCCTTTTAGCCAATTGAGCCTCACAGACAGCTTTTATTGAGTTTAGTCAAGCCATTCTGTCCATAATAACTGTGTGGTAGCTGATGGAAGAGCCCAGGTGCCATGAGCATGAATATATTTTTTATGTTAACAAATAAAATAAAAGTAAATGAAGATATATGTTAGAAATTCGCCATTTATCAATGATATAAATGATTTATTGGAAACTTTTCCCAGTATTTGTGGTATAAATACTTCCACTCTGGTGCCACTGAGTGCTTATTTGGGAGTCAAAGGGCAGCAGTAACCATTTCATAGTTTTTTTTCCATTGAGATACATTAGTTATACTACCTAAGAAGCATAGTATAAGATAAATATAGTATGTTTATATTAGATAACCATAAATAAAGTAGCATGTAGGGCATATGGTAAGACAATCAGGAAGTGATTTTTTGTACATGTGTTATTTTTATTTTAATATTTTGAGATTTGATATTTTAATGAATATAATTATAAATTTATGTAATTTAAGCATTAGTAACAATGCTTAACAATGTTGACCTGAAAATTTCATACTCAGCTATCATGGGCTAGAATGAGCTTGCTTCAGTGCTCTATCAGGGTGTGCTTTCTTCAGGTCATAGTTTATTCATCATTGAATAACTCATTGTCCTTCCAAATATCACTAAAGGAAATGATTTAAATGCACCATTCAATTATCTTTCCATAGATGTGAAACCTAGCTATGGTTATATTTAATGGTGAAATATAATAATTTTTACTTTAGAAAACTTTAGCGAAAAATATTCACTTGATATTTAAATTTAGGTATTTAATTGAAGAGCGACATTGGCAATCATGGGGTCAATTTGAATAGTGTGTCTAGGAACATGGACCATATAGTGCCCAAATTCACAAATGCAGATTTCTAAGAAATTGATAGACACAATTAGAGGCATTTTCCAAGTCATCTAGACCATTGAGATTATTGACTATAACAGTCTAGATTATTCAATGGTGCTCTCAAATGCAAATAGTGTGTGGCAATATCCAGTTATGAATATATGCAGTTCAAAGAATGACTGACATTCATACAAAGATGACTAGCTGCTGCTTCCAATGTTGGGTGTTAGTGGGAAAGTTCCAGAACTAAGAAGGAAATAGTCTTTGTGCAAATTTCAAATATTTCAGAATAAATTAAAAGGTAAGAAGAATTTCTGGGTTTAGTCCTCAGTTTTTTGAGTTGCAAACAACAACTCTTTCTCTGTTTAGTTTAACAAGAGGAATATATTCTATGATACTGTACAGTTCATGCATTTATCTAGGAGAGTCTACATCAGGCTGAGAGACCATGCAGCAGGGAGTAATACTTAAACAAAGCTACTGATTTTGTGTCATTGTGACTTTTGCTCCAGGAAAATATCCAGTATGATCATTTCTTGACACCATAATTTCCATTGTCGAGACCAGTAACCAGATGTCAGTATTTCTACTACTGGTGCTTCCAAAGGCTGGCACATATGCCCGTGCTGAGGATTAATTCTATGTGCTCCTTGTTCATGAATCTACTGTGTTCTCTTATTAATATAAGTTGCATATGGATTTTTCTTAGAGTCCCACATCTACTGAGTGACACTAAATGAATCTTGAACTCAAATTTCTTACATTATATGAAGAGTTGTTCCAGAGATCCTACAAGGCCCTCTGTCAACTGTAATACATAAAAGACTATGCAGGGTTTCCTGGGAATGTACAAACTTCCTGGTTCCTTTCTCTCTCAGTGTCTGGTCACATTAAAGATTCTGGTTCTGAGTCTTTTAGGAAGTCAAACTTCTAAGTCAAGTTGCTGAGTAACTACTACAGTGGATATGATCCTATTTGTAAAATCAGCCAAAGAAACAATCAATCAACAAGTAATTGCTAAGGCGTGAATAGAGTCCATGCTGAGGTTGGAGTCATCTTTATACCCTTGTTTGGGCTCCTGACAGATTGATCTTCTGCCAGCTTTTGTAAGGCATCTAAAGCCAAGCCAGGATTCCTTGTGTGGGCAAATCTACTCACTACTTTCTAATCTAGTTGGTTAGAAAGCTTGATATTCAATTATAATTTTGATTTTTAATGTTTCTTCTTCTAGATGGAGTTAGTATTTAGAATTAGGGAACTTTTGGAGGTCTAATTTGTTTTGGTTAAGAATTTTTAGAGATAATACAGCTGTATTCTCTTTGTATAGCTCTCATTTCTCACAATTTGTAATATTACCCTTTTTTCTTATAATTAAATGAATAAAGTTATACATCCATAATAGAATTGCCAGAGATTCAATAAGTTCTGACCTTCGTGTTTCCCATGATTTGCTCCACTAATGGGTATATCTCTTGTATTTTAGCATTAATCAAAAATTTTTCTTTTGAATTTTGAATTTGAAAAAATTTCCTTTGTATTGAAAAATCCAACAGATTTTCCCCTTAATCAATCTTTTTTTTCTGTTCCTTTCAGATTTGTCTAGGCAAACCACCATCAATGGTTTCTGATCAAGTAGATGGTCCATTTTGACTAGATAGTATCATATATGTAAATATTTTTAAAGGTCAGTTTTTATAACTTTTATTAAACTTCTTTGACAATCTCATACATGTACTTGTTTACATATCAAAACAGAAAAAAACAACGTATTTGAATGTTGAAGACACATCTGTTTCTGACTTATTAGAACTCTAGCAACAAGTAATGATAAAATAGAACACATGATTGAACAAAGACCATGCAGTATGTAACAGTGCATTGTTGGACAGGACTTTTGAGTTGATGAAGAGCTTATTGTGTGTATGAGCTTTGAGGGGGGAATGTACAGATTGTTGTTTTTCCAATGTCAGCTCAGGTTAATCAACCAAGCTCCATAAGCACTTATCATCCTTTGTGGAGAAAAAGTGCTGGAATTACAGGCATTCATGATCGCAGCTGACAGTTGTGTGCATAGTGGGGATCTAAACACAGGTCTTCTTACAATGTAAGCACTTACTGACTGAGACATCTCCCCAGTTTCTAGATGTGTATTTTCCATGATAACCAAGGCAATGGGATGGAAATGGACTGGAGTGACTGGGCATATGGTTGACCAGGGATTTAAGTGTGAGGTGTTGATAAGTGCTAACTGTGTAGGCAATCGTCAGTATTCACATGGATAGCATGCTTGCCTTTACTTGTGAAGTTGGAGTGATGCTCTGTTCAGTGGCAGAGTATAAAGTTTAGACACATGCTAGTTTTCTCACAATGTTGCGATTCTTCTTCAATGCCTTTTGATTATTTTCTTGAATATTCTTATGTCAACTTGAAGCTAATTCCTCAATGAGCTCCCATTTGAAGCCCAGTTCCTGCTGTATACTTTCACAAATATCTTGTGTTCCTAGTAAAATGTATTCATTTTCTTTGCATCAGCGACTGTCAAGGTGGCTAAGTACTCCCTTATGGAAAGCATAGGGTGCTCAGAGCCTCCCCATATCTGTTTTGGAGATCTTATAAGACTTCCTGAAATCAGAAACTTCTAAACTGATATCTAAAAGACAGAGTATTTTTCTAGGTAAGGAAATAGCAGGGCCAAAAAGACAATTCCCCTACCCAGAGGACTTGTGCAAAGAGATCAAGGAGAAGTATAGTCCCCACCCCTCATCAAGGAAACATCTCAGCAACAGACAGAGACCATTACAGAAAACCACAACCAATCAAAACACAGAGTTGTGGAGCCCATTGTTAATGGATACATCTACAAAACAACTCCCACACTAAGGCTCAGAAAACATTGCTTAAATACGCTGTGGAAAACCATAAGAGTCAGAGGATCAGGGAGTTTGCTATGAGATTGTGTCTCTTAGTAAAGTCAGAAGCTATACCCATAAAGTTTCATTTGATTTTTTTGATCTGTGTGTATGTTCGTATAGGTGTGTGTGCATGTTCATGTGCTTGTGTGTGTGTATGTGTATGTACACGTTATGCACAAGCATGTGGAGGACAAATGTCAACCTTGGATGTTGTTTCTCAGGCACTATCCACCTTGCTTTGTGGATGGTCTTGTATTACCTGGGACATCTCTCCCAGTTAGGTAGGCTGGCTGCCCAGCAAGCCCCAGTCTGCCTGTCTGTGCCTTCCCACTGCTAGCTTAGAGACATGTGCCTCCACTCCTGGCTCTTTTATATGAGTTTTGGAGTTTGAATTCAGGTCCTCATGTTTGCATAGGAAGAATTTTGCCAAGTGAGCTATCGGACCAGCCCCTACACTTATGAGTTTATCATTCATTTACTTTCCTGAGTAAAACTAGCCGTCATTTCTTAGACACAATGCCCAGCATGTGCTTTGTCCCATGCTCTTCTGATAGATACGCCCATGAATTCTCAGTAGTAGTGTTAATTAAACTGAAAGAACAATTCCAATAGTACTATTCATCTTCAATTGTTTGGAGCTCAATAAAATGATACTGTTTTGCAGAAATTGTTTAATAATGCCCTTTAAGGTTAGGGCTACAGGATCTAAACCTCTGTCTTACAGTGTCACAGCTTATAGAAATATCATATTATAATACACATGAATTCAAGGAACTTCTAACTTGCCAACATATTTGCTCCATAGTGATCAAGAAATGCTCACATACATGAGTAGAGTGAGTTTTGTGGTCTAGAATATTTTGATTATTACTATTATTGTAGATATGATATAATTACAATTAATTTTTTAAAATAATCTACTCTGCACCTTACCCATAGGATAAGTTTCACTGTCAACAGATTGTCCTAAAGATGAGCTCAATTTGTTACTAACTTCCCATTTGGAGAGAGAAGAAAGCAGTTTGGTTTTAAGACTCTGTCTCTTTAAAAGAAAATGTGAGGTGGTGAACTACGTGGCACTTTTGATTATATGTTGAAACCACACTAAGTCCCTGAAATCCAAGAGAATATTGCACTCTGGTCCTTTGTGCAGAATGCTCACATGAATGCCTCCAGGAACCAATCCAGAAGCTAATTGCTGCTGATAGTAACTGACAGCATGAATCACTGCCCTCTCAGACACTCTGCCAGCATCAACCCATATGAGCTCACTTTTGCTCAGATGGTAAGCTGCATTTGTGCACAAGCTGCAGCCAGCCTCCCAAGCCCAGGAACAGCAAGGGCCTTCAGCAATTATTTGAAAACAGCTAGCGTCTTTGAAACGAGTCACCGTGGCACCTCATCAGCACATTCTCATAAAACTAGTCTTGTCTTTGATGAGTTTCTCATCCTAAGCAAAATTTCCTCAGAAAAAGGGGACACTGACTCAGCTGTTCACTGACCACACAGAAGCCAGAAAGTCCATGGATACTCAGGATAGCATGTTTCCTCAGCAAGCAGATCTGCATCTGGGTCTGCCACTTGCTGTGCCCGTATGAGACATTTTGTTGTTGGTAATTGCTATATTACCAGCTTTAAGGAAAACATCTTTAGTTTGGCATGATTAGGAGCTTTGAAAAAAGATAGATGTGTGCTATTTGTTAGATAGCACAGGGCAGAAGGGACAGGTATGACCTTACATGTATGAAATTGTCAAAGAATAAACTAATTATAAGATTTTTAAAGTTGCTCAATTCAAATATGTATGACGGAAAGTGCTCTAAGAATAAGTGTACGTTTGTATATACCAATGCAACCAAAATAACTAAAAATATACTTCAACTATGAGAAAAACTTACCTCAAATATATATATGCCTGGAAAAAAAAGCAGGTACTGGAAAAACTTTCCAAAAGATGAAATTGTAGGTCTAATACACACAACTCAAAGATCAGCCAAGTTTTCTTCCATTATTCAATCCAGCTTAGAAGTACCAGCATTGTGAATGAAACCCTGCCTGACTTAATGCCTTTGGCCATCATTAGCAACATAATCCATTGTTTTTGGGAAAGCACAGACCTGTTCTTGGCAGGCAAAAGCCTCCCAGGGTATCTTTAAAGATAAATTTATTTTTAATTCTTAACTCTACACACGTTTTTTGCTAATAATTTGTATTCTTAAACGTGGTTGTTACTCAGTCCTTGAAACAGGGTCCATTGAGCATGGGACCTATTAAAATAGGGAGGAAATAGCTGTATTATTCAGATTCATGTTTTATTTTCTCTAGAAGAGGTAATGGATTTGAACCCTCATAGGATGTTTTTATCTGGGATAGCATGACTCTAATGGTGGCCATCGGAGAGAATGTTGAGACAGGAAGAGCTGTGTATGTTAGGAGGGGGCTGGGATGGTTGAGGGCAGGCACTCTGAAAGGGAGGTTTTAACACTGACTATATCTTCTCCTTCTTAGAGGATATCAGGGTTAAATATAGGTGATCCCAGTGTGTCAGCATAGGGCCATTCCTTAGGATACATGGAAGAATGAGCATTCTCAGTTATTCTGCTGCCTATCCTGGTCCACAGAGCCACAATGCAGGTGAACTTTGCGCCTCCTCCCGTATCCCTGTCTTCTAGCTTGGCAGGAAAGCAGGCAAATCTGGGGTGCCTCCTTACACCTTCATGAGCTTTGCATGACGAGGACAATCAGTAATCGAGTCCTATACAGTCTAACTTAATCTTTCAAATCCTCAAATTCCATTTCTGTTCTTCATTTTCATAGCCAGCTAGCTTCTTACCTTCTCCATTTTTTCCTTCAGTCTAATCTTTATACTTTCTGAAATACACATTTGATCATCTCATTCTTCTATTTAAAAGTTTCTCCACTGACTTCAGATGTAAAACCTATATAGAAAATGAATACTACTCAGCTCTAAAGAAAAGCAAAGCTAAAAATTTGCAGGAAAATGGATGATCTTAGAATGTGTAATGGCATACAAGTGAAGTCATATAATCTCAGAAATAAATCAACTGCATGCTTTCTCATCTGTGGAATCTAACCAAAAAAATACGCACTAATGTAAACAAATGAACATGTAGGTGAAGTATAACTTCTAGAAAAGAGACCAAGAAAGGCTAAAAAATAAGGGAATAAGGAAGAACTGAATACAGGTAATTGGCACGAGGTATGAAAGAGGATATAACGCTAGTTGTTTTCCTAGTGCCAATTCTGCCATGGAACTTTTGTTTTTGGTGGTTGATAAGTGCATAAAATATATTCAATGCTGAAAGTGTAAAATTAAATGTGAAGTTCCACAGCTTGTTCCAAATGCCAATTCTAACTGTATAGAAATTCATTGAGTTGTGTAAACTTTGAATCTGGTTAATTTTCGTATGCTTTTACTTGCAAGGATTTTTTTAAAAATAGTAAAATTTATGAAATAAAAAAAAGGAAAAAACAAAATGACAACAACTAAACAAAACAAACCCCAGACACTCTTGCATGCAGTATCTCCTTTTGTGGCCCGTCTTTCCTCTGCCCTGCTTCACTGTTGGCCGTGTATTAGATGCCCTCTTCTTCCTCCTCCCAGTCCACTACTGGTCACCATTGAATCAGTTACTATGTCTTCTGAGTAGACTTCTCTGTGTCCCCATTTTGTCTCCCTCACAGATCTTGTAGTAGAATATTATTTGAAAGTGTGTTAGTTTTGTTTAGGCTGCATTTGTTTAACTCTGTGAAGCTGTGTTTCTGTGCCTGTCTAAAACACCTGATGGTCTAATGAAGAGCTAAATGGCCAATGGCAAAGCAGGAGAAAGGATAGATGGGGCTAGCAGGCAGAAGTATACATAGAAGGAGAAATCTGGGAAGAGGGATTGGAGATCTAACAGCCAGAGAAGGAGGAGGACTCCAGGGGCCAGCCACCCAGCTACACAACAAGCCACAGAGTAAGAGTAAGATTTATAGAAGTAAAAGAATGGGAAAAGCCCAGAAGCAAAAAGGTTTAATTTAAAGTTAAGAAAAGCTGGCTAGAAACTAAGTCAAGCTAAGCCTGGGCTTTCATAAGTAAGAATGAGCCTCTGTGTGTGACTTATTTAGGAGCTGGGTGGCGGGACCCCCCAAAAAGTAAATGAAACAACCAAACAACAGACTCTCCCTGAAGGATCTTGTGACCACTGTGCTAGTACACAATGTGTCTGAGTGCTCAGCACACAGTAGGCACATAACTAGATAACTCATACCTAAGGGAGGAATCAGTGAGACAGAGAAGGGTATTTAAGGTGGGAAGAGTATAACAGAAGCCAAGAGAGCTTGCTCTGCTTCGAGACTTAGAAGTAGCTGAGAGCCAGCTGAGCAAGAAGGGTGAGCTACAGAGTTGTTTGAGCTATGTTCAAGAATTCTATACTGTAACAGTCTATGACCAGCTTCTCTCAAAGGTCGGGATTCCTGAGGTTCTAAGTGCAGTTAAGAATGAAGAAATCGGGGCTGGAGTGATGGATGGTATTTACTGCTCTTGCAGAGGACCCACGACTGTTGTGACTCTAGCTCCATGCATCTGATGCCACCTTCTGCCTCTGGGGGTCCCTGTGCATGTGTGGCAGACACACAAGATTACATATTACTTAAAATACAATAACTTAAATTTTTCAAAGAAGAATGAAAGAAATGGTCAAGCATGTTTAAACGGTGTGATGTACACAAGTTTACAAATTAGTCCTTTGATACAAAAATCAAAATGCAGTTTTATTTTGTTATTTGTGGTAAATAATAGGATTTACACAAGAATATTTGTTCATAGACAATAAGAGTCACAGTCAGGCTATGGGAAGCAAATAAGAAGTTGTGAGGTAAATGGCTTTTCTTAGAATCACAGCACCATCCTGGAGCCATAGTAGAGTCTCCTTGGAGGTAATACCACGTTCAGTTTTGGCAATGTGAACTGGGAGCCAAATCATGCTTTGCCTGCATATATGTGTTTTTGTCCTGCAAGTCCAGCCTGGTAAGTATTTGTACAGAAGTGTTTCTGAAGCATCTCAGTGCTAAGCTTTGTCTGCTTACTCTCTGTTTTTGCTTTCTACTACACTAAAATGGCAAAGATATGTGTTTAAATAAGACAAGAGAATATTTGAAAAATAAGAATAGAAGTATTGAAAAAAGTTTAGAAAATGGAATATTTTAAAAATAAAAGCACAGTTTCAGGCAAAACAGGTCTCTAGTAAAATGGAAACCGTTGCTGTAGCTGATGAAAATGCTCAGTGTGATTTCTCAGGGCAAACAGTAGACACAGGACAAGTAAACCAGAACTAGAGCAGCATAGTGACCACAGACCCCTGACCTCATCCCAAGGTTCAACTTTTTCTCCTTCACAGAGCTAGACAAGTCCAAGCCAAGTTTAGAACCAATCTCTGAAGAAGATCAAGTTATTTTTTTCTAGATGCTAGTGTATATAGCTGTATATAAAGTTATTATTGAGTACTTTTCTCTTCCACCTTTGTTGCAGATATTTTCTCATCCTGTCATCAGATAAAATGATGTGAGGTGTCTATGTGTATAAGCACAACAGGCCACATGCTTATCTGTGTATAAACTGACTAAGCCATTAGTTCATTTCCCATTAAAATCTCCCAAGACTTCATTTGTATTAAAAGTTTCCAGATTATTGTAAACTCTGGTTCAATTTTGTTAAAAATGTGCAAATTAATACATCAGGAATTATCATCCTCTAGTGGCAGTGCAAACAATTGACTTCCCTGGGTGTGTCCTGGTGAGCATCTAGGTCCTGTGCATCAAGGCCTGCTTCTGTCCTTGCTGCCTCCTCCCTGGATGTGATGTGGCCTTGGCACATGGGGTATCAAAAGGTTTTAAAGAGCCACATCAAACTTTCAAGGAGGTTACCAAGGCTTACAAACCACTGCTCCTCCCCTACTTATTATTTTTTCATCAGTCCATAACTATGGCCCAAGTTTTTGTTTTTCAGAAAGTGTAAACTGATGTGCAGACAAATGGCACATCCGGGCCAATTGCTGGGTGGTAGAAATCATAGTAAGAACACAGCTTCCTTTATTCTTGCTTCTGTGTTTTCATTTTTAGTTCCCAATATTTTGTTTATTATTATTTCCTCAGTTATGGAGAAAGTGGTAAATATTTTAGATTTCAAGTATATTTTATATACAAATCACTGAAAAAAGGTCAAACATTTCATTTGTAGTTGGTTGCACAAATATGCAGATATTAAAACTGGAAGTTAGAGATTATTATAGTATTATTCCTGCTTCACAAACATATGAAGGAGAATGAGAAGTAGATATCTCATTTGTTATTTATATGCAATTGGAAGGCAGAAATGGTAGCAGTTTTCTGAGCACATTTCAAAAAAATAATAAACTGCAAGAGGAAGGTAGCAGAAGCCACTGTAACTTCCTATTTACATGTACAACATTTAAATACCCTTCTTGTGATTAGAAGCTCCTTTCATATTTAGCAGCCAGCTTTCCCTTCCTCACTGAGGCTATTAGTATCTAAAAAGAGCACTGCTAATTTTCCTCTCTTTTCTCTTCCCAAATTCTACCTCCTGCTTCTCTATTGGTTCCTCATGAACAGCCCTCTGGGTTGGAGTTTCTTCTGGAATCCCTAGTGTGTCTCTTAGTTACACACTCTGGTCTATATGTCTGGGCACTGTTGAGAAGGCCTGTGGAGATTGCAAATGGAGACTTGTGGATGTTGAGAAGGCCTTTCCTGGGCTGGGAAGTAGGAGCTGGAGTAAGGCATGAGATTTGCCTCTACAGGGGCCCATGCTTTGGAATAGAGAAGGGATAGTATTCTACTTTGAACAGCTTTTGGCTGTCATCTAGGGTTTAATTACAGGCTAATTAAAAGAGGGCACTCATGGAGCCTGGAGCCTGCTTTGGGGCAAATGGGTTGTTCTTTAAATCAAGTGTAGTAAAGTTTGTATTCAGCCAAATAATTATATATGTGTATGTGTGTGTGTGTATGTTACCTCATTTCACTAGATTTAATGTATGATATATGAGTTAATACAGAATTTCAAAACTACATGAATTAGTTTGCTTACTTAACAAGTATTTATTGAATATAATTTGTAACTCAGTTACTCCATAGCTTGTAAACACAACAGAACCACTGCTATAAAACAGTCTAATAGAAAACCACAGCATGCCATCCACATGCCTTGGTGCCAACTTGTATTCCCCGTACTTGAGAGACTCAGGAAGGAGGATTGCAAATCTGAGGCTAGGCTGATCTGTCCAATGAGACTTTGTGTAGAAAGCAATGTGTTTGACTTCCATACACAAATCTCTGGAGATACAATAAAGTTAAAGAAAAAGAACTTGTAACTTCTCCAATTTTCACTGTGATTAAATAAAAATTATATATGTGGATGGTTATTTATTGGCCATTTCCTTAAATAGTAGAATAAAATTATCCAAAATAATTATTTAATAATATAAAATAATATAATAATCAAAGTATATTGTAAAGAAATATTTTAGATTGGTAGCTGGTATATTTTGGCCAAGTAGAAAATAGTGCAAGTAAAAAGGATCACATAATAGCTATTTGGAATTTGTTTCATAAGCACCAATCATTCTAGATCAATTGCTTGTAATAATTTATTGTTAAGCATGGCTTTTAACTTAGAAAGTTTGTTTTGCCTTATTATTTTTTCAGCATAGTATCCAGAAGAATGAGCTTCTAGAATTGTATTGCAGACTTGGCTCCAGTTCTGGCTCTGCTCTTCGTGGTTGAGACTTGGGAAGTTACATTTATCCTCCTTTGGCCTTGTTTCTGCATTGGTGAAATGATAGGATTATACTGAATAATTGTTGAGGTCTCTTCCAATTTTAGCATCCTTTGGTTCTTTAATCTTCTGGATTTAAGGGTATAATGTAGAACATGAACATATGTTGGAATATGTTATTAAAAATATAAGCCACCTCAAATTTTGGAGTTAGTGGGAGTTATGAACAAGTTCTGATTTCCTTATGCCATAATATAGACATCTGCATGCTGCAAAGTTTATATTTAGCCAATTCTGATTTGCCAAGGGTAGCTGAGGTATATCTGATGAAGTAGTATTTAATCATAGAAATACGAAATCATCTAAAAGCATAGATAATTATATTGTTCTTGGCATGGACAGGGGCAGCTCTGATAATAGCACTCAGATTAAGTAAAACTGCATCACAGCCCTTGCCTGCAGGCATTCTATTGACAAAAGGCCCAGGATCCCAATTAACCACTGAAGCCTCCCAGCCAGGTCTTTCCTGGTCTCTTCCTAAGCTGGAAGCACGCTCCTTCCTCTGTATTTTCCAACTCACCCATGTTCAGTCGGAGATTAAAATGAACCGTGCCCAGTGCCCTTTGCTCCGTGTTTTGTAGGCTCACCGAAAGCACCAAGTTTTGATTCTCAGGGTTTTCCTTGTTGTGCCAATGTAGAGGAGGCATTTGGTCATTTTTGAATTTACAGCTATAACTATTGAGTCTTGAAAATAAGTACAAAAGTATGTTTTATCTCAGGTCCCACAATAAGGTTTGAGATTTGGGAGTAGCAGTCTGGCTTCCAGTGAGGAGTTTCATTTCCATTAAAGCTATAGGAATCTTGGCAGCTAGTCATCTGTAAACAGATTTCTGCCTGGGGTTCTGGGAAAGGACTCCAATAGTTCCCCATTGATCAGCACAATCAATGAGCCCACCAGGGGCTGTTCTCACCTACATAGAATCTGGTGTGGGTTACACTATGCTCCATATACATTTATACCTTTTTGTAAATCTTATTCTCAGTCAAAATCATTTTTAACTTATTATATTTTAAATAAATCTAGTAATGTGTTGATATTGATATTCTCCATCTCATTTTTACTAGTTTTATTTATATATTTTGTACATGTACATGGGCTTGTGTGTGTGCTTGTACATGTGTATATGGGTTCTTGCATAGAAGTCAGAGGTGGGAATCATTCCCTGTTTTCACCCTGTGGGTCCCAAAGATCAAACTCAGATTATCAGAGTTGGTGGCAAGTGCCTTTACCGGCAGGCAACCTTGATGGACCATTATTGCTAATCTCAACTAATCAATTTTAATGTCATTCCCAGTTTTCTGCTCTGAAATTTCTGGATTAGCTTCTTGAAACATGATTCAACTTTGATTTCATTCTTATTGCCAATGTTTCACTTTGTTAATTTTGCTTTCTACTTGGTATTATGTTTTCTGTCTGAAATAGCACTATATGCTATTTATTACTCTGTTTTAAATTTGTATTTTTATCTAAATTCTTTTCATACAGTATATTTTGATCATATTCTTTCCTCTCCCCCAACTCCTCCAAGTTCCTCCCCAACTGCCTACCCACCCAACTTCATTTTCTCTCTCTGAAAAAAAAAAAACCCAAAACACAAGAATCAAAACAAACTAAAAAACAAACAGTAAGACAAGAAAAAGTACTAAAACAAAATAAAAGAAAGTATGTAGACGGAGAGCTTCTCTCCAGGTCCCACCAAGACCCCGCAGTCCCACAACCCATGTATAAAATAAACACAAAGATGCTTATATTATTTAAACTGTTTGGTCTAATGGCTCAGGCTTCTTTTTAACTGTTCTTATATCTTAAATTAACACATTTCTATAAATTTATACCTTGCCATGTGGCTCGCAGCTTACCGGCATCTTCACATGCTGCTTTTCCTGGCTGCAGCTGGCAGTGTCTCTCCCTCTCTCTTCCTGTTCCCTCAATTCTCCTCTCTGATAGTCCTGCCTATACTTCCTGTCTGGCTACTGGCCAATCAGTATTTTATTTATACAGAGTAATATCCATAGCACTTCCCCTTTTCTTCTTTTTCAAAAAGGAAGGTTTTAACTTTAACATAGTAAAATTACATATAACAAAACAATTATCAAGCAATAATTACAGTTACAATATTAAAGAAGATATCCTATCTATCTTATATTTGTGAGTCTAAGGTTTTATATCTAACCCATCTTTAATCATAACTGAGGAAATTATAACTAACTAGTCTTCAACTACATCAAAAACCTCAGAAGGATAAAATACTACCTGAGAAATGGGAGAATGATGCAAGCAACTTTCAGGAGTCTTGCAGGGTAGACAGAGACAGCTGGCAGCCTGGACAGTCATCCAAAGTTCTCTTGTAAAGTTGGGGCATCTGTCTTCAGCCCACAGGGCTAGAGTCTCTCAGTCATTTTTCTCTGTGTCCTGTATAATGTCTGACAGTTTTCTCTGCGAAGCAGGAACCTGAAGGACCATTTTGTCAAGCAAAGTTCAGTGGTCACCTTTCCATGAGTCCTGCATGCCCAGTTGATCAAGCAGTCCAGGCAAGAACAGTTTCTTGTCCAAATGGCTATTTTTTGCCAAGGCGAAGATAAACTCCATATGGAGTGTCTTCAATGTCCATCCTTCTCTTTGAAGTAAATCGGTGCTGCCAGGAACAGACATGTCTTACTGTCCAGAAAGTTTAAATTTTTAAAATATTTTAAATGCCATATTCTATAGGTCTTTGAAGTATTTGAAGATTACCTATCTATCTGAAATATATCTATGTATACCTACAAGACTTAACTAACATGGCTACGGGTATGATTATCATAGATGACTAATTATTAATCTATTTTTAAATTATCCATTACAATTTTAAATGAGCTGTACAAACATAACACCTTCAACAAGAGTAGAAATATACACACAGTATAACAAAATCAACTTTAAGTTTGTATCAATAAACTAAAATCTATACCAATGTAAAACATTTTAAACAAGTTGTTGCTCTTTAAAAGTAGGTTCATTAATCTACCCTTTTATCCTATCATCTCTATATCCTATATATCTATATCATATCCCCCCCTTTTTTTGTTTGTTTTTGTTTTTGTTTTTGTTTTTTTTGGTTTTTTGAGACAGGGTTTCTCTGTGTAGCTTTGCGCCTTTCCTGGGACTCACTTGGTAGCCCAGGCTGGCCTCGAACTCACAGAGATCTGCCTGGCTCTGCCTCCCGAGTGCTGGGATTAAAGGCGTGTGCCACCACCGCCCGCCCCCCCCCCTTTTTTTAAGAAAGAGATCGTATTTATAATCAACCTGTTTTAAATAAAAATATTGAGCCGGGCGGTGGTGGCGCACGCCTTTAATCCCAGCACTCGGGAGGCAGAGACAGGCGGATCTCTGTGAGTTCAAGGCCAGCCTGGGCTACCAAGTGAGTTCCAGGAGAGGCGCAAAGCTACACAGAGAAACCCTGTCTCAAAAAACCTTAAAAAAAAAAATATTGGTTTTAAGTACACACAGAACCATGGAGCCTGTTTTGTGCTGGGCTAACTACTCCTGGCCATGAAGCCTGGCCCTGAATGTGGATCATATACCCAGCGGCACTTAGTTGGATAAAACTGTTTTTCTCTTTCTCAGTAGGTATTAATCGTCAGTAGCTTCGTGGTTAGGAATAGGACTTGTGTCTACTTCTCCTTCTCAGTGGTTTTGAACCTGTGCAGATCTTGTGTGTGCTGTCACAGTCTCTGTCGGTTCATACATGTGTCAGTCCTGCTGTGTCTAGATGACACTATTTCCTTGGAATCATCTACCACCTCTGGCTCTTCCAATCTTCCCACATCCTCTTCTACGTACATCTCTTAGTCTTAAGAGGAGAGGTTTGATAAAGATATCCTACTTAGGGCAGAATACTCCAAATTCTCTCATGCTCTACACATTGTTCAGTTGTGAGTCTCTGTGTTAATGCCCATCTTCTGCAAGAAGAAGCTTCTCTGATGAGGGCTGGGTGATGCTGTGATCTATGGATATAACAATATGTCATTAGGAATCATTTTATTGCTATGTTTCTTTAGCAAAATTAGGTTTTCCCCAGGACCCATGATCTATCTAGTCTCAGGTTCTTGGCCACTTTAGTGGTATCAGATACAGGTTTCATTTCATAGAGTGGGCATTATGTCCAATATAAAAGTGATTTATTACTCCCAAATATTTGTCTCACTATTGCACAAGCATGTATTGTAGTTATGTTGCTATTGTAGGTTACAGGGTATGATGATTACTTTTCTCCTCTGGTAGCATCCAGTACCATAAATGCTGGTCAATAGAGATGAAACTTCTAGTTGGACAGTGCTATGGATATTGCTCTGTATGCTGTGAATTTGTTGCTCTGATTGGTTAATAAATAAAGTGCTGATTGGCCAGTAGCCAGGCAGGAAGTATAGGTGAGACAAGCAGAGAAGAGAATTCTGGGAAGAGTCAGGAGTTGCCAGCCAGACACAGAGGAAGCAAGATGTGAAGACAGAACTGAGAAAAGGTACCAAGCCACATGGCTAAACATAAATAAGAATTATAGGTTAATTTAAGTGTAAGAGCTACTTAGTAATAAGCTTGAGCAAATGACCATACAGTTCAAAAATAATATAAGCCTCTGTGTTTTTACTTGGATCCAAAAGGCTGCAGGACTGGTGGGTGAGAGAGATTTGTCCTGACCATGGGCTAGATGGGACACAGGAAAACTTCAGCTACAGGACAGCAGCTTGAATTCTCCATGTTCAATGACATAAATAAGTCATATCTTCAGCAATCGGGCCCTATCAGCAGATTATGGAGAGTAAACAATAGTCTTGCCATTAGTCAGTGATATTGGAAGGGATAGTCTATTGGACCCCTTTGGCCAAAGATTCAACAAGAAGTAGCCCATTCCTCCTGGTATTTGAAGTTTTACTTGATGGAATAAGATATCTAGTTGGGGCATTGTCTCCCCCATTATGTGTGACTCCATTTAAATACCTTTCTTATATGTATATATTTTTGGAAGTCTCTACAGTAGTAGGTTTCAATATGGCTTTTAAAATGCCCTTCAGTGTTAATTGTTCCTGCCCCACATTCCCTCATTATTATTTTTCTTAGATGAGTACTATGTAAAATGACTTTGATACTTCCTATATCTTTCCCTCTGCCTTGCTTATCTCATTTTCCCTTTAATACCTGTCACTGTACCTTTTCTTTCACATTTAAATTTTGATTTGTAAATGTAATTAAATTCTTTATAAATTTAATCTAAAGCCAATTAATATTTTTCCTAAGCTGTTTAACTACTAATATAGCTTCAAGTAGGGTGCTGAAATATACTTTAAATTATATATTTGAACAATTTTATTTTTAAAAGTACTGAGGATTGAACCTATAGTGTTATGCATGCAAGGAACACTTTCTGCCACTAAGCTACAACCTGGCCCTTGGTCATTCAGAAGACAATATTTTTACCACTGAAGCCAAATGGTCTTCTGATTACACTCATTTAATAAAAGCAAATTACTTTTTATTTGTGAATGTATTGTATGCTTGATTATATATGTGTGCAGAAATGCTCATGCACATCTGTGTGCATGATTGTGGATGCCAGAGATCAACCTTCTCATGTCATTTCTGAGCAGCCATCCACCTCCCTCCTCTTCTTTCTCCTCTTTCTCCTCCTTTTTTTCCTCCTTTTTTTTGGCAGACTCTGGAGCTTGCCAATTAGGCTAGGCTGACTGACCAGTGAGCCCCAGAGACCTTGCCTATCTTACCTCCCGAGGCTGGGAATGCACATTGCTGCCACATGTGTTTTTTTTTTTTTTCTTGGTGTAGGTTTGATGATTAAACTCTGGTCCTCATATTTGCAAATAAGCACTTGACTGGCTGAGCCACCTCTCCAGCCCAAAACTGTCTTCCCTTTTTACTTATAAAGGGATAAAGCATTGTTCATTCACTATGCCACTAAAATGTTTGAGATATGTGTTCATCTTCCCAATGAGAAGCAAATGTGTTCTATGGACAACCTCAGGACTTTCTTTCTTCTTATTTTAATTTAACAGTTGCTTTTGATATCCTGTAAGAACCATCACAGTGGGGTTTCCATTTTATTTTTGGATTTATCCACTGTGTTAGGCATCTCCATCCTCATTGGTTGTTGATTCTTATGCTGACTTTGTTGGAGCATTGTAGTAGAACAGGCCCATAGGGTTGAGGAAATTGACTCAAACCATTTGCCAAGGCATGCATATAATGTACTTCCTTACGAGTCAACCCGGAGTCTGCCTGAGGGCCTAGCAACAGGCTCTGTCTGAGTTCCTGATTGTGCTAGCCAATGAGGAATGACCATGCAAAGCCACCAGATTTGGACACAGCTTAGTGCTGGAAGGAGGGCATATGAGGCCTTCCTTTTTATAGAATAAGGGAGTCTGCTGTTTGCCTTTAACTGACTCCTGATATCTGTGTCATTGATACTGCACCTTCTCACCCCCTCCCCCAAGGGAGCCGTTAGGCTCCAGCAACACATCATGTTTGCAAATAATTTCACTGGAATGAATTTTCTGAGAAGGGATGAACTAGCAGTGGTCACTTCTGTATGTGTATCTGAAAATACTTTTACTCATCTTTGACTTCACTCTGCTCAGAAAATATTGAGTGGTCCTTTCTGTTGATGGCTTGTGTCTTTCATGAGGTCTCAGACATCATCTTCCTTTTAAAAATGGTTTACTGTCTTTTTTACTAAATCCTCTGTATGGAACTTCAGTTATCTGAATGTTGACCTTTGTGGACTGATACTCTCAGTTCTTTCATATTCTTCATTGTCTGTTTGTTTTCCTATTCTGCCTTCCAATCCATTTTAATTTTATAGTTCTACCAATTTGTGTGTTTTTTGTGTAAAAAATTTAGGAGCTATTATTTCTGCTATGAGCTAACAAGTTTCTTTATTTATTCATATTCTTGCTTTCATGGTTACAATATTATTTTTAAAGGCATGGTGAGCCAAATTGGATTTTTCAAATGTTTTCTTTGATTCTTTATATGTCTAATATATTTTTTCTCAGATTTGTTGCTTGGTTTTCAGTTTTAGTCTTGCTCTGTGATGTTTCTAGTGCTCCTCAGATGTCTGATGGCCTTTGCTTATCAGCTATTGCTTTAGAGTGAACACTTAGCTTGATTACTCCAGGTGTGTATGTATGGGTAGGGGTTTCCTTGGCTTGTACGAGATCTTATCCAAGGTTGTGTCTCCCTTCCCTTAATGGCTCCTGGTGTATAGGAAGGGCTTATTATCTACAGGATTTGGGTTGGTACAGTAAGAAGGGACAGTTTTCCTTGACAGACTTTGTGTTCTATAGGCAGTTCACTCGATATTCTCAGGCTGATTTTACACAGGAAAGTGAATACTGGGCAACGTTTTATTCTGCACCAGTAGTCCTGGATTATGTTGAACATGTATGTACACATGGAGAGAGCAGTTTCAATGGACATGTGTACTTACTGAACAACTTTGGGTAAGCTCTCACTTCTACTCTCCTGCAGAGTTCTGTTGGAAAGTTAGACACCATCTTTGCTTTGTCCTTGTTGATGCTCACATTGACTGCTTCCCACACTCCATTTCATGGTTCTGCATGATTCTGTCTGATTTCTATTCCTAGGAAGTCATTGAACTATCTCTCTTTTCTTTTATCTTAAAACTCCATTACCTTTGAGAATTCATTTATTTATTATCTATTGTCTTCTTTATAGTCTCTGGAAGGAGGCAAGGTGACCTGTATTTTCAGTTCACCATCTCAAACTTAGACTCCTCATATCTTCCTGCAGTGATTGTTCAATGGACAGTATTGTTCTCAGTCAGATGAAGGCTTAAGAAAGCCATGGCTTTTGAAATGAATAATGCTACCCTACAAGAGTATGAGAAATTATAACATCTGTATCCCAGTAGAGTAAGAAAAATCCATCATGACATAAGGTACATTTAATTATATGGCCCATATATTAACAGGTGCATGGTATATTTGTATACCAGGCATTGTTTCAAATTATGTAAATATATAATATAATAATATGTATTGAATCTTGAGAGTAACTGTAAATGGAAAGGAATATATTTGCCCTTATGAGTCATAAGTAAAAATGTTGAGATTCAAATTTCATCTCTAGATCCTGATCTCTTAAATTTCATGCTATATTGTTTGGATTTACTATTTATTTTTATAACAATGTTATTAGAAAATAAACTATGAGGGTACAGGAAAAAGGAAATATCAAATAATAACTAGTGGGATGTTTTATTTATAAAATAAAGATATTTTAAGATAAATAAACATAGTTCCACAGTGATGAGGAGGGCTGAAATATAAAGCCTTGACTACAGATTAAAAACATTTGCAAGGAAAGCTAAGAGACAAGCCACTCCCTCATAAGACCAGTGATACCTGTGTGGATTATATATGAGGGAAGATGCACCAAGGAGAACACTGGGAACTGGGTAAGAATTTCAACAAAGTTCAAGTCGAGGCTTTGCTGAGGTTAACAAAAGCTATGAGACAATAGCGATTTTTATAGCTATTTTCAGAACAATGGAGAGATGAAAATTATAGGTCCATTGCTTCAGACTATGATATCATGAAGAAAGAAAACAATGCTCTTCCATTTTTCTTCTGTCTATACCAAGAATAATGATGGTTAAGCTGCCAATATTGAGAGATCAAAGCTTTGAGATGTCATTTACATCTATGCTAGGAGATGCTAACAATAACAATTATTTTAGATGTATTCAGATGCTAATGGCTAGAGAAATTATATTTGAAATGGTGAACAATCTCATTGACATGATCATAGAAACATATTGTTTTGACAAGTTTTGCTGAACAGAAAAAATTCAAATAAAGAACGGATACATATCAAATTGTCATAAGATTTGTGATAAGGCATATTAAGTATTAAAGATATTTGTTCACTTTTCCTACAGGAACTTTTATGTGGTCCCTTTGTACAGGAAGATATTTCTGATCTCATCAGTGTAAGGCTGTAGACAATGGAATGTGATGGGTAACATTCTAACAGAAGCCAGTTCCCTGCAGAGCCTTACATCATGTTCCTCAGCGACAAGACTAACAGCATATTATAGAGAGATGTTGCCTACTCAATTTGGCTTTGGGATTGAATGTGGTATAAATTTAAAAAAAAAGCACTAAAAGCACTCTGGACACAAATAGCAAGTGTGCCTTACAGTACTGAATTTTTAGGATTCTTCATTGTAACAGCACATCACAGCTTATCCTGGCTCTTATAGGAAGTAAGTACAGATTTTGAATGCTACTAGCTGGAAATCTTAATAGTGATTTTGGGTTTTAAAAAAGAAACCATCAGTGCATGTATCTAATAAGTAATTTTGAGAACTTATGGAAAGTGAATAGAGGTACCCTGAATGGGTAGATAATATTCCCAGAAGCCCCAGGTTATTAAAATCCTGTTGCCAAGTGTGGGATACCTCCCTATGAGTTACTATTGGTCAGGAAGGGCCCAGAGACCCCCAAAACCAATACTGACAATTGTCATTTCGCTTGGCTGCCCACTTTTACTAGATGATAAGACCTTATTAATGAAAACACCTTTCACTTTGGTTGCAGGACATAGAGAAACCTAGGTAAAATAGACCTGGAAATGTCTTCCAGGTAATCAGCTTCCATGTGCTGGAAGGTGCTAGCTATGCAGACTATGAAAGGAGAAAGATAATGAACAGTTCTACCCAACAATGTGCCTTGTGAGCTACACCAACCTGCTAGGCAAGATGTGCTCACTAGTTCAATAATGCTAGGAATATTTGGGGAGTAATGAACCACTTTCTGATTGGCTGTGAGGCCTACTTCACATGAGGAGATTCATGACTAGTATTTTAAACCTTGTTAAAAGCCTATGGCTATAACACAAAATTAAATGGTCTTATTAATAATAAACAAACAAACAAACAAAAACTCAGTGCCAGCTATTGGGGTAAATTCTGAAAGATCAGAGAGACAGAACAAGCCACAACTAATCTCACCTCGCCAACTTCTCAGCCAATCCTGTTTCCTCAAACTGGAAGCCTCTGAGTCATCACCCAAATGGATCTCAGCTGAACTGCTGCTAAAAAAAACCTAAAAGCTTGAAAGTCTCTAATTCCTGGTCTTCACACCTTATGTACTTTTCTGCTTCCTGCCATCACTTCCTGGGATTAAAGGTGTGTGTCACCATACCTGGCTGTTTCCAGTGTGGCCTTGAACTCACAGAGATCCAGATGGATCTCTGCCTTCCAAGAGGCCATTTTCTGGTCTTTGTGTCTATCTAGTGGCTCTTCTGTTCTCTGACCCCAAATAAGTTTATTAAAGTACACAATATATTGGGGTACTCTGTAGCTGAGAGGTCGTAGGCCCTGGGGGTGCCTACTATTATTGTTCTGATAAATGGATATGGTGTCAAGTTGCCTTCTAAATATTTATGCTTACACTCGTATATTAGTGCTACTCTCTATCTTTGTCAGAGAAGCTTCTCTTAATAGTGGGTGGCTGTTTACGCAGACTCACAACTTACCAAAGTGCCAAGAATAAGTGACTTAAGGATGAGTACTCATCCTTAAGCTGCACTCCTGAATCACTTCCTCCCAAGACTTAGGGAACATTGCAGAAGAGGAAGCCACAACAATTCAAGAGCTGGAAGATGGGAAGGAGTGCTGAGAAAAGCTTCCTTGGGACGTGACATGGTTGCTGTAGCCGAGCACTCAAGCAGCAATGGCTACCTGAATGAATAAACAACCTGCACACCTTGTAGATACTGAGACTCTGGATGATAATCTTTAGAGATAGGTTCTGGGACTCTGTGTTTCTGTGAACCTCGACTGGCTCTAGAATTCCAATGGAAAAAACTTGTGAGCCACAATTTCATGTGGTATAGTGAGTGTTCCAGAGGCAAGTACCAGATCGGAGAATAGGGCAATGGTTCCCAATTGTAATTTTCAAGGACTAGTGCAATTTTAAAAGCAATAAGGTCTCATCAACGTAAAATTGCCAGTGTTTGTTACATTAAACAAACAAAGCAGGTAGCTGGCATTCTTATAGTATTGTTTTAAGAAGGAAATTTGATTTTAAGAAGCAGCTAGACATAAGTTAGTTCAGGAATAAACTACAAGTCTCTTAGGTCAAATAAATATAGCCAATTTGCTTTTAATTTTTACCTCACTTTGCCACAGATTGGTGACAATTTCCTCACAATATGTCATTTGGCATACCAGCATTTGAAAGCTACTGGGATAGAGTGTTTACACTGGACTTCACTTTTGGCAGCCAGCTGTGCCCATTTCTAAGTAGGGTCAAGGGTCAAGTGGCTTCTAACTGGCTGAAGACTTTAGTCATGGCAGTGAGAGAGTGTAAAACTCTGGAAACTGTGTCTCCATAGTGTGGTAGGGATGTAGGGATATCGTGGATGACAGTTTGTGGAAACCAGCTATTCACTTGCAGGAAGAGAGACTTGTGGGGAACTTGGAGGCCATATTAAAATAAATGGAGGGCCTTCATATATAATAATCCTTGTTATGATGGAGGGCAAGCCTATACCCATTCAAGGAAGCTCCTGGCAGATCCATTTTAGCTTAGTGTATGCAAAAGCTTCTGACAATCAGACATTTTTGATAAAAGTTAAAACTGCATAAACAGTTTTTTTTATCCTTCTGGCAATGCTCAAATCAAATCTGAGTAATAATGTTTAAGAAAGTGGATCAAGGCATTCTGGACTGAACTCCAACAGGACTTCTTGGTCTCCAATATACTTCAATGTATAGGAACAAAGTCACCCAGAGCATTGCTTTACAGTCTCCCAGGAAACTCCTGGTGTCTGCAGCCTTGGGAAACTATTAAATGAGTCACTTGTGCTGACAGATTATATAAGATTCATAGGGACATAGCATTTTGATATGGCATCAATATTTGAATAGCTATGTGTTAGAACATTTTATTATTGGTTACTTAAAAGTTATGTTTAAAAAAGCCAGTTTTCTGAATGCCTACACAACCTCAAAGTATTTAGTTATTTTTTAAAGCAAGTATTATTGGAGCTTGAAAGAGAAATTAGCTTCACATGGTAAAAAGTATTATTAAGTATGACTATGTAAAATTGCCAAACAGATAACATATTTGTGCTAATATTTTTATGTAGAATATCAATGACTCATTCTTTCCAACCTCAAGGTCAATGTTAGCTCAATATGTCATTAAATATATGCTTATTCCTATGAAAAGTCCTTTTTTGTTTGAGCCAGGGTCTCAATAGCTTAGACAATCTTTGAACCTGTTTTACAGTCAAGGATGACCTTGAACTCCTGATCCTCATCTCCACACTTGAAGGCTGGAATTACAGGCATTCCCCATCATGCCTGGCTAAGGAAGTCCGTGTTTCTATGGAATAATTTTTAATTTTCATAAATGTGCCAGTCTGTTGGAGCTGACAAGACTATCTCAGTAATGGAACCATAGACCACAAAGTCGAACAGCTTAGAGGTCCTACTGAATTTTGGTGTGGAGAATTGTCTCTGCTCAGTTACCCAAGACTTTCTATGTAAATTGCTGAAAGGTTTTCAGCCAGTAAGATAGGCTAGGACTCAGTTATAGACAAAAGAGACTATATCAAAGATATCAACCAGTTGAATACCCAGTATCATTGCTTAGCACCCTTTGGATTTCCAACTCTTGATCACTTTTCCTGGCAGCCCTAGAGTTGTTCATCCTTTTGGAAATATGTATTTCTAAACCCATTTTCTTTTCTCATCTTGGTGTGTTTGGTAATTATTTATTTCCAGTTTTCAGATGCCCAGTGGAAGCTAACTTTATGGTAGTGGAGTGCTGGGTATTTGGAAACATATGTTTAGTGAAAGAAGAGTGTAATAAACTTGCAGACAAATATATAAGAACTTTTCAGTTTGGGTGGTATATAAGTGCATAAAAATGTATTTATAATGAAAGTGTAAAATCCAATGTTAAGCTCCGTAGCTTCCAATACAGATGGCTATAACTGTATAGAAGTTCAAAGAGATATATAGACTTTGTGTCTTGTTAATTTTTGTGTGTAATTTTTTTATTTACAAATTTTAATAATAAGTTTATAAAGTAATTTAAAAAATTAAGTAAGTGACATTTAAAATTTTAGGTAGTCCTAGGAAGCTCTCTGTGTCAGAGATTTCTTGGGAGATTTGGAGACAAGTAGAAATCTTTCAGCTAAGCCTTGAGTACTGAGAGTAGCTGTAAGAAAAAAATAGTATAGAAGCCATGGTGGCAAGAACCAGCTGAACAATTGAAAAGCCAGTGTAACAGCATTCTAACAAAAATGGAGACATGAGGTGGGGTGGAATGCATGCCCATGTAACAAAGGGTCTTACAAGCCATGGTGGGAATTCATTCTATGTATTATAACAGAATCAGGAAGTGATATATACCTTTGTATTTTATAAAATGCAGCTCAGGCTATGTGTGAAGCATGGGCTGTATTCAGACATAAAGGGAGGATCCATCGTGTGTCCTCTCCTTTCAGCAGACTTTCACCACCTTCACACACAGTGTTCTGACCCTGTATTTCCAGCCCTCATGTGCACATGCCTCGCAGCATCACTGCTGTCCTAGACTCCACATCCTCCCCTGAAATCATTGGGGTAGGTTCAAAAAAGTGGCATCTGTGCCAGTTACAAGTCAGAGACCGCTCTTCAGTTATGTCTGTTATTCTATTCATTCTTTCCATTGATTTTTTCCTTCCCAGTTTTAAAATCCTTTTCTGTACTAAGGAAAATATAAGTTCCCCATGTCCTTCTTTCTCTGTCCTGAAAAATTCTGAGATCTGAATCTTTGTGCTGCTTTTAGGAACGGTTGTTTTGTGTATAAAGCAACACAAAGATGAATACAAATAAAAATATAGAAAACACCTTTATCTTACTTAAGGAAAAAAGAGTATGAGAAGTTACTATTTTTTTTCCTAAGCCATAAGTATACCTGGGAAGTGCAAGGCATAATTTCAATAGTTGTTTTTTGTCTTTCTTTCTTTCTTTCTTTCTTTCTTTCTTTCTTTCTTTCTTTCTTTCTTTCTTTCTTTCTTTCTTTTTTGAGATAGGGTATCTCTGTGTAGCCTTGGCTGTCCTGAAACTCACTCTGTAGACTAGGCTAGCCTCAAACTAAGAGATCTACCTGCCTCTGCCTTCCTAGTGCTGGGCTTAAAGGCATGTGTCACCATTGTCTGGCTCAAGAGTTTTTAAACAGAACATGAAGGTTGGCATGACTATTGACAAGATTATAATAAAACCTAACATTCATTGAGCTTACTGCTGCAGGCATTTTCTATATGAGCTATTAGCTTATTGCTTGCCCTTTCACAGATGAGGAAAAGGGGGTACAGAGCCAGGAAATAATTGGCTCAAGGTCCTACAGGAACAAAGGGCTGGTCAAAGATTTAAAGCCAGGGTTTTCTTTTCTAGGCTACACTGCTATTCCAGAGAAAGAGACCTGATAGTCCCTAGGGTCGTCCTTGCGAGACTGGGCTGAGGAACCCTCAACTCACCTGTGTAGCCTGTTTCCTGACCTAACCCCTCTCTGGCCTCTGTCCCACCTATGTTTACCCTGGCTTTGCTTCTGGATTTCCACTGGCCCAAATTTATTCTTCAGTCAGGTCTTTATTAATAAATATCTCTGTTAATTTGGTTCAGCCTTACAGTAAGTCTGTCCTGATCCTTTCTTGTTTTCGTCATCGTATTTCATTGCTGTAAGGGCTGTCCCATGCTCCTCTGCTCCCATTGTTCCTGCAGGGAAACAAAGCAATGAGCACACATATCAGTCAGCTGCCCTTATCACAGGTACACTGCTGGTCTCAGCAGACCCTGGCAGATTACTCCATCTCACTACTGAATTTTCTTTATGTGTTTTTTCTAAGTATGCATGAAATTATAGTCTTGAGCTTTCCTTTTTCATACACAAACGAATCATTATAAAACCCAATAATGATCCCTGAGGGAAAAACCACACTGAGTATAAAGACTCAGACGTGGAGTGAGGGTGTTGGACAAGAAGACACCATTCCAGGATCTGTCGAGACATTTATTTCCAAGGGTCAGTGAATCGCATTTTTATGACCTGAAGCTGTTTTTCAGAATACTACACCATAGTTTCCCTGAAGCCTCATGTTCTGTAAAGCCTATTTTGCACATCCCACATCATTCCTGAGCCTAAAATTAAGTGTTCAGCATGGCTTTATTGACTGATAACACAGAAGAGGTTTATTGTTCTACCTCTGATGAAAGCTAATGTTTTATTCTCATATGCTCTGTTACTGTAGTGTGGTTAGCACGTTTCCTCCTGAGTGAACGTGGTGAGAAGGAGACAGTGGCTTTAAGATCAGAGAGCGAGACCCGGGTTTGCACTCAATACTGCTGTAGCTCTGCCGCAGCTCCGTACTTCTTCAGAAAGAATTTGGTGTTTGTGTTTAAAGTTAAGGAACTCCTATACTTGGCTCCTATGCTGTGACAAATATAAAGAAAAATTTTGTCAACTGGAGAGATGGCTCAGAAGGTAACAGCTCTAGCTGCTCTTGCAGAGGACGCAGATTCCATCCCATGCAACCAAATGGCAGCTCACAACCATCTGGAACCCCAGTTCCAGGGAACTTAGTATTCTCTCCTGGTCTCCACAGACACTGCAATCATGAGGTACACAGATCCACTCAGGCTAAATACCTATACATGTAAAAATCAGTAAATCTTAAGAAAACTTTTTAAAAGAAAATTTCTGGGCACATGTACCTCTTTAGTAAAAGAGTGGAATGCCTCACTTTTTCATCTTCTACCAAACTGCTAAAAAAGACTCAACTGCTCACACTCAAGCAAATATAACTGAAACGTCTTCAAATATGATTTCTCCCAAAATAAGTTGTAATACTAAAGTGAAAGGGAAACCTCCCACTAGAAAATTATGTGTATTTTGTTTGTTTCTATTTAAAAACTTACATTATACTTTATTACAAAAATGAGACTTAAGGACCCCCATTATACAATAAGGAAATGAATTTGAAAATAAGTAATCAAATCAAGCACAGTGGCATATACTTGCAATCCTAGCCCCTGGGAGACAGAGATAAAATAAATAGCCTGGGTTATACAATGATACTATGTCTCAGGAAAAAAACAAAAAAAAATAGTTAATGAAAACATTAGGATGCTTTAAAATGCTTGGAGTTTTGGTTTTCAAAGAAAAGGGAATAGAACTCTTTCTCTTATAGTTATTTTTAAATAATACCTATTTTTACCTTACCGTCTTAATGGAACACCCATGGAGTGGTGTCACCAACTCCACCTACAGTAGACTAAACTTTCAGCACAGGTTACATAATCTTACTGGGAAAAGGTGAGTGTTGTTATCTCACCCTTTGTTTGGGTATTCAGTGCAGTTTACCATTCCCAGGCTTGGTTCTTTGGCAGATTTCTCCTTCCTTGTTCAATAACTTCCTTTTAAATGTAACAATGCTTTCACGAAGGTACAAATGTTACTATTAGTCCTAATTATAACAAATGAGGCCACTGTAGACCTTGACATGCTTATGAAACACAAAGTTTGTGCATGAAACAGTTAGCTTGATAGTCTCTACCTCTGAGTAGCACCATGGTATTCACAGCTACTAGGTCATACTGCAGTCATAACACAAGGCTGCAGGCATTACTGCTTCTCCAACACCTGTGCTTCAAGGGACAGCTTTCAATTCTAACTGCCACCTCCTTTCATCATTCCTGTTATCCTAGTAAGGATATCAAAGGGTGACAAATACTCTCCCAGAATAATCAAGAAAGAAAGCAGTTATGTGTTCCCTTCCCTACAGGTGAGTGTACTTTACAACATATTAAAGTGGCCATTGCTCAGGTTCAGGAATCAAAGTCAGCATATGGTGAAGTCCAGGTTGACACCATTTGAGTTAATGGAAAAAGAAACCTTGGAGACTTGAGCACATTTCTATGTGCTATGTTTATCAACCAAAAAGAGACTGTTGGAAGCCTTACAGTCTTCTGTAGGTCAGTACCTGGACAATTCCAAGTATTCAGTAATATCTGCAGCATGAATGCACAATCAAGTCTGCCTTCTGACACCTGATCTCTGAGAGTCACACCATGGAAGCTGTAAGACACACAGGATATCGTTCGGCACCAACCATGTTGATTGATGGAAGACAAACAAGCCCTTTCTTGTACTTCTTATACTATCTGTCAAGACTGCTCTACTCTGACATCCAATTGCCTGCATTCAAAACCTGCTTTCACCACTTATGAACACTGTAGATGTAGGAAACTGCTCAGCTCTTCTGCAGCTCAATTTCCATGGCTCTTTAAAAAAGGTTGTTGGCATCCACATCATAGAAGCTCCAGTCTCAGGGAAGCCTCAAGTTCAACCTCTTAAAGGAAAGCTTCTTTTGGACTAAAAATACCACAGACTTCAAGGAGTTTGAGGCAGATTCACATCTACTCGTGGCTTTTTAAAGTCATGTAATAATTAAAAGAGCATTAGAAGGCTCAGCTTTCCAGAGAGAAATAAGGCAGCTATCCAAAATATTTTGAATCAGGAATAAATATTAGTGGGTTTCACTGTTAAGACATTTTGTAATAATCTCTAATAGAATAAGAGAGTTTATTTGTCTAAAAAATAAAAAATTTAAAAATCCTAACATATGAACTTTTACTTTGAATCTTTTTAAAACAACAAAAAACGCCATCCAACAGGGTTTTCTTTCTTCATTTTTTTTTCTTGAGAGTCTAATGTAATGACATCATTCTGCTTCCATTTCTTCCCTTCAAAATCTCCCACATACCCTTCCTGATCTCTTTCAAATTCACAGCCTCGTTTTTCATTAATTGTTGTTACATGTGTATATACATATGTGTATATACATATGTATTTCTGAATATAACCTGCTCAGTCTGTATAATGTTACTTGTATGCATGTTTTTAGGGATGGCCATTTGGTACTGGATAACCAATTCATATCCTCCTCCCTGGGGAAGACTATTTCTCTCACTCTCAGCATTCCTCAGTTGCCTGTAGTTCTTTGTGTAGGGTTGAGGCTTCATGGACTTTCCCCGTTGACTTTGACATATCTACTGTTATTGTCCTTGTTCAGCTCATGTTTAAGCAGTCATGTTGGTGAGAGTTCATGGGTGCACAGCAAACTCTACAACCTTCACGCATAATCCAGTGACAGCAAACTCTACGACCTTCATGCATAATCCAGTGACAGCAAACTCCACGACCTTCACGTATAATCCAATGACAGCAAACTCCACGACCTTCACGTATACTCCAGTGACAGCAAACTCCAGGACCTTCACACATAATCCAGTGACAGCAAACTCCAGGACCTTCACACATACTCCAGTGATGCAGCAAACTCCAGGACCTTCACACATACTCCAGTGATGCAGCAAACTCCAGGACCTTCACACATACTCCAGGTTTTCCACTCAGTCTTTCCACTGCTTTCACTGTCCTTGATCCCTAGATGTGGAAGTTGTTTTGCAAATGTATTTATTGCTCCATAACTCTGCATTTGGATGGGTTGTAATTTCCTGTAATGGTTTCCACCTGTCATTTAATAAGTTTTTAAGTCACCGTTATAGGTCAAACTAATGTTTGGTTCCAGGGCAAGAAAGTGGGAAAGGCATGGAGTTAATTACTAATGAAATTAGGGAATAAGTAGATGAGAATAACTTCAAAATAGTCTTCCTGGACCCTGCATCCTAATTCCAGTGTGACAGCTGTTGCCCTCAACATCTTCAAGCAACTCTGCATGACCCATGCAGAGCCCCATCCAGCAGCATTGGCTTCTGTGCCTATTAGTAGGGCTGGTACTTAGCTTTTATTAAAATGCCCAAATTTACTCTCCTGCTTGATGAATGGTACAGCTCAGAAACCCCAATACTCTCTTCCCCATTGCCACAGTTTCTCTGGATACCCAGATACCTAATACCCAACAGTCAAGCCATCAAAGGGCTGATGCCTAGATCTTGGTCAAGATCCTCGGCTGTCATCTGTTCTGACTGCCTGGGTTCCACCATTGCTATTGTTGAATATTTTCCATATCATCGCTGGTAGAGGGTGACACTGCATCCAGTAATTCTTCTGTCCCACCCACTTCTGTCTCCCTGGCTCGGCCAGGGCCCTACTCCCACTGTGGATTACTTTTAGCTATTGACGTCCATCAAATTTAACTTTAAAGAATACACATGACTGCTTTTCAGGAAATTATTGGGCATAAGATGGAATACTTTAAACTCTTAGAGAGGTCCTAAAATTGTTCTCAGAAAAGGCAAATAGTGTTAATCTAGTCTGGGTCTCCTAAGGACACTAATCAGAGGGGATGATGTTCATTTCTTATGTAAATGCTGGTGGAGCTTTCATGAACACAGCAAGAATATCAGCACAATTACTTTATAGGCACATCTTGCATTTTAAATGAATGCCTAATTTTAGATGTTATATTTTAAAGTTGCAAAATGATCACTTAAAATTCTTAAAATCTAGTATATTTTTCTAGTTTTAACATGTTTTTAGCATGTAGGAGGTATGATGGGTCAGTACTGTTTTGGATTTTCTAATAGATATGAAAAGAAAATGATCGTAAACATTTTCTCTGATGAAGATTTGATTCAGAATTATTCAAGTTCTAAAGTATGACTCAGTTATAGAGGAATTTTTTTGGTTATTGGAATTGAAATTCAGAAAAATATTTTCATAAAACATGCTAATTTTTAAAGAATGAGCTCCAAACAACTTTTCTTTGTTATGAGACACTAAGAAAACAAGAACAAAGCAAAGGCCTTTCTGAGGACATAATGAGGCTTGATTAGTGGAAGCAGTTTGGAAAAGAGTAAACGTCTTGTACTAACACTAACTACAGAATTGACCTAGGCTATCACAGCCTAGAAATTTGATAATTGGTGCTTAATTAATTTTTTTTTTTTTTTTTTGGTTTTTCGAGACAGGGTTTCTCTGTGTAGCTTTGTGCCTTTCCTGGAACTCACTCTGTAGTCCAGGCTGGCCTCAATCTCACAGAGATCAGCCTGCCTCTGCCTCCCGAGTGCTGGGATTAAAGGCGTGTGCCACCAACGCCTGACTAATTAAAATTTTTTACTGGCTCAGTTGCTAAATAATTTGAAAAATCAGTAGATTTTATTTCATCATGATAACATAGTCTACAGATGGTATTAATTCAGCCTACAATGATTACAGTTGAGCTGATATATTTTTGACTAATAAGTGAGCACGTAGATGACAAGCTAAGAATTATGTATCCCTTTGGACTTCATTCTTTTAAAAATAGTAATAACTTTTGTTTATCTTTCTTGCAAATTTTTATAAATTGAATGAACAGATCACCCATAGTCCTCACCATTTATAAAGATCATTAGCATTTTGTGTCTGTATTGAAATTAATTTCTATGTTTTATATTGTAAATGGGTGTGTTTATTTTGTTTACAAGAAACATACTGTGTCCTACATTTTCTTTTATGAAATACATGATAAATATCTTTCCATGAATTTATTAAGATATTGTACAGCATTACAGTTAGTGTCTGCATACTATTCTACAGTAAATACATACAATTGCTTCACTAATATTCCTTTTTTGTAATTTAAGTTGCTTTTAATATTTTTACTATTGTGATACAGAGACTTTCCCTGTTCCAATAATTTTAATTTCTTTTGTGCTATTTTTTCATTGAACAGTTTTATTAAGCCTATTGATCCCTGCTTACAGTATCTTTTGAGTAAAAACACAAGGTTACAAAGAAAACAAATTATACTTCAGGTGTTACTAAAATGTTTTTAATATTTGTGATACATATGCTTATTTATAAATATTTGATAGAATAGCATATATAATAACTGGCATTATTTTAACCAGTGATGATCATTAAATTTGGAGATATCCAAAGCAGTAAGAGGGAAATATTATGGTAGTGTGTGCATTCTTTTTATGTCACGTGATCTTCTGCTTGTGTTACTATAAGAAAATGCTAAATTTCAGTTAGAGATTAATCCAAATAAAAATGCTAATGGATCAATGGATCAAACTCATGGATCAATTTCACTTCAATTTTATTCACTAATTTTATATGTGCATACAGAGTATACATATATATGTATATATATGTATGTATACACACACATATATATCTATCTATATCTATATCTTTATCTATCTATCTATCTATCTATCTATCTATCTATCTATATATATATATATACTGAAGTGAGAACTTCTGTAAAGGAGAATTTACATTTACCAAGGATGAACAATGTGGACTGAAAATAACCAAGTGATACTAAATCTGGCGAAAGCAGTAGAGGCTGACAAGGCATCCTATGCAGCACAAATAGACCAGCCTGGTGAGTAAGGGTGGAAGGAGGGGCTGTGGGAAGCTAAGTATGAGTAGGACTTCAAAAAAATGGAAGGACAGAGAAGAACCCTGCTATTTCAAGCTTCTAATCAAAAACCATTGTGTGTTATTGAAAAGGAGAAAATGATCTTTCTTTTAACTTAGTTAAACCCGAATGTTCCAGCCTCAACAACCAATGGCTATGAAATATCCAAGTGCTGTGAGCTACTGGCTCACGGAGTAGCTTGACCACAGGAAATCATTCTCTTCCTCTCTGACTTCCCTGTGTTCTTATGGGTTCTGTCTCCAGATGTGCTAGATAGAGCAGGTCTTCCATGTTCTTCCATCTGAGCTTTCTATGAAGCTGCAGTGACATAACCATCTCCTTGTCAATTAACTTAATGAGGTTTCTGCGTTGATGCATACAGACAATTCCTACCATATCAGTGCCTCAGTAGTACGCAAGGGTGAAGAGCTAGAGGGTGTGAAGGTATGCTCTGTACCCTTAGATACTCTTCATCCCATCCAGGAGGGACTGGGCTACAAACTTGAAAACAGTTTTATTGAAGATAATCTGTGGGCAGGAGTAAATTAAGTAAAAAACACAGTAAGCAACATCTGGCATGTTGCAGGTTAGCCGGTCCTGTCTCATGGCTATTTATAGAACTGTGCATTCCAGCATCCACATCCTTGTCAGAGGCCTTCAATGAGTTTCCTTCTACAGTGAAAGCTCAACCCTCATAAGCCTATATACTGAAGTTCAGCTCCTTCCTGGGTGGACAGTGGAAATACCATTTGGAGAAGACAGAAGCTGGCCTATCATCTTCAAAGCTATGTGTACTTTGCATTAGAACTTGGTTAGTCCTTCATTTATATATGTAGATTATTTGGCCCTAAATAATGTTTTCAGGAAGTCTAACATCATCCCTATTTCTTTTACTGTGAAGTTTCTTTTACTACATGATGACATTTGTTATGGGTTTTCTATTCTGTTTCATTCTACTCTGATCTATTTATATATCTCTCCATTAATACTGTCCAACTTTAATTATTCAAGATACATATTGTTAAGGTCAGGTAGACTGCTTAATGCAATTTTATTTTTATTTTTCAAAAAAATGTTCATATATCCTTTTTTTTTACTTACACACAAAATTTATATAATATTTCCTACCTCTACAAGAATTCTGGTCTGGATTATGGAGGCATGGCAATAAATGTATGCATCAGCCTAAGGAGATTTAACAACTTAACTATGTTGGATCTTCCTACCCACAAATAATGTTTTGCTATTTACTAGATCTTTAATTTATTCATTGGAACTTTATAGTTTTCTACATATAAGGTTTATCTGTTTTGCTATATTCACATAAAGGCTCTTTTTTAAATTGATGTTTTAATTCTGACATTTATATATACATTGCTAGCATATAGAAACAAAATACCTCCATGTGTAGACATAGAAAAATAAACATGGTGTATTAGTCAGGGCTCTCTAAAGGACCAGGACTAATAGAATGAATATGTATATGTGGGTGTGTATATAATGGGGATTTATTAGGTTGGCTTACAGGATGTGGTCCAGGTAGCCCAACAATGGCTTATCTCATAACAGAAAGACAGAGAAATCAGTAGTTGTTCACTCCATGATGCCAGATGTCTCAGTAGCCCCTATCAGGCACCAGAATTCTGAAGGATTCCTGGAGAGTTGTTGATCTTCAGTTTATGTGGGAGTCCTGAAGAAGTTGGTTCCTAACACTGATGAAGGAATGCTGAAGTAACAGTATAAACTTGCCAGTGAGAATGAGGACCAGCAGGCACAATGCAAACCTTTCTTCTTCCATGTCCTTTTATCTTGGCTGTCACCAGAAGGTGTCATACAGATTTAGGGTGTGTCTTCCTGTTTTAAATAATTTGGCCAAGAAAGTTCCTTACAGAAGTGTCCAGCAACTTGGGTTTTAATTGTATACAGACATAGTCAAGCTGACAACCAAGATAAACATCACACAAAGATAGACAGATGTAAAAGGGGTATAGATATAGATCCAGTGACTGCTAAATGTGCTATTTCTAATAATTTTCTTTTAGATTCTTTAGGATTTCTATGTCAACAACATAGTATAGACCTCTGTGCAGACAAAACAATGGGAGGACAGTCTTCTCTTTTCTAATCCATAGGCTTGGTCCCCCTTTGCTACTTCACTGTATGGGCTAAACCCTTCAGTACTGTTTTGAATGAGAGTGGTGACAGCAGATGTCCTTGTCTTGTTCCTGGAAAAACATGCATTCCTTCATCATTAAATATAGCAAGATATATTTATCAAGTCAAAGATGTTGCCCTCTTTTCTTAGTTTTTGGGAGCTTTTTGAGAAATGAGTGTTGAATTGGTCAAGTGCTTTCAGATGATATGACATGTGAACTTTTTTCTCCTTACCTTAATGATATGGAGGATCCCTTTACTTTTAAGATATTTGCTAATATTGAACTCCTGGGATAAATCCTATTTTTACTATGGCACATAATTTCTTTTATATATTGTCAAATTCTGTTTGTTAATGTTTTCTTAAGGACTTGGCTATGTGTTTTCATGAATAATATTGGTCCATTCTTTCCTTTCTCTGTATCACATCTGTTTGGTCTTAATAACAGGTGAAAGCAGGCTTTATCAAAATGAATTCAAAGCATCTCCTTAGATTTTCTGGAAGAGAATATGTAAAATTAACATTGATGCTTCTTCATGCATTTGGAAAAATTCTCTAGTGAACTCTTCTTATCCTGAACATTGCTCTTTTGGAGGCCTTTACACTATTAATTCCATTTCTTTACTAGGTATTAAGGTAGTAAGCTATAGAAGTTATTAATTTCATTCCAGATTAACTGTGAGAGTTGTGCCTTGCCAGGAGTTGGACTGTTTTATCCAAGTTGCCAGATTTGGGATGTAGAATTATTTACAGTATTCCCATGCTACCATCTTAATTTCAGTCATAGCATCCTTATCTCATTTCTGGTGCCCATCAGTCTTGTTATCTCTGGCTTCTCATTTTTCTTTTATGTCTTACTAGAGATTTACCAATTTCACTGATTTTGTTTCTTTGTTTGTTTTTTTCGAGACAGGGTTTCTCTTTGTATTTTGGTGCCTGTCCTGGATCTCACTCTGTAGACCAGGCTGGCCTTGAACTCACAGAAATCCACTTGGCTCTGCCTCCTAAGTGCTGGGATTAAAGGCATGCGCCCCCACCATCCGGCTTCACTGATGTTCTGAATCACCTTTTCATTGAACTGATTTTTCTCTATTTTATTTTTTTTAATTCATTGATTTCTGCTACTTAGTGGTATTTCTTTTCTTCTACTTACCCAATATTTCTTTTCTTTTCTTTTCTTAGGTTTTTGACATAGAACCTTGGCTTAGGTTATTGATTTGCAGATTTTCACATTATTATATAGATACTTAGTACCATAAATGTCTCTATTGATACTACTCCACTCTTGTTCCACACATATTTATATGATTTACTTTCATTTTATTCATCCTACATAATTTTTCGACCATTTAAGAATTTCTTTGTTCCATGAGTCATTTAGGGCTGTAATTTTTAGTCTTTCTGTTATTGATTTCTAGTTTGTTTCTATATGGTTAGTGAATGCACTCTGTATAATTTCAATTATTTTAAATTTTTTGAAGTTTGTTTTATGTCCTGGATTATTCTATCATAATACATCTTTCACTGAGTTATGAGAATCTCCTGTTTGGAAGACCTATATATGTGATCCAAGGTTAGTTTTAGTCAACCAACAAGGCAGATAAGGATGTCAAAGTCTTGGATTCTGTGTTCTGGGAAGGCGGCATGAGAACCAAGACAAAACAGCCAAGTAGTGACTTGTGTTATGATGAGAACACGGTGCTCGCTCCAGAGACAGAAGAAGATGGCTTCAGGTTGGTACTAGGCAATGATATCAAACTGGGAAATTCCGGAAACCACATCCACAATCAAGAAAATGCCCTTTCCTTCTGTTCCTCTAGTTTGCTTTGTTGTCCTTTGACTTCTGTCCAGCTGGATGTATAAAGCTACAATGGAGTTCCATGTTCTCAGTGAAGTCTTCTAGAGCACTACTGCCAGGAAGAGGAAGGTACACCTAATAAGAGAGTCACTGTAAGTCCTGAACTGGAGAATAATCTGATTGGACTGATGCAAAGGGATCAGAAAGGCCACACAAGGAAGTTAAGCTGTTGAACAGACATGATATCATGAATGTTCACAGAAAGTACCATTAAAGTTAAATCTCCATTCACAGTGAATATTGTTCAGCAGGCATTTGTGATGTTTGATATCATTTATGCCTTTAAAAATATTGAGTAATCATGACACTTCCATATGTTCATTATAGTTATGCATATTTATTATGAACTTAAGTGGAAAAATAAAAATGTTAATATACCTAATTTAAAAATAAACGTACTGCATGCTAACATAATGTTTTTATTTAAAAAAAGAACACTTATTCTTGTACCTCCTCACAAATTAGCCAGTGATGCTTTCAACACTAGATGTGTACTTGAATTTAAGAACTGTGGTTAAAAAGAAATATTTTTTGAACATCACTAAGTGTATAGTGTTATTGGTAGCCAAAATAATGGACAATAATAATCAACTTCTCTGGTATTTACATTGTTAAACACATTTCAATAATGTACTTTTGTAGATACAGTAGAAGAGTAGATAGGATTGATTTTCCTAAGTCTTACACTCAGGATTGTCTTCAGAATTGTGCACATCTAAGCATACCAGAAAGTATTTTACTAGTCAAGTGCTGAAGTATTTGACCAATTTAAATTCAAACATAATATTTATTTATTTTCTAATAGATTGTATGTAAAAAATCTAAAAACTTCATTTTTGAACACGGAGAACTATTACATATAAGAAGCAAATTTAAAGACACTTGGCTTATCCCATGCATTGAATAAATTAAATTTTGAGTTCAGTATATTGGTATAGAACTAGACAAGAATTTGTTGTCTTAATCTGTCTTCTGAAAATGGCTATTAAACAATAATATGATTTTTAAACATGACAGGGAAAGTAGCTTTATCTGTGCATTAATAAGCATTCTCTGTATAAAGTCAGTGTTTTTTCCTTCAGAAAAGTAATTTTATCCTATTTGTGTGGTGCTTACTAGAGAGTAAAATTTATTAAAGGGCTGTGCTTGGTCATGTTGAGAAAATCTAAAGTTGACAACTAAAGGCTTACACTTTTCGAAGATGTCTTTTTTGCAGTACTTAAATTTGACCCAGAATGTTTGTAAAATGACATCTGAAATAAAGTCTTAATTCAACATCAGTGTTAAAATTCTTATTTCCAAACAGTTTGTGCAGTAAAGGCATACATTTAAATTCTGGCTTATGAGGAGCTGGCCGGGTTTCCCATCCATGCTCTTCCACTTACTCTGTCATATGCAATTTACTTAAACAATAGGAAGAAAAGTCAGCTTTATATTTGAAAAAGTAACAGTTGGTAGTTTCTTATAGACTAGTTGCTATGTGGATTTGAAGCTGTATCACTGAACATTTCACATTCTGTGTCATTAATTTTTTTTGTTCTGTATTACACTTCAAATGAATCTCTTATCTATGCATGATTTGTATCACTTATTTAGTAATTTTATATATTTTGAAAATTTCATCATATATTTATAAATATATATATATTATTATAAAATATAAATATACATATATATTTCACCTCATCTCTCTTCCCCTCTTTTAACTCTCTCTCACTTTCTCCAGGACCATTCTTTTTCCTAATACTTCTTTTCTCCTACATATATATATATATATTAAGAAAAAAAACCTACTGAGTTTAATTATAGTTGCTTGCCTGTGCTTTGGTACAGGGTTATTTACTGAAACATTTGCAGCTTACCAGTGGTCTCATTACTGAAGAAAAATGAGTGCCTCTGCTCCAGAAGTCATTAAACTGATAACAGCTCCTCAGCTAAGGGTGGGGCTCTGCATCACCCTCCTCCATCCATACTGGAATATCGACAGACTAGAACTTGTGCATACACCTCAGCTTGCTGTGAGATCACTGGCTATGTTAATTCCAGAAGACAGCCTTTCAAAGCACTTCTCCCCATCCTCTGGCTCTTACTGTTCGGCCCCTCTTCTGTGATGCTTCCTGGGCCTTGGCAGGAAATGACATAGATGTCCCATTAAGAGCTAAGCGTTCAACAGCCATTTATTCACAGCACTTTGACTAGCTCTGAGTCTCTCTCTACATTAATCACTTTCCACTGCAAAAAGGATCTTCTCTGACCAAGACTGAGAACAACATAAATATATAGTTTTAAATAAAAATACTTAGAAGGCACTTTGACAACATTTCTGCTTACAATAGTAGTAGCTTCGTCCCCCCAGCCACGGGCTTTCCGCTATTTTATAGTACCAGGCATGAATTTTCTTCTGTGGGCCTGGCTTCAGATCCAATCAGAAAGTAGTTGATGACCCCATAACAGTCTTGTAACATTCAGGGCCCACTGCTGGTTAAGATCCTTGATAAATTTTCTTCCCAGGGTCTGGCAGAGCATCTTATGGTCCTATGAAAGCTAGCTAGCAGGGAAGAAGTTTTTTGTTCAGTTCCATCTTGATTTCCCTATGTTCTGCAAACAAAGTATGTGGTATCTTCAGTAGTAAGGGCTTACTGTCTAGTGCTGGTGTGTAACCAAAAGCAGTGACAATGGTCTATTATTTGGTGGCTTTTGGGGCCTCACAGTGAGGTAGCCCACATTTGGCACTAGGAACTTCATTCATGGCTTCTGGGAGCAGAATTAGCTGCACATGCAAAGCACTTCAGTCAAACTCCTTTTTTGTAAACTTTTACAAAGTTTAAAGTTATTTCACAGGTAGTAGGTTTCCATGAAGCTTTCCCTGCTTCCTTGGCTTTGATTGGTCATCTCTCATGTTGCTGCATCTCTTTCCTTTTCTCCACTTAACTTTTCACTCTAGTTTCCCTCTTCTACTTTTCATGTGTTTTACCATCTGTTGTACGTTTACAAAAACTCACATATACTTAAAAGTTGAGAGTCTGTCAAGTTCCTGATAATGCAGGTATTTTCAAAATTCTAATTTATATTTGGAAGTTTGAGCTCTGTCATTGACATCATTTCTTCCACTGTTTTCCTTACAGTTATGAGTTCATCTTATTTACTCATTTATTTAATTATATTATTACTCATGTGTGCTGGCTAATTTTATGTCAATATGACACAAGCTAGAGTTATCTGAAAGGAGACAACCTCAATTGAGAAAATGCCTCCATAAGATCTGGCTATACAGTGTTTTCTTAATTAGTGATTGATGGGTATGAATCTAGCCCAGTATGGGTGGAGCCATCCCTGGGCCAGTGGTCCTGGATTCTATAAGAAAGCAGGCTGAGCAAGCCATGAGTAGCAAGCCAATAAGAAATACCCCTCCATGGCCTCTGTATCAATCAGTTCTGGGTTCCTGCTCTGCTTGAGTTCCTGCCTTCACTGCTTTTGATGATGAAGTGTTATATGGAATCGTCAGTGAAATAAACCCTTTCCTTCTTAAATTGCTTTGGTCCTGGTGTTTTATCACAGCAATTGTGACCCTAACTTAGAATGTATGTGTGTGTATGTGTGTAAACTCTATCACTCTCTGTTAGTCCCTTGAGATTGAATGTCTCACTGAACGTGGAGTTTGCTTACACCCCCACCCAACCCCCGCTGCACAAGGCTGACAATCAGCAAGCCCTAGAGATTCTCCTGGTGTTGTCCCTTCCCCAGTATTGAACATGTAGGTACCCACACCCAGGTTTTTAAGTGGGTTTTGTGGCCCCAACTAAGTCCTATACTCGTAAGCAAGGATTCAGCTTGAGATATCTACTTCATTTATTTTTCCCAATAACCATAATTCTCTTGTCAGTTTTACTTTGAAAAAAAAATCAGTGGAGCTTCGTGACAAACATATTAAAAAGATATGGCCTTAACTATTGATAATCAATAAATTAGTATATAGATTATTAAAGATATTAAAAGAAAATGACACTTGGGAACTTTTTTTTTCTTCATTGGTAGGGCAAAGTACAGTGTTGAACAGTCTTATCAAATTATATCTTATTATGTTTATAAAAATAGTTTATTCTAGACCATTCTTATAAGAACTCCTTGAGACCTGCTACTAAAAGACAAGGAGTATGGAAGATCTATAATTCCATGCACAAAATACAGGAGAGTCTAAGATCCTTCATGTTGCATGAGGGTGGCAGAGCCCAAGTAACGCATGCTATATGTTGACTTAGATACAAAATATGAAGACAAGCAAAATTTACAGATTGTGTTAGAAGTTAGCAAAGATTTACACATAGAGGTACAGAGTAGAAAGGTGCATGATAGAAGGCTCTGGAATGTTATGCGCTGTTTTTGAGTTACACAACTTACATGGCTATGTGGAGCCTCGGCTCTGTGCTAAGGGTATGTGTTTGTGTATATGCTACATTTCTGTTTCAGTCTCAGATGATAAGAGCTGAAGTCTTTTTTCCCATTAAATTTTATTTATTATTATTGAGGATGGGTAATGTGTGGTATATTTTGAGGGCAGGTATGTACATATGAACGTATACAATACAGAGAATAACTTTCTCTCCATCATGGAAGTGAGTTCTGGTATCAAACTCAAGTTCTTTAGGCTTACTCAGCAAACACAGTTTTTTAACCCAGAATTGAATTTTTTATTAAAAAATTTTCACATAATATGTTTTGATCATGTTTACCTTCTCCCAGTTATGCTCAGATCCTCCCACACCTTCCTATACATTCAACTGTATGTTCTTTCTCTTTCAAAAACAAAACAGAAAAACAAAAACTCCCTACAAAATATCAAAACAAGCAAAAGACCAATAAGACAAAAAAAAACCCAGTAAGTACACACACACAACACCACACACACACAACACAGAACACAACACACACACACACACACACACACACACAATACGCATATAAAACACACATACATGCAAAATAAAACAATACTAAAAAGCCAAAACAAAACCATGAAGAAGTGGTCTTTGTGTGTGTGTGTGTGTGTGTGTGTGTGTGTGTGTGTTAACCAACTACTCCTGGGCATAAGACCTGCCCTGAAGTGTGATTAATAAACCCAGTGATACTCCATTGGACAAAATTAATTTTCTCTTTCCAGTGGGTATCAATTGGAAATAGTTCCTTGGTTAGTGGTCAGCAAATATTTTTATCTGCTGGGCAATATACTTAATAAGCTTATGAACATTGATTTGCTTTCCCTACTAAACTTTTAAATTGCTGTACATGTGGTTGAATGTAAATAATCTCTAAAGTTTCTGATTTTTCATGCAGTTTTGTGCTTGTGATGCATTGTGCTATTTTCTCTGGAAGAAAGTATGATGAAGAGACCATATTCTATGCCTGTGGTCCAACAAATGAGGCTGCATGACATGGAAATGCCGGGATATCATTGTTCATACTATGGCACAATGAAACTTAAAATACTCTACTGGGGAGATAGAATTGCTAGCAAAAGCATTCTAGGTATTTGGTCTTTTCTAAGATAAGTTCCTTTCCCAGAATCCCCTCCCACTTTTTCTACACAATTCAGTCCTCTCCGTCTTCCACACCTTGGCTCACGTCCTGCCTCAGAAGTAACGCCTACTCCAATCTCTGCAGCCCATGGTTAGCTCCCCTCTTGTCAATCCAGCATTCCTACTTTATGTGTTTTTTCATTCTTTAACTTCATCTTTTTAACACCTAGATTGTCCCAGGCTCAAGATGCAAGATAAATGACTTAAACCCATTGTGAGGAAACACGTGCTGTGAGAAAGGCAGTGGGCGTTAGGACAATACACTGACAAGATCCTCCAATGGGTGACATCATATGGAACTTAAAGTCAGACACAGGTAGACAGCTCTCAACAGGAGTCTTTGCTCTGTGACATAAAGGGGGAGTGGTAGTGGCAGGTTACATAAGGACTGTGGCTCTCAATGTCAAATAGAAAATGACTAAAGTAGGCATTGCTGCTTTAGAGGCATTGTGACAAGAAATGAAGCTGTGTATATAGCACATAGTGAATGCCACAGGGCCAGTGCTCAGTAGATATGGGATATTATTACTAAGATTGTTTTACAGTAGTGTGTGTGTGTGTGTGTGTGTGTCTGTGTGTGTCTGTGTGTGTCTGTGTATGTGTGTGTGTGTTTAATGCTGTGGCCCATCTGGTTAATTATTAAGCTATATCACAACAGCAAATTCAATCTCACTTGAATCTTTTAATTATATGTCTTGAATTCACAAAGGCATAGACTTTTCATATTGACCAACAAAACTCAGGATTTTTTTTCTTTTTTTTCTATCTATTTCCATCATACATGGCCCAAACCTTTCTAAGAACTATTAATTTAAAATATTATTTGGTGGCTCTCCTACATACATATGGCCTTTCTCCCATGGCTCAATAGTGTCTATCAGTTGGCAGACAACGGTGACCATCTTTGGGTTTAGATAGGGGAACTCAATGTGATCATCTAGCTTAGTCATTACAATAATGATCACTACAGATGTTTTTGCTTGATTAAGAAAAGTTTCTTCTAGATTTCTATGCCAACTCCTTCAAGCCCTTCAAAAACCCTACTGCAATGTGAGGTAGGCATGAAGTGCGATTTCTCCCAAAGAGTCATCTCACCTAGGACTGTAAACAAACTTCTGCTTCTTTTCATTATCCTTGATTACCAGTCAAGGTTCTCTGTAATGCTTGCTTCTGGACAAGGCAAAAGTAACAACCTTAGCAGTCTTTTTCTGTCTATGACCAAATCCCCAAGATGCCCTTTTTCACCAGAATATTTGCATAGTGTATTCATGCGAAGGTAGAGCTGAGAATCACAAGAAACACATGGCCAAACAACTTAAACCCTGTTTGAAGGGCCATTAAACCATGGCCATCCCCAGTGATAAATTGTTCTAAGAAAGCTTGAGAGAGAACGGTCACCAGAGGGAAGATGCGCCTCCCTTCCTTTGGAGAGAGGAAAGTGAGCTAAGAAGAGGGATACACTATTTGTTGTGTGTCTATGTCAGGCATTCCATAGGCATGCTACATATTTCTCACTGAATCCTCAGAATGAATCTATAATATAATTATCTGCCAGTTTTATTGGTGATAAAATAAAACCTAGCTGAGTTAATAAAAATATATTTAAGGTTATATGGATAGTAAGTGGCATTGCCTAAGTCACTTCAAAGTTGTTAGCATACTAATATCTTCAAAATTCCTTGTGCCTTGTGCTACCCATTGAAAGGCCTGTTCTCTCCCCAAGAAAAGGAATTCTATGGCCGATGCAAGAGTTCAAGGGCACTTTCTTTAGGGTCAGGGCATCTCCCCCTGATGCTATATGTGCTACATATCCATTCTTCTTCTTCTCCTTCTTTGTTGCTGTTAGAGCCAGTATCCCATGGCAAAGGCTAAAATGCAAAATACTATTTGTTTCTGTCCTTTATTGCTATGACCTGGTCCTTTGAGTCAGTCTTGGCTAGTGAGACACGAGATAAATTTTTCAGAGGCTTCCAAGGAAAGTTTGTCTCCTTAGTACCAAATAAGTAAGAGGAGTGGTTATGCTTGAACAGTTCTTGGCTTTAACTTTTTTTTTAGAGTAGATTATTAGTACACAATGGTGGGTTTCCCCATGAACTTTTCTCCGATGTACATGTACTTAGCTCATATGCCCCATTATTTTCTTGTGCCCTTTTCTCCTGACCGTCTTCCCAGAGTATTCCTCCTCCTACCTCTGTGCTATATGTCATTTTCATACATAAGCATCCTTCCTATTTTTATTGATTGATTGATTGAGACAGAGTCTTTCTGTAGCACTAGCCCTTTCTTGTTTTAGACATTGGGTTCTGTAGGTTTGCTGTCTGGAGCTACAGCAGCTACCTAGCACCCATAAAATGTTGACATGTTTTATCATTTTCAAGATGGTAAAATGTCACTCTTGGGCACCATCCCTGGGCTGGGCCCTTCTATAAACCCAATTTATTTAATTAAACTGTCATATCATGACACATAAGTGTTAACTTGACCATAGTGAGGAGTATAATATTGTTATAAAAGTGGCTTTTGAAAAAGGAAACTTTGAAATTAGGACACATGATCAATCTTTCATTTTATGGAAAAAATGACTGGAATCTGCATCAATTAAAGATCTTTGTCAAAGTTATAGAATTAACAACAGAGTCTGGCAGAGAAGTTTTTGACTGTTTCAAACATGAGCTTTTAAAACTATGTCTTGGTAACCAACATCAGATGAGGCTGAGCTCTGAAGTAGCTGAGGGGAGTAAGTGGCCATCTGAAATGACTCAGGTTGTTTGTTGCATTCTGTTCCTAAATAATTCTGTGCTGAGCTATTTATTGTGATTATCTAACATTCTGTTTTGTGTGGGTTAGGTTTAATAAGTTATTTGAAATAAAAGTATCAGGATTTCAAAACTCATTTTCTAGAGTGCCCCTTAGTATCTTTCAGAGAAAGAATTGTATAAATGACTACTTCTTAGTGTCTCATTGAAGGAAGTCACAGTATATTTAAACCTTAACACATGTTTTTGATGATAAACTTGGCAGTACCATGTCATTCTGGGTGATTTTAAGTGTCAGTTTGTTCTTCCTTGCCTATTGTGGGCTGATTTGCATCCTCTAAAAAGATTGCCCACTTGTGGACTGCTGGTACCTATAAATGTGAGCTTATTTGGATATAGAGTCTTTGCAGGTAGGAGAGATACATTAGAGTGGACCCCAATCCAGTCACTGACGTTGTTCAAGAAAGTGAGTTTTATACACAGAAACATGGTACCAGAGGGACACAGAGACAAAGCCATGGAAAGAGAGATGTAGAAGTTGGACTGATGTATCTTTAAGTTTAGCGTTGCCAGGGGCCATAGAAGGTGAGGAAGAGCCATAGATATGTTCTTCATTAGCATCCTTGTAGGGAGCATGGCCTTGCTGCAACTTTGATCTTAGATTTCAGTCTTACAGGTTTTCCAACCACAACAGCATAAACTTCTGTTGTTTAAATTACCCAGTTTGTGGTGCTTTGCTAAGGCAGCCCTGGGAATTTAACAGAGGCCCCAGAAATCCCACATGATGCTATTTCTTTTCTCCTTGTACTTCAATTTATCTCTTGAGATGGAGTGAGTTTCTTAGACTCACATATTACTGTTTAATAAATGTAATAGACCAGAACATAAGTGTCATCATGATTTTTTTAAATATTAAAACTTTTTTCACCTTTTCTGTCTCTATGCAATTAACAAGCAGGTTAATAACACAATAGTGTCTGATATCGGTGTTAATTAGATGAAAAATAGCAAGCTAAGCAATGGATCAAGACAGAAAAAATATAGGGTAATGGTCAAAGAAAGGCAAAGAAAGCAAACTAACTCTTCTGGACCCATACAATGTATGTTACCTAGTTAGGAAAATGGACTCAGGGTCTTGACTACTACTTAGTTGGTGTAAAAGTAATTGCAGTTTTTGCATTGTTGAAATGTACTATTTGATATTGAAATGCATTCTTAATAATGTTATGCATTATTTTAATGTGCATTTAAAACTATTATTATTATTATTATTATTATTGCTAATGACATTACTCTTCATTTTCTGCCATAGAAATGGTATTAGACAAAAAGGAAGTTTGAGCAGTTTTTGTGTTCAAGTTCAAAATGGGTCATAAAGATGCAGAAACAACTCATGATAGCAACAACATGTGTGTCCTAGGAAGTGCTAACAAGTACACAGTGCAGGGATGTTTTAGAAAGGTTTGCAAAGATGAGAGCCTTGAAGCTGAGGAGTGAAGTGTCTGGGCATTGGAAGTTGACAAGGACCAGTAAGAGCAATCACACAAACTGATCTTATTGCCAAAGAGCTCATTATGGACCACTGAGTGCTCATTCAGCATTTGAAATAATTTTGAAAAGTGAAAAAGCCTGATGAATGGATGCCACATGAGCTGACTAAAAATACAAAAAAAAGGAAAAAAAGAGAAGAAAAAAATTCTCATTATGAGCTATATTTTCTTTTATTAATATATAACAATAGATCATTTCTCCATTGGGTTGTGATGTGCAACAAAAATGGAATGGATATGATAACCCATAATAGCCAAATGGCACTGAACAGTAGCATTGAAACACCTTTGAAAGCCAAACTTGTACCAGAAAAGGTTATGGTCACTGTTTGGTGTTCCACTGCCAGCTGGATCCACAAACTTTCTGAAACCTGGTGACATCATATATCTGAGAAGTATGCCTAGCAGACTGATGAGATGCACTCAAAACTACACTCTCTGGAGTCAGCATTGGTCAACAGAAAGGACCCTATTCTCCATGACCCATCAGACTACACATTACCCAAGCAACGTTTCAAATTGGAACAAATTGGGCTATGAAGTTTTGCCTTATCTACACACTCACCAGACCTGACTACCAACTTCTTCAGGAATCTCATCATTTTGCAAGTAAAATGCTTCTACAAGCTGCAGGATGCAGAAATGCCTTCCAAGAGTTCACTGACTCCCTAAGCATAGACTTTTATGTACTAGAAATCAATAAAATTATTTCCTGTTGGTAAATGTGTTAATTGTAATGGTTTCTATTTTGCTTTATAACAAACAATATTTTGACCCTAGGTATAAGGACTGAAAATTTGTGGTTGAGCCTGAAATTACTTTACCCCAACCTAACAGAAGTTCTAAATCTATCAGAACTATCCTGGGTCCAAGCCCAACTCAGACTAATTCTTTGGATTCACAACTGAAAAGTAAGTTGGAGATTAATTCAGGAATTCAAATAATGTTGTTCTGACCCAGTTTCACCCTATCCAAATCTCTGCTTTTCTCCATATTGCCTTTAAAAAGCTGAAGAATGACCACCCATAGATATCACGTTCTAATCCCCCAAGTCTGTAAATAACACTAAAGACAAAGGGTCTTTGTTTATGGGACTAAGTTAAAGATTGTAGTGTGGGGGTCCTAAAGCTAATCAATCATAAGTGTCTTATAAGAGGGAGATAGAATTCCTAGTATTGGAAACAAAAAGCAGAGGAAGATTTAATACACACAGAAGAGGAACAGGCAATAGAAATATGGAGACAAAGATTGTAGTGATGTAGTCACAAGCAAACAGGAAGAGCTACTAGCACTTGAAGATACAAGGAAGTGATTCTTCTCTACAGCACCTTGATTTCAGCCACTGAATGTAATGTTGAATTTCTGATCCCTTAAACCACAAGAGAATAAGAGTCTGTTATTTTAACCATCCACATTTGTGGTGAGTTGCTATGGCAGCCAAAGGGTATTTATTTATCCAGTGTTGCCTCATGGTAAGATGATTAACAGCAGCTCCACGCTAGCTCAAGTCGACTGGAAAAAAGAACATTTGCACTGAACTTATAGGCTTCATTTTGAATCAACCAACTTGGTTCATGAGCCCTTTCCTGAATCAGTGGCTTTGTCTAGGGAATTGGTGAGGTCATTGGGCAAACTTGCTTCACACCCTGACTCAAGGTGTAGCACTGATTTAAGGTGTAACACTGAGAGTTGTCCAGATCTGGTTTCCTAAAAGGAATCTGTCACCTGATCAGAACCCAACAGTTAGCCACCTGAAGGTCCCTTCAGTGGTCCTTCTTGTTACGATGCCACTTTTTTCTTGGCTCTTAGCAAATTTGCTTTGTAGATCAGTTCATCAAGTGTTAATACCACTGTTGGCTTTGTGTTTGTTATTACTTTCCTAAACAATACATTCCTGGAGTTTATAGATATGTTTTATTTCTAGTTGTACATATTTTCTTGTAGTATTGCTGAATTTAATATTAGATGAATAAATAACACTAATTTACACAGTTGTGATGTACCTCACAGCCATGACAAAATCAACAAGGGTATACCTATAAACATTCAGGTTTATTTAATGAAATGTGACCTCAGCATTATAACATTTTTGTCTGTTACAAAGGACTACATAGTTTTTCTTTTTTATCTTCTCTAACCAATTATCTTTTCATTTACTCACTATACAGCAAATTTTCATTGATTTCTGAACAATGGTCATATAGCTTCCCAATCCCTGTTTCTGTTTGTGAACTCTGAAGCATATGTTGGAGATACCCCAGGAAACAAGACTTTCATTTTCTACACTTCTGAAGTGACTGTATCTGTGCCATCTAGCATTCAGATGTGGTGAGCTGTCTTCAAAGACAAAGGAGGCAATTAGAGATGATCATCTTCCACTTAGGTGTGTGAGCTTGACATTTACCTAAATTGTTGGCTGAGGGGAATCCAGTTTTAAATGTGCTGTCTCAGGATTGAAAAAAATAAGATTTTTTTAACCTTATCAGATATTTTTTTTTTTTTTTTTTTTTTTTTGGTTTTTTGAGACAGAGTTTCTCTGTGTAGCTTTGCGCCTTTCCTGGAGCTCACTTGGTAGCCCAGGCTGGCCTCGAACTCACAGAGATCCACCTGGCTCTGCCTCCCGAGTGCTGGGATTAAAGGCGTGCACCACCAACGCCCGGCTTCAGATAGTCTTATCATCAATATCAGATGAATCATATATGACTAAAACCAATGGAAAATCAATGCTAACCTAGTGGAAAAACAGACAAAAATTAAGCTAACAAATATGGATCATATCCTCCTTTGTGAAAATGGAATAAAAAAGTGGATTTTTTATACAAACTGAAATAATGAATGCAAGTAATAGCCTCTAAATATTTATTTAAAAGAAAATAAGAAAATTCTTCATACTTGTTTATCTTTAGTTGCTTACACTCTTTAATTCTAACATTTTTTTAAAGGCTGATAATAGTCTATGGGCTTGTTTATCCACTAGTTTGTTTTCTGTTGCTGTGATAAACACCATGGCCCAAAGCAAGCTGGTTGTGGGTAGTAAGCTTATTTGATCATTCAGTTCTCAAGGGAAGCTGAAGTGGGAACTCCAAGAAGGAGCTTGAGGCAGAAACGGCACAGGAATGCTGCTTACTGGCTTCTTCCAGGCTCACATTTAGCTACCTTTCTTACATAACCCTGCCTACGGATGGCACTGATTCCAATAAGCTGGGCCAACCTATACCAATCAGTAGTCAAGAAAATATTCCCCATGTATGCCCACATGCCAATCTGAGAGAGGCAATTCTTCAGTCATTGTTACCTCTTCCCACATGTGTCAAGTGACAACAAAGACTATTATATCCATGATTAACTTTTTTGGAATAGGTAAGAGAAAATCAAATTTTAAAAAAAGCACTTATCATGGCAGCAATGAGGGATAATTGTAGTGTGGTTACCTGATATTTGATATTATCAAATTGCTGAAGTATTTTATGAAGATAATTTTATATAAACACGCAAAAACAATTTGTCAAGTATCACTGTCAAAGTATAGAGTTCTAAATACTTAGTAAGTATAAACACCATCTGATTCCTAGCTGCACCAAAATCTGATTTCCAGTAAGCTTGAAGATGCCCATCTCATGAGAAGTCACAGAGAAAGGAGACAGCGCTTTCCTTCAGGTGGACACTGTCCTAACTGCCCACGGACAATGAGATCTCAGGGAAAGAGGGGAAATGAAATAGATAGAAGTCATGGAGGTAACTCATCTACGGTTCTGCCAGACTCTATGCTTAAAATCATTTCATATACGTAGGAAGAAATTAAAATTATGCACAAACATCAATATATATATGCATTGGGTCTGTGTGCCACCTATCAGTTGCAATGTTTGATTATTATTTATTGACTTAGCTTGCCTTTCGTCTCTCCCCTTTCATTCCTTCCTTTTGCTTTCCCCCTGGATTATTTGGTAAAAAAAAATCAGACTTGTGGAATTTTGTAGTGATACACATATATTAACACTTTGGTGTTCAAGGCAGTGTGTAATATTGAGGGACCCTCGGATGTTACTGAGTTTTAAGATTATATGTAGCTTGTAGTTTTAAACATACAAGGAACATATTAGAAAATAAATGGTTGAACTGTAGTTTAAAAGTAAAATGTAGTGGAATCTCATTCCCATTATCATAAAAGCAGAAATGTGTTTAGTTTACATTAAAACTATGAAATTAAAACTAGAGGTATATTGAAAAATTTTTAAAGTTTATGTTGGTAAGAGAAGTACACCAGCCTTTGTAGATATATATTAGATATATATGATTACTTTTTTTTATAGATGGTTATTTTTTTGAGGTGACTTTTTTGAAAATCTGTGATTTTCAGGTATTTATGGATGTAACAGAAATAGCTGGAGAAGAAGAAAATTGTTCTTAAAGCATAATTGATTAAAGCATTCTGTGGCAACGAGTCAGCTAAACCGGAAAGTACATACTTGGAAAAAGCTGTGCTGTACATAAATGTGGTCAGTGAGAAAAAACAAATTAGCTTCTCTCTCCTTATCCTTCCCCTTCTGCTTATTCTTTCTTTTTTAATACTTCTGCAGCTCCTCGGTTGCTGAGCTTGTTGGCTTAGAATCCCTCTGAGGATGGAGGAGTCCTGATGTAGCCACACCTGTGGCTATGGGACCAGCCCCTCTCCTCGGCAGGAGAGGAGCGCCAGCTTTTTGGAACTTGCTAGTTGCTTTCTGAAAGGCCTCCATGGTCCATCGTTTGCAGCTTCTGGAAATACAGAAAGGTAGGAGTGGTGTCTGTCCTCCTATTATCTGGATGTCTTTCTTGTGAGCTTCTGTTTATTGATCCAAAGCCAGAGAAGAGGCCCTGTAATAATTAGCTGTGCCGTAGGAGTGCCCTCTTCAAACATCTCCCACCTTCTAGTGAAGGATAAATAAAGGCGGAAATCAAGTTGATTTTTGTTTTTAGAATCCATTTGCTGCACATACTAGTTCATATTTTTACTTTTCCTAGCTTTAGCATTTTCTCCTGCGGCTCTACCAAACAGCCATCTTGGCAACTCCTCCCCGGAATCATTTCCTGTCGCGACATTTTTAGAAACCAAAATAACAGCATTTACAATGTAACAGCTAAATATTCCCATGGAGTATCCTGGTAAAACACGGGTCTTTGCGGGATAGTTTTGACACTGTATTCAGACAGGATGGGCTGTTAGCAGCTCCTGGCTGACCAACAGATTGAAGTACTCTTCGTGGTCACTCTCCAATGACATCTGGCATACAACGCTGGCGACATTCTGGCTTTCAAGCGGCTCTCAAGTAGTGTTTTGTTTTAATTTCAGAACACACATTTATTCAGTAAGTGCTTTTAGTAATAACGGACAGCTGTGCAATTTTATGTTAAAAAAATGAAGCAGAGGTACATTGTAACATGGGATTATGAGATTTCACAAATGAAGTGCCAGCTGGACAAATTCAATGCATTTTTGAACTCTTAGGAATTTTTAAAAAAGATAATTTTAATAGAATTATTTGCTTAGCCATTTATGTCTTATTTTTTCTGATTTAAATTTAGTGCAGCATAAACTCAGAGAGGTGCTGGAAAAGTGTCTAAAGTCTCTACAGACAGTCAATGTCCTTAAACCACCATGGCTAAACCTCAAAAATAGATGCAGCCCCATCAAAGTTAAACCGAATGACTCAGTGTCTGGACAACTTAGGGAAGAGAAGAAACTGGTCAATTTAGACATTAAAAATTATGGAGGGAGGAACCTTGTTTTGTTTTTAGAGGGGAAATATGCATCACAGGAATTTTGACTCAAAACACAAACTTCTCTAAACAGTGTCAAAGTTAGCTTATCATGTTTTCATTACTTCTTCTCAAACATTACCTATTAGCCTGCAGCTGTATTTGAAAGATCAATTGGCCCAACTCTCACGTTTGAGAGACTAACACTGAAAGCTCGCCTCTCCCTTGTATCTTCCTTCACAGATAGACACTGGGTAAGCCAGAGGCTCCCTTTCAAATGACTATGCAACTTGGTTTTGATGAACACATATAGGGAAGTCTGCTAGGTTGCCTCACTGTTACAAAAGAAAAGCTGAGCTTGATAGAATCATTATTTATTTATTTAGCTTCTCTGATTTTATATCTTTGAATGGAAATATGAAGAGTAGGAAGGTAGAAAGAGCTTGCTTTATTCGTGTCTACAACCATCCACAATATCAAATCTAGAGCATCCTGCCTCTGGAGTTCTTCTTATGTGGAACAATTAATGGTCTTTACTGATTAAGTCACATTTAGCTTTCTGTCATATCTCTGCAAATTCCTAAGAATGCACTCTAAGAAATGAACATGTTTGGGATTATACTAGACACGCAAGGATAATATCATCTTGAGTTCAGGTTTTCTAACATCTTGTTCCATTTCCTTTCTGCATGCTGGCTGGCCCAGTTCTAGCACTGGGTTATTATATATGAACAAATAGGATATTGTCCTGATTAAATCTGTTTTAAAATGCAATACATTATATCTGTATTCTAGAATGGCATCTATATTTGCTTTTTGTTAAAGGAACATACATGAGTTTTATATTCCATTTTTGAATAGAAAAACTTGATGAAGAAATTCATCATAGAATGATGTGTTTCTGTACCAAGATCCTTGATAAATGAGGAAGTGACTGTTTTAAGTGATACAATGTTGAGTAAATTTAATGTGTCATGCTTACAAAGTTGATTACAGCTTATGACTTCAAATCTATCTGGTATATTAACTTAAAAACAAGTAGATAAAATTACATCAAAATAAAAAAAGGGCTGGGAGCTAGAGAGATGCCTTGAGGGTTAAGATACTTCATGCTTTTCCAGTAGACCTGAATTCAGTTCTCAGCACATGTCAGACAGCTCACAGTCACCTCTAACTCTGGGAAATCCATTGCTCTCTTCTGTCCTTTCTATGCCTCTGCACAAATGATTATACATTTACATACACATGGATATTCATACATAAATAAAATAAACCAAAAGAATCAAATAATAATATCTCAAAATATATGAAATAATTGACCAAAGATATTTAGAAATTTAAGCTCTATTCTGGATTTACCAATTCCTTTGGCACAATGAAAGTTTTACCTAATTTGCTGTCTCTGGTTTGAAACAATCATTTTATGGCACCATATAATCTAGAGTTGAAAGACATAAATTTAGGCTTTAAGAAAAGATTTTTCAAATTGATCATTTGAGAGTGAATGACCTTCCAAAAAATTCTATAGAGAACATAGTTGATGACTTCTGTGTACCATAGAGACAAGTAAGTATGTGAACACAAGTCAAATAACATTTTGGGATCACTTCTAGATTGTTATATAAGGGATGCTGTATATTACAGCACTTTCCTCATTTATCTTTCACGTCCTTGAGGACGTCTGTGTTACACCAGATTACATGGCTATTCTGCTATCCCTGAGTTTGCTTGTTTTAATGGTGCCATCAAAAAAGCCTTCAAAATGCCATGGTGTAATGATTAATATTGATTGTCAGCTGGACAGAAACTAGAATCACTGAAGAGACAAGACTCTGGGCATATCTGTGAGGGAGTCTCTATATTTGATAAATTTAGGTGGGAAGACCTACCTTAAATGTGAGTAGCAGCCACAGGCTGAGATCCTAGATCATATAAAAAAGAGAACTCTAGCTGAGCATAATCGTTCTTCATTCTGTTTCCTGATTGCAGATGCAATATCATCACTATGACTGAACAATGAAACTGTGAGGCAAATCAAACCTTTCTTTAAGTTGTTTTGTCAAGGTAAGTAACTAATACTAATGGCTTCGTTTGATTAGTGTTCATTGGGAAGGAGATAAGATTTTCACAACAGTGGTAGCAGCATTAAGATAATGAAGCTTGAGGAAATATAGAGATGCAGATGTTGAATAGTGATACTTTCCTGCACTGTAACCACGGCAGTACTGTGTGGGGTGGGGTTGGGGGTGGGGGGGATGTTGCTTTATAAAATGAGCTGTTTTTTTTTTTAAGTTTCAGAGGATCTGAAATTTATTGAATGAATAGTTCATTGTATCAAATTGTTCATAGTAAACATTTTATATGATTATTCTGTATTGTGTTTTGAAAGGAGGGGAAAATGGGTCAGTTCAGTGTGCCCTAGTTTTCACTCAGAGAAACTGTTCTCTGAATTGGGAGACATTTCTTCTTCATAAAACATGGGAGCTGAAAGGGAAAACAGGGTTTCAAATCTCTGTGGTAATACTGAATAATTTGCTTGTCTTGTGAATTTTCTTTGTATTTCAACAGTCTTTTTTAAACCTTACCCATCTTTCTGCTGTTATTAAACCATTTTCTAGTCTTTTTCCCTCCTGGACGTGGAGAATGGCTAATTTGGTGACCATCACTGCTTGGCCATTGAATCTGAAATGTAACAGCTGTGATTTATCAGGAATGATGACAAACAGACAAAAAGCTTCTGTACAGCAAAGGACACCATCATCTGAGCAAAACAGTAGCCTATGTAATTAGCTTTACTAATTATAAGTCCAATAAAAAGTTAGTATCTGGAATATATAAAGAACTTAAAAAAAAACAATCAAAAACCAAACCAAAACAAAACAAAAATGTAGCTGAAAGTTTTCCTGTGTCCCAGCCTGCTGGTGGTCGGGACACATCTCTCCCACTCACCTACCCCAAGTAAACACACACAGGCTAATACTATTTTAAACTATGGCCCTGGCAGGCTTCTTGTTATCTAGTTCTTATATCTTAAATTAACCCATTTCTATAAAGCTATACTTTACCATGTGGCTTGTGGCTTACTGGTACTTTTACATCTTGCTTCTCATGGCGACGGCTGGCAGGATCTCCTCTGCTCTGTCTGTCTCCTTCCTCTTTATCTGTTTGGATTTTCCACCTGCCTCTAAGCTGCTTTGCCATAGGCCAAATGGCTTTATTTATCAATTAATCAGAGCAACATATTTTCTCAGCATACAGAAACACATTCCCCCATCATTTCCTCTTTTCTTTCTAAAGAAAAGGAAGGTTTTAACTTTAACCTAGTAAAATTACATATATCAAGCAAGAATTACAATTAAAATATCTAGTCTATTTGTATTTGGCAAAACTAAAGAAGATATCCTATTTAGCCTATATTTGTGAGTCTAAAGTTTTATATCTAATTTATCTTTTATCATTACCAAGGAAAATTATAACTATCTGTTATCAACTACATCAAAGACCTCAGAAGGATATGATATTATCTAAGTAAACAAGAAGAACATTGTAAGCAACTTCCAAAAATCTAGAATGACAGAGACAGCTGGCTGCCTGGACAGTCACCCAAAGTTCTTCTGCAGTGTTGGGGCATCCATTCTTCAGCCTACAGGCCTAGAGTCTCTTAATCGCTTTTCTCTGTGTCCTGTAGAATGTGTCCTCTGTGAGGCAGGAACCTGAAGGACCATCTTACCTTGCAAAGTTCAGTGGTCACCTTCCCATGGGTCCTTCATGTCCAGTTGATCAAGCAGTCCAGGCAAGAACAGTTTCTTGCCCAAATGGCTATTTTAGCCAAGAAGAAGATAAACTCCATATGGAGTGTCTTCGACGCCCATCCTCCTCTCTGAAGTAAGTCAGTGTGGTGGTATTTTATTTGTGCTGAAATGTGGTGATATTTTATTTGTATGTTAATAAATAATGTTTGCCTGGAGATCAGAGGACATAGCCAGTCATAAACAAAAGTCAGGCAGTGGTAGCACACGCCCTTAATCCAATCACATGGCAAGCAGAGTCTCTGTGTGTTTAAGGACATACTAGGGAACAACCAAGTGTGGTGACACATGCCTTTAATCCCAGTACCAACCTAGAGACCAGGAGGCCTGTACAGACAGGCAGTGTCTTAGCTGGGCTAAGAACCAATGAGAGGGCAGAAGAGCAAGGCAATAAAAGCCTGGGTAGACAGGAAGTAGCTCTCTCTCGGGAGGCTGCAGTGGCATGGTGAGCTAGGTTAGATGGTGACTCTTACTATTTCCCTAATCTCTACGGCTTTCACCTCTATGTTTGGCTCTGTGTTTCTTATTTAATAAGACTGTTTAGAAATTTGTCTACAAATCGGTACTGCCAGGAGAAGACATGTCTCATTGTCCAGGAAAGTCTAAGTTTTTAAAACATTTTAAAAGCCATATTCTGTAGGTCTTTGAAGTGTTTGAAGATTACCTATCTAATTGAAATATATCTAGGTCTACCTAGAAAACTTAACTAACATGACTATAAGTTTGATTATCGTAGATGACTAATTATTGATCTGTATTTCTTAATTATCCATTACAATTTAAATGAGTTACATAAACATAATACTTTAAACAAGAATAGAAATATACATACAGTATAACAAAATTAATTTTAAATTTGTATCAATAAACTAAAATCCATAGTAATGTAAAGTATTTTAAGTGTCGTTGCTCTTTAAAAGTAGATTCAATAATCTACCCTTTTATCCTATCATATCTATATCCTATATTTCTATATCATATTTTCTTTTCTTCTTTTAGAAAGATATTGACTATGACCAATAACAATTTGTAACCAACAATCTAAGCAAAGACAAATATTCATAATCCATTCTTTGGGAATGTGAGCATAGTGTTCTAGGCTACTTCCTGCTGATAAAGGGCACTGTATTCTTATGGGCACACAATAAAAAATTTTAGGATTATGGTCAAGTCCTGACTGGAGTAGTCTGTGAGGTTGTATTCTCTGAGCCAGTTGCCTTGAAGTTGATTTTGGATATTGAATGATCTGGGCCATGGTGTCATCGGAGACCTTTCAGGGGGTCTTGGCTGGTCAAACCATATTAGCCTGGAAGCAATCCACAGGTTCTCATCTTCTGTGGAAACAAAAGAAAAACCTCGTTTCCAAAGCAATGTATCCTTAGACATAGATTTTGAAATCAAGGTATCTTTAAAATATACACATTGATTCAACTCAGCAGCTTTTACAATCAAATGTTTCTCTTCAGTTAAAAATCCCAAAGACAATATAATCCAGACTCTCTATGTGATATCCATCTTTACATGGCTTATTTTTTATATTGCTTTTACTTTCTCTTTAAAGACTTCATTTTTTAAACTTTCTATTTCTTCATATAACTGTCTATATTCCTTTTCCTCTCTCTTCCAAGCCTACATATATTTTTACACATACTGTAAACTGTTTAGCATTTTTCCCATCTGAATCTGTCTTATTGTGAATCTATTGCTTTAAACTGCAGCATTACTAGGACTGAAATAGCAGCTTTGGCTGCTGGGTCCACCCACCTCAGCTTTCCAACATGGTGGAACTACATTTATACCCAGCTCTGGGAACCAAGCTCTCCACCAACTCTGGGAAACAGTGGGTCTATGCTTCCATCCAGCAGCATATAGCCCAGAAATCTTTTCCCTCTCAGTACTAGCAAAAACTGTATCCACCACTACTGTGTGGCTTGGAGATACCACTGTGTACAGTGGCAGGAATTGACCATGCTGCATTCAAGCCCAAATGCTGCAGCATCTCACCACCTGCATGAGACATGAAGCAGGAACCTGTTTTTGGCTCCATTTAGAAGTGCTTATTAAGTATTCTCAGATTTTTGGTAGAAACTTGAGCTGCTGGGCACCACAAAAACCTGACCATCTCAAGAGATGAATCACAAATGGCCGAGAAACACAAAAATGTTCAAGATCTTCAGCCATCAGGTAAATGCCAGTTAAAACTACTTAGAGATTTTATCTTATCCCAGTCAGAATGGCCAAGATCAATTGAACAAATAACAACACATACTGGTGAGAATGTAGGGAAAGGGAACACTCATTTACTGCTGGTGGGAGTGCAAACTAGTGCAGCCACTATGGAAATAAATGTGGAGGTTCCCAAAAAGCTGAAAATTGATCTATCTCAAGACTCAGCTATACTGCTCTTATACTCAAAGAATTGTACATCTTAGTACAGAGACAGTTGCTTATCCACATTCAATGCTACTCTATTAATAATAGTCATACATTGCAAATAGACTAGTTATACATCAACAGATGGATGGATAATGCAAATGTACATTTACAGAGTGGGATATTATTAAGCTATTAAAAAATGAAAGTTTAAAATTTGCAGATAAATGGATAGAGCTAGAAACATCATCTTGAGTGAGATAACCAAGGCCCATAAATCCAAAAATTGCTTTTTTCCTCTTATGTGTGGATGCTAGCCTTAAAATCTTTAGCTGTGTGTGCTTCATTTAAAACATTCACAGAGGTTAGGGAGGTAGTAAGGGATGGGGAATTGCCCAAGGAAGGGGAAACAGCATCTAAACTATAGTCTAGGGAACCAGGGGATGGCTAAGCATGAAGAACAAGTCTTGCTCCTGTAGAGGATCTGCGTTCAGTTTCCAGCACCCACACGGTGACTTGCTATCATATGTATCTTCGATTCCATGGGATTCAAACCCTCTTCTGGCCTCCTCAGACTGCATCCACATGATGTACATATGTATGAGTAGGTTAAACACTCATATACATAAAAATAAACAAAACATAGTTCAGTTAGGTTGTTAAGATCACTGTATAGCAATATATACATAATGACATTGAATAATACTTTAATTTTTTCATTTTTATTGTAGAATGAAGATGATTAAACTTGAAATAAAACCATTAAACAAATGAAATAATTATACGTAAAAGTTTGGTATGATCCAATAATTTAGATATTATAGCCACCAACATGTATCATATTTTCATATTAGATGTCAGAACAGAGATCACCAGGTTATTTCATATGTAATAAAAGGTATGAACAGGAGTATATCTTCTTAAGCAATGTTCTCTAATTTAGTCACATAGAATTACTGAATTTTTCTTTTTAACTCACAGTGTAGCTTACTCTAGCTTTCAATGCACGCCTAGGAAAATAAGATATCCAAAAGAAATATGAAACAATTAGAAAGAGACAATATTGCCCTCATCTATCAGCATAATTGATAGAAAACCTATGGGAACCCTCAGATGAGGACATCTGGAAAGTCAAAGAAAATCTGTAGCTAAAAAAATCACTATATTTTACAGTATTTAGCTAGGATATCAAATGACAAATTAACAAGCAAATTCAATATTGAAAACTTACTAGATCTTATATCCATAGCTCAATAATGTATGAAGGTAATAATTTTTAACGTGGTATATTGTAAAGAACAACAAATCAAAAGAGACAGGAAGAACAGTGGAGGAGACACACTCACACGCACACACACACACACACACACACACATATACACACAGGGAGAGAGAGAGAACAGAAAACTGGGAAATGGGGACAGTCTTAGTTAGGTTTTCTATTGCCATAATGCAAAGCAATTTGAGCAGGAAAGGGCTTGTTTCACCTCACAGTCTACATCCTGCTATCCCAGGAAGTCAGGGCAGAAACTTGAGGCAGGAACCTGGAGGCAGAGGCTGATCCAGAAGCCATGGAGGGGTGCTATTCAGCAGTCCTGCTACAGCCTGGGTTCAGGTTCTGAGATGGGGAAGGGGCATCAAGCATGCTTTTTCTACCCTCCAGCATTAACCTCCAGCATAAACAAATACATCAAATATGATTTTTTCTCCAACTTTTACATCAAAACAACTTTTAAATCAAAAACAACACTCAGCTTTGTTTTTTGCTAGTGTGGCTAAATATCAAGCCAGACACATCTTGTCTTTACAAAGCTAAAAGGTGATAAACATAGGCACACATTTTTATGAACAACAATATCATTCAAAACTTAATGAAGCATATTTACAGAAATAGGGGTGATTTTCCATAAACTGCTTGCATACAGTTAGCTTGTATTTCTCCAACTGTTCCCTTGTCCTACAAAAAGGTCCTGCATGCTTAAAACTCTCTATGAGGAACCCTAGAAGCATCAGTTCCACAGAATTTTAGGGGAAAATATTGGACCCCCAAAAATGGGGTTTCTGGGAATGATTACATCTGTCCTGTGTGTGACTGACAAAGTGAAACTAAACACTGCCAAGAGAATTATTAATATTATTAGAGAAAAGAGAGCATGCAGGCTGCACAGTCTTAGCACTTGGTTCTTTCCATGTGAGAGACGATCTCTACCACTCTCGCCCCGGAAGACCCATTGGAGAAGTGTTCATAAGCTGATCTGAAACTAGGCCATGTGGCTTCTACCAGTGCTGCTTACCAGCTTGCTCTCCATGGCTTGCTCAACCTGTTTTCTTACAGCACCCAAGACCACCCTTATCCCTGGGAACCGGTCTCTGCCCTTCCTCTTTCCTCTCCACAAGCCTCCCATGTGAGCCCTGTCATATGGCAGGACTCCTTCTGGCCATCTTTAAATTATAACATTTGGTGCTGTGACTTGGATAGGCTCTCCTGCTGCCTATGTTCCTCATTATGGTCTGAGCTGCACTGGACCCTATTCCCTCATCTCCAGTCCACCTACAACAGGCTCGCCTTCCAATTCACCAATTGCCCAGCACCCCATCCACAGCAACTGCGTAAGTTTCCCCTTCAGTTGGTGTAAACATTTCCTTGAGTCCAAGGAAGTGATGCCTGATTGTCTGGCATTCCTCTGGTACTCTTAGAGGTGGAGGTATCCCTAGCCACAGTCCTTAAGGCTATGGCTGGCCCCCTTTAACTGACCCCATTCCACCATCCGTGGGGCTGCAATCCTGCAGTTTCGTTAGACCCAACTGGTTTTTTTTGTTTGTTTTTCGAGACAGGGTTTCTCTGTGTAGCTTTGGAGCCTGTCCTGGAACTCACTCTGTAGCCCAGGCTGGCCTCGCACTCAGAGATCCGCCTGTCTCTGCCTCCCGAGTGCTGGGATTAAAGGCATGTGCATTTCTCTGTGTAGTTTTGGTGCCTGTCCTGGAACTCACTCTGTAGACCAACTGGGGTTGTACACCCCCTCCTGACTCCTTTTTCCTGTCCCCCCTCCCACTCTGCTCTGCCCCACCCAAAGCTGCCTATAATCTCACAGCTCCTCTAGGCCCTTTTGGCTTTTGCAACCCCGTTCCTGTCCCTTTCCTGTGGATGAGAGCCTCTCTTAGAGCTTGGTTTTCGTCTACGCCGTCTGCCACTACGAAAGCCCTGGTACCAGGTGCCGAGTCTCCTCTGGCTTAGCTAGGCTAAGCCAGAACCCCCGTTGAGTTGGGTGAGGACCCTCTGAATGGCTTGGTCCTTGTTTGGTCCTCGGGACGCCCATGACTACAGGCTGCAGTGACTCTTTCCTTTCCCTTTCTCATCCATGGGAATTGTCTTCTATACCTTCTCATTCCCCCTTGGGATGCCTCTTAGAGAACATCCAGCCTCTACTCCTGGCCCCTGACCTGAAGGGCCCTAAAGTTATTCATCTTTACAATTAAATTTGGCCTCAATACCCCTTAGATAATCAATCCAAATGGCCATGTAACAACACCCTACATCTCAATATTTTTTGGGACCTTAATGACTACTGTGAGCAATTGGGGAAATGGAAAGAGAGTCCCTTTTCCATACATTCAAACTTTCTCTTTTCTTCACTCCAAGCCCTCTCTCTGTTCTTTCTTCCTGTTGCTCTACTCAGCTCCTGCTAGCTAGGAAGCCTGTTAAGCTGCATTTCCTCTTTCATTAAGTTAACTCTCTCAAATAGAGAAAAACTTGGGTCTTACACATCTAATTCTGCTACTTTCATTAAAGAATTCCAATGTTAGTTTCTGTAGCAGCAGCAGCAGCAGCAGCAGCAGCAGCAGCAGCAGCAGCAGCAGCAGTAGCCTGCCTCTGCCAAAGCAGTTGTATCATCGCCTGTCGCCAGGTCCCTTTCCATGGTCAGCTATGTGACATGTGCACTCTTCAAAAGTGCCCACCAGGCAGAGCTCGCTCCCTTGGCGTCTTCTCTTGCTTCTTACTCCGCTCTTTGTCTCCAATTTTTTTCTTGCCTCTTATTTTCTCTCTTGCTTCTCTTGCCTCTCTCAAGTCCCCATCCAACGTGGCTTTCATTCTTTAGCTCTCCCTCTTCCAATAAACCTCTTGCACCAACTTTGTTGCATGTGGTGTGTTTGCTTAGTAGCACACCTTGGCAGGGCCTGCCAAAGGTACCCACTTCATGCTAGGACCCTACCCACCTGTTCCACCTGCAACAGATCTGTTCTCTTCCACCTGCAACAAATCTGCTTCCTTGTTCACCAACAGCTTTGCCTTCCATTTAATAACAACAGTTGGGTCTCTGGTGGGACTACCTGCCTCTGACCATTCCCTTGGATGTGAGATTGGCCTCCATATTCTTTGGACTAGGCAGTCGGGGAACTAAGAATTCTCCACTTTCTTTCTTTTTCTTTGCTCCACAACCGGCTTGTGTCTGTCTGTTCTCCCTGCCTAAATGTCCTGTCTGTTTGCTGTAACGTGAGATTCAGATAGAGAAGCCAGCTTCCTCTTGCTCAGCACACACCAGTTTGCCCTTTCTTTTTATTTACTCAATTCTTGTTTAATATGTGTGTGTGTGTGTGTGTGTGTGTGTGTGTGTGTGTGTGTGTACATGTGACTTGGATTTAACCCTATATGTGAAATGTAAGTTGGGTTTAGTTCTGTGTATATGTGTGGGTGACTTGGATTCAACTCTGTGTATATATGCATGTAACTATTGTTTAGAAAACATATTTTAAACAGCAACCACGTGGCTCTCTTCCATCGGGCTAGTGACCTCATCATGATACCAAGAAAGCAACAAGCCTCAAATATTTTGGGTTGGTGTTAACTTCACTCAGTAGTCAACCACCGGTGTCTCCTGGTGAATCTGATAACAAGAGGGTGTCAAGGTGATGCCGTGGTGATGAAAAAGGAACAGGTGCTTTAAGTTTGTTTATGTGAAGATAGAAAAACTTAAGTACTGATAAGGAGAAAGTGATTTGAGATGTATAAAAGAATGAAACATGTTCCAGATTTCTCTCGTGCACTATGTTACTGTTCACAGTCTTAACATTAATTGATGGAATTCTCATAAGCTATTAGTCTAGCTCTGGCAGAGTACTAAACACTATTCGCTACCACTGTAGTATCATAGCCACAAGCTCACAATTTTAAACTCCCTTTGGTAGTTTTCTAATGTGTCTAAAACTAATCTCTTTTTGTAAACTCTAAGTTCTTGTGAGCTCCAGGGAGTTGACTTGATCCACCTCAAATAGCATTTTGCCAGGTCCAAGTGGTGCCTGACAGTTCCATAGAGCCTGGACAGCCAAGTGAAATAGCCAGCTACCCCAGGATGTGGCCATCACCCCAGATCTCTCAGGTCCCCCAAACATGACTGATGCCCCCCAGGTCAGGAAGCAGTCTTGAGAACATGGTGTCCTCATCCCTGCCTCACCTGCTACCCTTTCTAACTCCTCACCTTTTTATAATAAACAAAAGGGAGGAAGGTGAGTATTCAGGCATCTGTACTGGCCTGTCCTTAGGGTTCTGACAGGATGCAACCTCAGGAGCAGCCATTAAGAGCACCCACACTACACATTCACTGCTTTCCCTTATAAAAAGTGGGCCTTGCCTACCTCCTGTCTCTTTTTCTTCAGCTGTCTCTTGTCCCCAGAAACTGGTTTCTGTCCCCTTCTCTGCTCCCTTCTCTCTCTTCTTCCAATAAACCTTCCAAGTGAGCACTGTTGTATATCATGACTCCTTCCCACCATTTTTAAACTATAACAGTAGGAAGCAAGCCAGAAAGACCAAACCAGTAAGATTCCACAGTTCCTGCCTCTGCTCTGTTGGCATTCTGGACCTGATTTTCCTCAGTGGTGGAAGTCTAAGCCAAACAAATCCTTTCCTCCTCAAGTGGCTTTGGTCATGATGTTTATCACAGCAACAGAACCAAACTAGAACATACTCCATGTTCACGGGATGAAAATGCACACAAATCACACATTTTCTCAATCAAATTGAGTAATTTAATGAATTTCTTATCAAATATTCTACAAGACTTTTGTAAAAATATACAGAATTACACAGCAATATAAGTAAAAATGTAGTATATTTTGGAGAAACACTTGCATATGTGTGTGCAGATATTTATTTAGTTGAACTTTTATTTATTCTTTACACATCGTGCATCTTGATCCAGTTCAGTTCCCTGCCCCTTTCTATCTTCCCTCTGTCCTTGAAACCTCCTTTCCAAAATAAAATAAGATTTAAGCAAATTGATCATTTTATTTGCATATGATAACAGATAAATGAATTTTAAAAACCAAAATATTACTACATGTTAATTTGTATGTGTAAATAGAATAAACTAATATACTTTTACATGGAAATGAGTCTATAAAACTTCAGGACACTTGAAAAAGAGAGAAAACATGAAGATTAGACGTACAGTTGCTAGAATATTTTATTAAAAGTGAGTAAAACAGAGCAAAGAGATTAATATTAACATTAGACTGGAGCAGCATATAATTTATTTCTTTTATTTTGCTTTCTACATTTCTGAAATATTTCAGAAAATAAAATGAACAAACAAAAATTGATTTGAAGAGTGTTTAATACTGGCTAGCTCTTCCAAATAGGCTGACTGGAGGCCCACAATGATTTAGTTTTTCTCATCAATATTTGCCTTACCTGAAAGCTGGACAGACGGCAAATATGATATTCTGTCTTCCTGACAGATGGATGAACCAGAAGATTCAATGACTTTTAATTACATTCTGCTAATTCATAAGTAGGTCTGGAAATGAAGTATTTTCGTTAGCAACTTGGAGTTTAGCTATCACATAGTATGTCAGGACATAGTACTTAGCCTTCACAGTTTCTACCATGATGCAATATAACAAATTTACATATATATTTTGTTACAAATATAAGGCAGAAATCCATGTTTGTGAGTCTGTGGAACCTGGAATCACAATTTTAAAGTTTTAAATATACCATGACCTACTGTTATAAACAAATTTTTACATACTAATATACCCTCCCCCAGATAATAATTTATTAATCAGTTTTTAATAGTGAGAGCTTTGGCATTAAGTAAAATTCAAATGTAAGTAGGTCTCTTACTAAACTATTTTCTTTTTTTGCTCTAAAAGTGGGTATGCAGACAGCACTTGGTTCATGCTCAAGATACACAGATTTTTCTCCTCAAGCTTTCCAATGGCTAACTGTGGGCTGCATACATCTTTGAATCTTGTAGGGACTCTAACATTTCTGGAAGAAAGTCTATCAGGTTAAGAAAACAGTATTTATTTTTAAGATACACTGCTTCTGTGAAGGGCAGCAAGGAGCCTGGTAGGCATGGAAGCAACTATTCATGAAAAGCCATTGTGGGAACAGGGTAGAGGCTTTTGTTTACTTACTTTACAGCTGAAGACTACCAGGAGAATGGTGTAGCTTACTTACTTTATGATTTTCATGGGAATATTATCTATAAATGATTGCAAAGCTGCAAAATATAAAGAAACCATAATGTATAATAAATCAAATAGTTAAATCCACCCTCCCCCTATAAAATAAGTCAGGATCAAGAAATTAGGATCCAGGTAGATCAACACTGGCACAAGATTCCTTTGAGCTTTCTGTTTCATTAGCTTTAGTTTGGAGTTTTTGTCTCACTCTTTCAGGATGGCTGTTCCATCTCTAAGCCAAAGAAATTCAAAATATAAGGTATTTATTTCAGCCAAGAAAGCCTTTTTTTTAAGCAACTTCCCTATTTAGAAGGTTTATGCCTATATTTCTTTGGTCAGAAATAGGTCATGAGGAAGTCTAGAAGAGTAGTGTCTGCATGTTACCTCTTTACTACAGTGTGATTTACATACAATAAATTGTATAGAAAGTATATCATTTGATAACACGTATATACATAAAATCATGATAATGGAGATAGCAAATATTTTTTGCAAGAGAATATTTTTTAAATGTAAACTTATTTACCTGAATAAATCAAGTTTCTTTTGGCAATATAGAAATGGAATGCACATACTGCAAGTGTTACAGCTCTGGAGTGAAAAGGTGTCCCGACATGTTGGGAAGTCAGGCTATTCCTGGAGCTGCAATAGACAGCTCTGGGGGCTGGAGCTGCAATAGACAGCTCTGGGGGCTGGAGCTGCAATAGACAGCTCTGGGGGCTGGAGCTGCAAAGGGACAGCTCTGGGGGCTGGAGCTGCAATAGACAGCTCTGGGGGCTGGAGCTGCAAAGGGACAGCTCTGGAGGGAAAAGTATCCTGACTTATCAGGAAGTCCGGCTATACTGAAGCTGGGGTGTGGTGAGGGATGGTCTTCCCACAAAATGTAGCAATCCTGCTTGTCTCCTAGAGAGAGCCTTCACAGCTGAGCTCTGCTCAGTTCCCCTAAGGGAACATCCTAGCAGAGCTATCCATTTCTTCTTCCACTTTGGTCACTCTGCTAAAGGAGAAACCTCTGCATAAAAGTAGCAATCTCCTCCCCTCCAGTGAAAGGTTACTTTTTTCTGCTGAGCCCCCCTAAAAAAACTTCTCAGCAAAGTGTTTGGGGTTTTTTTTGCTCTATGCCAGCAAAAGATCTTCACCCAAAACTCTTTTAAGAAAGAGATTTATTTGGGAAGGAAGAGTCCAGGAGAGTGGCTGCCTCTGCCAGGGTAGAAAAGGACAGCCCACAACTGAACAGGCAGAGGGGCTTATAATAGAGTTTCTTAGGGCTGGAGTTTCTCGAGCAACAAGATTTTCTGCTCAGGGATTGGTTGGTTTTGTTGGTCAGGGGCAGAGTTGGCTTTGGTTTCAGGGCCTACCTGTGTTTCTTTCACTGGCCCTTTTAGCTTTTTGGCTCTAATTTCAGGACCAGGGCATGTTTCTTTCACTGGCTCTGGTTCCAGGGCCAAAGTGTGTATCTTTGGCTCTGATTTCAGGGCTGGATTGTGTTTCTTAGGTTCTGGGTTCAGGGCTGATGTGTTTCTTTCACTGGCTTGGGTTTCAGGGTCAGGGTGCTAGAATTCATGCTCAAGGATTGGTTGGTTTCCTGCTCATGGATTGGTTGGTTTCATTGGTCAGTTGGTCAGGGGCAGAGTTGGCTCTGATTTCAGGGCCAAACTGTGCTTCTTTCACTGGTCCTTTTTAGCTTTTTGGCTCTAGTTTTAGGGCCAGAGTATATATCTTTCACTGACTTTGCTTCTGGGGCCAAAGTGTGTTTCTTTGGCTGTAGTTTCAGGGTCAGGGTGTGTTTCTTAGGTTCTGGATCCAGGGCTAGTGTTTCTTTCACTGGTTCATGTTTGAGGGCCAGTGAGGGTTTCTTTGGCTGGCCCTTTTACCCTACACATACCCTCCCCATACACACATAATTAAAATGAATAAAATAGCCAGACATGATGCTGTGTACCATTAATCCCAGAACTCAGGAGGCAGAGGCAGGTAGATCTCTGAGTTCAAGGTCAACCTGGTCTACATAGAGAGTTCCAGGACAACTACAGCTACACAGGAAACCCTGTCTTGAAAAACAACAACAAAAGATAAAAATGGAAAATATAGACACTTGAGAAGCAACTGTAGTGATTCTTTCTCTGTCAGTCTGCCAGCTCCCAAATAACCACATAGAGACTTCTTATTAATTATGAAAACTCAGCTGATAGCTTATCCTTGTTTTTAACTAGCTCTTATAACTTAAATTAACCCATATTTTAAAGTCTACATTCTTTTACATGGCTCAGTACCTTTGCTTTGTAATGTCAATGCTGCATTTTCTGCATCTGGTTGGCAACTCTGACCTTCTTCTTCCCAGCATCCCCTGTGCCTGGAAATCCTGTCTAGCTATTGACCATTCAGCATTTTATTAAATCAGTCAGAGTAATTGTAAGGATTCTGTCCTTAATTACGTCACCTGCCTGCAATGGCGTCCCAGCCTAAAAAGTGGGTGGGCCCTCTGTGTACCCCCTTCTCTTTCCGCTCTCTTTTCCTTCCGTCTGTCCTCTCTCTTTCTCTCTCTCCCTCTCTCTCTCCCCCCTCCCAATAAAGCTCTAAAAAGGTAACCATGGCTTGTGATTCTTCTGATCAACACTCTCCTCTGCCGGCATGGCCACCGCGGGTGGCGGCCAGCCACAAGCAGTGCCATTTAACCAACATTTGGTGCCATGACTCAGGGTCTGGAGAGATGGCTCAGAGGTTAAGAGCACTGGCTGTTCTTCCAGAGGCCCTGAGTTCAATTCCCAGCAACCACATGGTGGCTCACAACCATCTGAAATGAGATCTGGTGCCCTCTTCTGGCCTGAAGGGATACATGCAAGCAGTGCCAGTGCGTAACCAACAGTAATATCTTCACAGTGTACCAAAAATTATTCCACAATAGGCAAATAGTAGTGTCAGGAACAATCTCTAGGCTCACAATTCTCTCAAGGGCTACCCTCCAAGTGCTTCTCCTGGTAAGCTAAGTTGACCTCAGGAAAACAGTAGGGAGAAGCCAGGGTAGGACATTAATTACCCTTGGATTAATTCTGACCTCAGTCGGCCTTGGCAGGCAGTGTGACATAGTGGTGAATTAGTCAGTGGCTTTTAGAGATAGATTAGGGTTAAATTCCTAGTTCTTAGCACTTTTTCCCTTTTCTTTCCCTCTCACCCTCCCTCCCCCTTCTTCCTTCCTTCCTTTTAGTGATGGAAGTCAGGGCCTTGCATATTTTAAGCAAGCTGTCTACCTTTGAGCTATGTCACCAGCTCCCCTGCTAATAATGCTTTTCAATAACTCAGTTCAATGAATACTAATTGAGTCCCAAGCCTGTAGTGACCATTTGGTATCCCATGGGCATGTAACAGTAAAAACGGCAAGCATATCCCTTTCCTTGTCAGAACTCACTCACTATGTGGTGATGCCTGAGCCTTTTTTACAAATAGGTGTGGCAAGGACAGATTTACTTCATAACATATGAAAATATTTCTTTAATGGGTGATTGTCCAGAAGCCGTTCTATGTTTGGCTCCATTCTACTGATTGTGAAATTGGGAGCCCAGATTTCTCCAGCAGAAATTCTGATCAGTCTTGGATTAATCCAGAAGTGCTAGGCTTTAATGAGATTGAGTCAAAACAGTTGTCTTCCTGCTCCCTCACTCCAGCCCTAAAGTTCATTGGGTTTAGACACATGACTTAGTTTCTTAGAGCAGGAACTAAGATCAAAAATTAATAATTAGGACCTCATGAAGACACCATCATTTAGGAAAAATGGCAGCCTACAAAACGGGAGAAGATCTTTACCAATTTTATATCTAATAGAGGGTTAGTATCTGGAATATATAAAAAACTAACAAAACTGAACATCAAGAAAACAAGTAACCCAATTAAAAATGTTTTGTTTTTAATTTTTAAAAATTAAAAAAAATTATTAGTTTTTAAAAATGGTAATGATAATTTTTATAATCTCCCATTTATATTTATATAGACATGCACATTATATTTATAAACTTATGTGTATATATTTTTAACAACTGAAATATTGCTTTTATCCATATTCCTTTATATTACATTTGGAAAAGTCTTTTGACCAGTTAATAATATATGCAAGTATGTTTTATGTGTGAACATTTGTTATGTATTTAAGTCATTGAAACAGTATCACCTAGCACAAAATAAATATAAACTTAATATTATTTTATATTTAATTAAATTTTTAGTTTTTTGGCTGTCTTTATTTTGTGTTATACATAATGAGCAATATACAGTGCTGACAGAATGTATGAGTGTCATTTTTAACAACATAGCCAACAGTGGAAGTTGTGAAAAAATTAGTACTTCATTAAATGCAATAAAATGTTTCAAGCTCATTTAAATTTCTATCTTTGACAATCAGACTGTTATATTTAAGCTAATTAAAGCCACCAGGATCATGACATTTTCTCTGAGGTACTCAGGTGAATAGAAATTTGAGTTTCAGGGATGCATAAGTGAAACTCACAGAACAATAGCATATCACAAAATAAAATCATGTGTAAGGTTGAACTAACTCAGTTCCTTGTAAGACACAGCAAAGGAATCTTAGTGATAGAATTATCTCATTTTTAAAGGACTTCAAAGGAGCTCATTAGAACCCCAAGGGTATGTCTGAAGTACTTTAAATCGTATTTATTTTTTATTAAAATGTGACTTACTAGCAGCATTTCATTAATTTTTTTTCATGTGCATACTATACTTCATCATTTTTTCCCTCCTTTCAGGGGCAAACAAGAAAACCTTGTTTATAAAATTACTTGACCATTTGCTGTAAGGCCATTTTACTTAGCTTATACAAGAAAGTGAATAGAAAAAGAACTTTCCAGAGAAATATTCCTACTGTAGGCCCATTAAAGAAGTTAGAAATGGAGAGTTGTACTATTTCTTTTGTAATTAATTGGAGCAAAGATTCACTTCTGTTTGTAGTAATTTGGTTCATTGGTTATAAAGTCACTCAGGATCACCACTGTTAGTTTTGCACATTCAACTTCAACTATGAAGTTGTGTTTATTTAAAAAGAAAAGTGATAGCCAGAGGTTCAGGGTCTACTTAATATTAGTTCCTAAAAATCTGACCCAGGTACCTAACGACTGGATATATGTCTTGTTGCTTCCTGTCGTGGATAGAATACCTTTTAAAAATGTACTTCTTTGTGGAAACCTCTTTTATATATGAAAACATCTTTTTTGTCTGTTCTGGAGCTCATGACCTGAAAGTGGAACATCAACATATCTGCCAGGGTCCTAATCTGTGAACTGCAAGGTACAGTTTTTATTGTAATCATTTTGTTAGTTTGTCTTTCATTAGCAAATTTTGTTCTTTCACAATTTCATTCATATATACTGTGTATTCTGGCCACTCACCCCACTGCCCCCATTTCCATCTCTGCCCCTACAAACCTCTCTCCTCTGTGTACTAGTCTTGGTTTTGTTTAGAGTTTAATTAGGATTACATGTGGGACCCTGAGTTTGGAACTAATCATGAGAGCCCAATGGGCTTAGCAATGGTTATACAACTGGTTACTCTGTGCCCCTCCTTCACACTAGTTGCCAATAGCTCAACAGAAGGGGTAGCTATGTCCTTGTTAGTCCCTTCTACCTCCATAGATGATTATTAGGAAGATCAGACATCTGTGAAACCTGTGCCAGTATTCACAACTGTGTGAGTTCATGGTTACCATGGTTGTGCCATGCTTAGAAGACGGTATTTTGAAGCCCCTTTCCCTGATCCTCTGGCTCTCTTATATTCTTTCTGTCCCATCTTCTGCAATGTTCCTTGAGTCTTAAAGGGATGATATAAAGGTTTTGTCTAGTGCTAAGCCCTCAACATCTTTTATTCTCAGCATCTTAGGCAGCTATAGGTCTTTTAATTTATCTTTGCTCACTGCAAGGAGAGGGCAAAAGTGACCTTTGCCTGTGGGTAAAAATATAGATATTTAGGAGGTGATTGGATGCTGTATCAGTTTATCTAAGCACCCATCTTAGGTTCCCCTTCCTCAATCCTGGGCCTAAAACCTCTTCTGCCATGAGATTTGGACCAGGTTCTTACATGGATTCCCACTTGTAGAACAAGCCCCACATGCAACTAAGGAGCAACTGAATACCCCATAACTATCATGCCACCATTGCACTGCACCAAGAGGCATAAGTTGGTATTATAATTCATAGATTTCAAATTTGAGTTATTGTTTCCCTTGACATGCAAATAATTAGGAGAGTGACCTGCTAGCCATGGCTTTACTAGGTTTACTGTACTAAGAATTCATTCTTTGTCTATGAAAAGTTAAAAATTAGGTTTCTTTTCAAAAAACAAAAAAGTGTTTTTTTCAAAAACACAAAAATAGATTTGTATTTTATTTTTGAGATTCATTTTCTTTTGGTGTTGTCTGGAATAATATAATAACTAGTAGCATTGGGTTTTTCTTTTTCATGCTTTGAATCCCTGCCCATTTTACCTGCATTTTGAAAGAAATTTATTTTTATTACTACATCTGTTTTTCACATCACCATTTTATTTTTGTACTATCAGTTCCATCTTTATTGCTTCATTCTAGATTTTATTTCATCTCCTTACCCCACCCCACAAAAGACTTTTGTTAACTTTTACTCAAGCAAGCATCTTTCTAATTTGTAATCTAACTTAATTTCACCTTTCACATGCTCTCTCATAACCTCACTGGGAGCACAAGTCATGTTTCTAATATTTATCTCTATTTCCTATGTTGTAGGTGACTTTTTAGTTTTGCTTCTCTTTTAAATATTATGTTGAATGTGGCAAGCAGTAAGTCCGTCTCAGTAACTTTCTCTACTTGCCTGTCACATTTGAGAGAGTAGTGTGGGCCTGGGGTCCGCTACAAGCTAGGTGGTTATTCACCTGTTCTCGGCTATGAGGCTGGAGTGCAGCTGAATGGGATCATTCCGGCGCACAGGTCCGTCTCCCTCGGCCACCTGGGCACACCTGCAAAGCGATGTTGATCATGCTTTCTCCCGTGTTTGGTGAAGAAGCTTCTGAGCTAGTGTCAGACTTCTGGGCCCAGGTTTCTTTGATGTCTGTTCCCAGTCCACTTGCTTCATGCTGTCTACAGCCTGCAGCTGTGCCCATATTTACTTCACAGCTGCAGGCTGACTGCAGAGGATGGCCTTGGTAAGAATTCAGGAATTTCGAGAAATATACATTTTAAGTGCCAGTGACCAGCCTTAACTAAGTGAAGTAAGAAGGATAACTTTGCTCCTTGTCCTGCTGGGGTCTCCAAACTTCTGATCTTGTTTGTCTTGCAAAATGGGAGATTCCTCCTGGAAGATTTAAGGTTTAGTATTCCTTGGATGCTGGTTTTATTTGCTTTAAAAAAAAATCTGATCTAGAATATTTATAACAAAAAAGTTTCTGTTTTATGGATAGCTTTCTGCAGTTTTTAAACTAATTCTCTGAACACTTGGGTGGTGCTATGAGCTTGCAGGACCTGTATCTGGCTCTCTGCCTCACGCTTGTGACCCAAAGAACAGCAGATGACTGTGTGAAGGCAGGCATCATTTTGAGCTTAAAGAATGCTTCTTTAAAATGTGCCTTTATTCCTGCTACACGTGAAGTCTGTATTATCCTGACCTCTCCTGTAGATACTTAATGAAGTGGTCCTGATAGTAAGGCTCTTGACAGAGGAAGTAATTTGACCAATTCAAATATTTATTTTTTAATTTGCAAAATAAATTCTGTCTACATTCTTTACAGGTCACAAGCATGTGGAACTCCTACTTCCCTAGTCAAACAACCTTACGTTCTAATAACATCATGATGTGTGGCAGCAACTGTTGTTTCTTCTTTTCTAGATCAAACATCAAAATATTTTTTGAAGTGGAAGTGCTCAGATAATGAATGTCTGTCTTTCTCTTCTGGCCATGTAAGTCTTGTTTATTTGACCAAAATCAATGAAAGAATCATTTTATTTGGGACTTGTAAGTGACTGAGAGAATGTTTATGTCACTAATTGTGAGATACTGAGGGAGCTTTCCTCTCTTCAATTGTTCCTAGACTCACTGGAGACAAAAAAAGTAAACTCAAATGAATTCACATTATCTTTTAAGTAGTTTTTGTTCACTATGTGTGGTTTTTTAGTATATTAATAACTAGCATCAATATGAAATCACATATTTAAGTTGCGTTATGTTCACATTCATATGTGTAAGAGGAGACAAAACATAGCTTTATTTCCTGGAGAAGAGGCCTCTGATTCAGAATGTTTTAAGTGCTGCCCAGCACATGCTGCTAAGAGAAATTTTGCTAACTAGGAATATGATGTACTTTTCAGAGGCAGGCTTTTAGCAAATACAGTAGATTTCATCCAGTCAGCCTTATTTGAGCTTCCTTTGATAACAATTGCCCCTTTGCCTGATCCATTTTTTTCTTGCTAGGTCTATGGAAAGCTGTATACCCTTACCCAGTGCATGAGCACATGACTCAGGATAGACCCATGAGCCTGTTTTATTTCTGAGACTCACTTCCCTCATAAAGCTCCTGACAGGACTGAATCGTTGCAGACTGGCTTTGGAAGTGTTGCTGGCATGGTATCAGCAGAGCAGAACATGAGCTCTGTTTCTCAAATAGACCGATACAGATTAGAAAGTGCTTAGAATGGGAACATTCTAACCACAGTGACCTGACACACTCCCTTGTTCTGTACTCTCAGAGAAGCCTGGTTTTCCTCCTGCCCCATGCCAAATTCTAGAGCATTTCTTCCAGTTCCGTGAGTTACTCTGCATTCTTCCAGTGCATATGTTCAGTGGCTCAACTCTGCTTTTTACAGTCCATGAATTTGATACATAAAGAGAAAATCTCAGTAAAGATCTAAGGTTTGCAATTAAGTGATATTTCCTCGATCCTATTAATGTTTTATTTTGAAGTGTACATTCTTATTTCTGCTGACTATGGTGTTCTTTCATTCAGTGAGATTTTTGTCAAGCAAAATAATAAGATTACAGTAGGATTATCTGAAGGAAGTGGGAATGAGAAAAATAGTGGAAAAAAAGTGCTGAGCTCTTAGGAGCATTGATTCTTAAAGAAATCTCACCATCCCCACCAAAGTCACATATGCCTGATGCCATGGAGATTCACAATTATCCTCTTTTTAGTAATTAAAAAAAAACCCTCCAATTCTTGGATGGATACCTGAATGTCTGAGTCTTGTTTAGGAGTTAAAAGCTAACTAAAATATTCACCCAATCCAATCACTGCAAAGCCTGGACTCTAATGACATGCCCCAGTTTCCTTGAATTGCAGTGTTCTGTCTCTGTGCTGAATGTACAGAGGGTGTAAAGAATTTTAAGTAGTGTTTGTTTGCTTTATATTAAATATGTATTGAACAATTGTGAGAAACTAAGATATCTATGAGTCTGGATAAAGATAGTGTCGGAGACATGCATGCGGAACTTTTGTAGATTACCTTTACTCAGATTAAATCTAAAATGTGTGCAGTAGTCATGACAATGTTAACAATGATTCCCATGTTTCCATTTAATCCACTCACAATTTATTTCAATAAACTTGAAGAAAATCTTCCTTGTGCCCATAATTCCAATCCATCCTATTTATCTTACCTTAGAAACCTTTTAAGTGCTAGAGAATTTTAGATCACTTAATTTTGAGGCCTTGCTATACAGCAAAGATTTAAAAGGTATTTGCTAAGGAGAAACTGGATAGACACTTAAATATTCCAGTGTGCTCTTGAGGTTTCAGAGGCTTCTGCATCAGACCAGAGATGAATTGCTAGGATGCAAGCCTCTAAGAGAGCGAGGACATGATTGCAAAAGGACTGCCTTGTGTCTGTGAGCCAAGCCAACAGCTGCTTTGTGTCTACCTTTGCCAGCACTCGTAATGGGGACCTTGCAGGAACATGAAGAAAACTATAAATTTTAATCTTTTCCCTACCCTCAATCTCATGGTACGTACCCTCCCTGCCCTGCAGAGAAGGGAGGAGGTTAGATAAGTTGCCCTGTTGACCTCAGAGTTTACTTAAATTGTGCAGAAGAAAATTTCTGTGTGCTCAGAGATATCATTGTTTGCTTCCCATGTAATAGAAACCCACAAAGGCATTGAGTAGTCGCTCAGCAGCTGAGATACCAAGGAAGTATGACTACGTTTTGGCATTTCCCAGGAAGAAGGTTCTACACATTCAAATTTATAACTTAATGACAAATTTTATTTTCAAAGACTGTACTTGAAATCAATGGGATTTTTAATTAATCTATTTTTAATATTCTCCAAAATATATATTTAGAAAGAGGTCATATAACTTTCTAAAAATAATTGTTTTGAAGAAAACCAAATACAGTACAGTTTGGGTTTACAAGAGAAGCAGCTTAGCTCTGCCCATCATCCCAGGGGATATTTATTTCATGGTCCCAAACAAATTAAAATGACCAAGTGCTTGGCAAGGCTTTGATTCTTTGGTGGCTGACAATGCATAGAGTTTCTGTGGCGAGTTAAACTGCTGAGAAGAACAAACCAGAAAACAAGTGTGAATAAGTGAATAAAGGCTTCAGCAGCACAAATATTACTAACAGAATGGCAAAATATGGGACCGTGAATACAGCTGGAACATCTGTCCACCGTGGTCAGTTTCCCAAAAAACCTAAAAACAAACAAAAATCCCCCAAACTTTATGTTTCTGAAAACTGGTTTACAGTAAAATATTTGGCCCTTTTTATTTCTTGTCAAAACTTCTTGTAGATATCAGTTCAGCTTAGAGAAGTATATTGTCTGTTCTACTTAGGATGAGTTTTATGAGAGGAGAGGATTGGCCTTATATGGGAGAACTTGAGGTCTGGGTAGTGTGTGGAGAGCAAGATTACATATGAGGATGTTCCCAAAGCAGCACCAACTGCCTTTTGGATTGCATGGACAAATGAGGGGAGGAATTCTGAGGTAGGAATTGGGCTCAGTCTCACTCCACTGGCACAATCCTCACAAAGCACAGGAACAGGCACTGATGTGTTTTTTTGTTTTTTTTTTTTTTCTCCTTCCCTCTCCTCCAGATCCACTTCTTCTCCTCTGTTTCCCTTCAGAAAAGATCAGGCCTCCAAGGGATGTCAACCAAACATGGCATAACAAGTTACAATAAGACTAGGCACAGCCGGGCAGTGGTGGCGCACGCCTTTAATCCCAGCACTCGGGAGGTAGAGCCAGGCGGATCTCTGTGAGTTCAAGGCCAGCCTGGGCTACCAAGTGAGTTCCAGGAGAGGCACAAAGCTACACAGAGAAACCCTGTCTCGAAAAACCAAAAAAAAAACCAAACCAAAACAAAACAAAACAAAACAAAAAGACTAGGCACAAACCCTCATATCAAGTCTGAATGAGACAACCCAGTAGGAGGAAAAGAGTCCCAAGTGCAGGCAAGAGCCAGAGACACCCCGACTCCCACGGTCAGGAGTTGCACAAGAACACCACCCCACACAAACATACATGTATGTAGAGAACCTAGGGCAGACCCATGCAGGCTCCCTGCTAGTCACTCCAGTCTCTGTGATCCCCTCTGATCCCTGGTTAGTTGATTCTGTGGGCCATTTTCTTGTGGTGTCTTTGACCTCTCTGGCTCCTACAATCCTTCTTCCCCATCATCCCAAAGGATTCCCAGAACTCTCACCTAATGTTTGGCTGTGAGTCTCTAGAGCAAGAAGTTAGAAGCACATTCCTCTGTGTACTGGCCTTTATAAAGGTTTACTCCCTGACACACAAAATTGCTAGTAATCTTAATTTATTTTATCTACTTTGTATTTTCTGGTGTGACTTTGCCCTGGTCTTATTGTTAAGGAGATAGATAATTGCAGCTGGAAGTTTTCCTGTGTCTACCTGGGCCCACAGCAAGTTGGTCCCAAGTAAACACATAGAGGCTTATATTAATTACAAACTGTATGACCTATGGCTCAGGCTCATTATTAAGTAGCTCTTATAACATAATTCAACCCATTTCTATTAATCTGTGATTTGTCACGTGGCTTCATGGCATTACCTGTTCTCTCACATCTTGCTACTCTGGGCGATTGTTTGCAGCGTCTGCCTCACTCCACCCTTCTTCATCTCCGTCTTCAGTCTGAATGCCCCTCCTAACCTTATTCTGCCTCACCATTGGCCAAACAGCTTTATTTATCAACCAATGAGAGCAACACATATCAGTGTGCAGAAAGACATCCCACAGCAGATAATGACCATGTACTTTAAAGATAAATGTTGAGATACAATAATTTTAGCTATTATTGGAGATTTAAAAAATAGGAAATAACCTGTTTTTTGTCAAAACTTTTATTAAAAAAATTGAAAAACCACTATTTTCATAAACAAAGTATTGGACATTTGTGTTTTTCTCCATGATGATTCAGAATTCCTGTTGCAAATTTGCTCCATTTTGTTGTACTATGTAATATTTTGAGGAAACTATTATATAGAGAGACTATTTTTCTGACTTCCATTTTGACTTGAAGTTGAGTTTGTTTTGTCTGTGTGACACCATTGAATGCTGTCTTTCCTGAAGGCCAGAAGTCTGCATCACTGCTTACATGTCCTATCCCCACCCCCACCCCCAGTATCACACACACACCCCCTTCCAATTCCAAGGTCACACCCCCTCCTTTGCATTTCCAGGCATTTGAACCAAAGAGGTAAATGCTTAGAGCCAGATTTCAATTGAAGTGAGCTGCATTCTGGGCAAAATCTGGCCATTTTTTCCTAAAGGAATTGTTCCATCTTAGAGGTATAAACACCATAACTTTTGTTTGCTTGTATGCTTTAAAAAAACTATTTTAAAAAATATTTTTCATGTGTCTGTATGGGTGACTGCTACATGTGTATTGGTTCCAGAAGACTGTGTTGAATCCCCTGAACCTGGAGTTACAGGTGGTTGTGAACTACCCGGTGTGGGTGCTGGGAATTGAACTTGGATCCTTTAGAAAAGCAGTAAGCACTCAATCTCTGAGCCACTTTTCCAGTGCTTTTCAAATGGGCTTTCAGAGGACTCAGTTGTTGGAGAGGTGGGTTTGGAATGGCTGGAGTTTTTGTCTACCATACAGTACTTGGAGTGAGCATGTGTGGGTGTGGACACACGCTCAGTGTGCTCAGTGTAACCTCAGATAGAAAAGAAAACTGTGCAGCTGGGATGGCAAAGACTCTGGTTTTCCTTTTCTTCTCAGGATCTCAGCATTCCTGGGTCCTGCTGTGCAGCAGAAAGAGGCTTGATTCCCCCTCCTTTCGTTATTTTATTTCTCTAGTAGAAAATCACCTTGCTGCTGTCACAAATTTTGGTAGCTTAGGAAACATGCAACCTCTTTCTATGTGCTGATAATCAGAGCAAAGAAATCTATCTTCAGAGTTATCATAAGGAAGCAAAGTAGAACTAATAAATGCCTAATCTCCAGACAGCTGCTGCCTGCCTGGCTGCTCTCCCAAGGAAGGCATTTGGCACCACAGAACAGCAGTGCAGGGACACACTTGGGTACAAGACAAAGACCATTCATTACTTGCAGGCTGCCTGCAGTATCCACTTGATGGGGATAGCCATGACCACTGCTCAGGGGAAAGTGTTCAGCCAAGAACTTCATAGACCTGTAGACTGACCTCTAAGGTCAGGAACGGGGCTTTTCCATGCTTTTTGCTTTTCACCATTAACACCAAGTGTGCATCTGAGCCATCTGGAAGCATTTTTCAGCCTTCCTATTCATTTGTCCCTAAAATCCTCCTACGTCCTGCCCTTTGTCAGTCTCTATTTTTTCCTCACTTTTGCTTCTTTATTACTTTATACACTTTGAAAGTGTATTTTATTTAGGCCATGTGATACATATTGGCTGAGTGTAAAGAGAGGGTGTAACATGAATTGTTAAATTGTCTTTTTAATAAAAAACAAAAAAAAAACCAAAAAACCTCGGAGCCAGATTTTGGAGTGAAAGCTGAAAGATCAGAGAAAGAGAACAAGCCACAGCCAACCTCACCTCACCAACTCCTCACCTGATCTCGTTTCCACGAATCCTCAGACTGAAAGCCTCTGAGTCCTCACCCCTGAGGGTCTCAGTTGAACTGCTGCTTAGTTCCTGTCTCCTCAGGCCTTATATACCATTCTCCACCCAGCCATGTCACTTCCTGCAATTAAAGGCATATGTGCTTTCCAAACAAAGGCATGAGATCTCAAGTGCTGGCATTAAAGGTGTGTGCCACCACACCTGGCTCTGTTCCATTGTGGCCTTGAACTCACAGAGATCGATCTCTGTCTCCTGAGTTTAGGGGTGTGTGCCACCATTGTCTGGCCTCTATGTCTAATCTAGCGGCTCGCCCTGTCCTCTGATCCCCAGATAAGTTTATTAGGGTGCATAATATATCACCACAAGAGGGAAAGTTGTTTTAATGACCTATCAGGCTTTCAGTCTGTGAGTCAGCAAGGTTCAGCCTGAGCAAAATAGCAAGGTATCCAATGGTGAGAGAGGAGGAATGTAACAGGCTTTTGTGCTAAGGGGCGGGGGGTGGGGGGGGTGGGGGGTGGGGGGGGTGGGGGGTGGGGGGATGAGACATACATGCTGTATACTTGGGAATGTTTGAGAACAGTCATTTCAAAGTTGTGATTTTAAGTCTGTCATTACTAATCATCTTGTAAGATAGAATATATAAGAATAAGTGGCAAAATGAGATAAACTCTGAAAGACTTAAGACCTTAGTTGTGTGTTCAAGTAAAAGTAAAATGACTGACATTTGCCTGTTGTAATGTTAATAGCTAGGCAGTTATTTCAGCTTTTGAAGGAGGGCATGTTTTAAATCTAAACAAGATCACAGATAAAAGAATTGTAGTATGCCAATATTTATATGACTCTCTTATATTAACAGCATTGTAAGAGACAAGTGTGGCCCCACTGCAAAAAAGTAATTTTTCTTTCAAATATTGTTACTATATATCCTTTTAACTTTGTTATCATGTCATTATGAAAGACCACTACCTGTTAATGTTTTAAGATTTTCTTTTTCAAAACATTAATTTAATTTTTGTGGTGGTGGTGGTGTGTGTGCTATGGTACACAGGTAGAGGTCAGAGGACATCTTGGAGATGAGTCCATGCTCTCACCATATAGTCCCAGGGATCCAACTTAGGTTTTGTCAGGTTTGGCAGCCAGGGCCTTTACCAATGAGTTGTCTTGTTAGCCCATACATTTTAGTATTTTCTGAAATGTGGACATGCTTCCTCTCATTATTGAATTTAGCTATGGAGCAGGCATGGAGAATATAATATACATTAATAAGGAGGCTGGAATCCAAATGCTGGGCTCCAATTTGGGTGTCACTTTTAGTTATGTGATTGTGAATACTTATTTTAAACTCCCTATGCCTTATTTTTTCCTGTGATGTGAATGAGATAATACAATATTCCTTAGGAATGTTACAGAACTATAACTAATGATTTTAAAAACAGAGAACTCAGTGTCTGGCACATGGTAACAAATGTTCATAAGATTGTCTAGGTAATCTCAGTTTTAACAAGCCAACCATTTCTGTAAAACTCTGAAACACTGAAGACTGAAAGCTCAGCTGTCTTGTAAAGGGGCCTGTAAGAGATGCCAAAGCTAGACAGATTTAAAAAGCAGAGGAAAAAACTCTACTGCACTGTAAATTAGTTAATATTCATTGTATTGACAAGAATTGGATTTTAGGGTAGCAAACCCATAGATCTATAGAATCTCTTAGTTTGATGTAGAAATTTAAGTCAGTGTCACCCACTCTGGTCACTCACATTTACATTCAGTGTTATAAATCTCTGCTGTACCTCTATGGAGGAGAAATTTGCCCTATACTTGAACCCTGGCAGGAATGGCGGCTTAGCCCTCAGAGCTAGCTGCATGTAGGTCAGACTGAAGTCTGCACCTTTTGCTTTCACTCACCTTCCTTTTTTCTGCGGTTTCCGTGGCTCTCCATATGGAAGTGGCTTATATGCTTAAACATAGCTATTCACTATTTTTTGTTCATTTCTTAAGTATGAATTTAAGTTCCCCAGTTCCTTCAGCCCTTTCCAATGACACAGTTTGAAGTTCTAATGACCTAAGTGAGATCCCACAAGTTGTCCTCTGACCACCATATGTACCCCATAAATAAATATGTGTAATTTTCTGGATTAAAAAAGTGGCATTTAGATATAATTAATAGTGGCATCAAGCTAGAGGCTTATAAAAGTAAATGGTTCCTGTTTTTTGTTTTTGTTTTTGTTTTTTGTTTTGTTTTGTTTTGTTTTTTGCCTGTAGTAGGTGGGCCAGAGCCAGGGCAAGTTCATCAGGAATCTAGATCTTTCGGGACTCTTCCCTACTATCTGAAGGTGAAAATCACATCCTCTACTTGTTCTACTTAATTAGCTCTCTGTTGCTGTGACAAACACTGTGACCCAAAGCAACTTGTAGGAAAAAAATTTTATTTGGATTACACATCCTGATCACAACTGAACAATGAATGAACTTGGGGCAATAACTCAAGCAGGAGCAGAGGCAGGAACCATGGAAAAATTCTGCACTGGCTTGCTTCTCCTGGAATACTCAGCTGCTTTTCTTATCCATGGTCCACTTCCTATGTATAACACTGCCCACAGTAGGCCAAGGAGTCCTACATCAACTAGCAATTTAAAATATGTCCCACAGACATACCCACAGGCCAGTCTGATGGAGGCAATTCTTCAGCTGAGGTTCCCTCTTGCTAGGTGACTAGTTTGTGTCAAGTTGACAAAAACTAACCATCTCACCATTCCATGGCTGCTTTGCCCCATTTCAGGTTCAGAAGATTGTAAGACAAAAAACCTCTTGAAGCTGCTTCTGCTTAAAGGACCTCTTCTGGACACATTAACAGAAAGTGTTTCTTCCTGCTGGCAATAATTGAATCACCCACTGGACCTTAATATAAGATAAGTGAGGTAGGACAGTTTTTAAGCAAGGGTGCTTTGCTACTCTAAGTAAAAACAGAGTTCTAGTAGAGAAAACAATACACTTGATACAAGACAGACATTGACAGTCTGCATCCCTCTGTCTCCTGAATATGTCTTGTTTTGAAACGAGATACCCTACTTTAGCAGTATGAGATGCCCTTCAAGAATAAAGTGAGATGATACCTGTCTCTAAAACCTCAGCTTACAGAAAATAGTGTGGCGGATTGATAATAATGCTTTGTCTATACTGGTGTAGATTCTTATTCTGGTTATGGATTCCTTTGCTGCACATACTGCTTCTGCCAAAACTACCATCTGTGGACTTACAGAATGCCTTATTCGTCATCATAGTATTCACACAGTATTGCTTCTGACCAAGGAACTCACTTCACAGTCAGAGAAATGTGGCAGTCTTATCATGTCCCACCATCTTGAAGCATCTGGTCTAACAGAACAATAGACTGCCCTTTTGAAGATACAGTTACAGAGCCAATTAGATGGTATAGCCTGAAGTGGTAGGGGCAAGAAGATCACAAGTTTAATGCCAGTCTGGGCTGCACATTTTAAGATATCCTGAAGGGGCAGAAGAAGCTCATCTGTGGGGCCACTTCGCAGAGTGCTTACCACTCATGGCTCTCTGGGAAGCTTCTGAGCCTAGGGCCTCCCACAACTGTAATCTTTCCTCTCCTTGAGCTGGTAGGCAAGTGTCCAGAGAGCAGGGCTCTGCATCTGCAGGAGAGGCCCAGTTTAGGCAATGTTCCCTTACTGTAGCTTGGAACAGGCTCTTACCCAGCACAATGGGTTCAATGGGTGAGGTGAGGCACTCCCTGGGCCTCACAACCCAATTCTGACTACTCCCAACCTTTCAGCAAATCCTAGTACCAGTGGAGTCTAAATCAGCCCTTCCTTGAGCAAAGCTTCTCTGTTTCAACTCATTTGAGCACAGAACCAATAATTTTAATGTTTACTAAGGCTTCTTACCTGTTAAAAGACAGAAATCTGCCTTTTCCTGGACTACTTTTTATTCTTGTCTATAACCAAGATACAAATGTACTGGATTCATAAACCAGACTCCAGTTGGTCTAATTTCTTCATGAGGATGTGACTTGTAAAATACCTGTGAGTTGCATAGTTGTGAAGTTTAGGGCAGATTAAATCAGTGAATGAAAGTTTGTTATATGTATTATTGGTGCTGTTGATATTTAAAGACATGATTCCAGATTTAATGTCTGTGAGATTTTGTTAAAATGCTTGTGTGCTTGAAGAACTGGCAAACACAAAGCAAAGGTAGGCTGTGCTGCTGGGAAACATAGCCCAGCAAGTTCATCTAACTGCTTTCTCAAGTTGTCTTTCGTTGTCTGCATTCTCTCTTTCTCAGATGGTTCTATCTTCCAGTCTCCTCCCTCATTCCCACCCTGACCCAAATAACAGTAGCATCCTTTCATAACTATAAGCAAAACTAAAGAAAATGTTATCATAGTTTCAAAGATATATATCTGATCTCTAAAGGTGAACAAATGAAATAAGATCAAGGAATACATTGCAGATGACAACCAGGCCATCTATTCTGGCCACAGAGAATCCCAGATATAGTCACTTCTAGGAAGGTTTGTGAGTGGATTATCAGTGACAGGTACAACCCACGAAAAAAATCTATGACTGAGGCTCATTGAATCAGGCCATGTGATTATGGACTGACTTAATCCCTCTACCCAGGGAAACACAAGTGATTGCTTCTCTGGTCCCCTTAGAAAAGAAACAGTATGACAACTAAGGTTGCTGATAATTAGTATCACTTTCACAGCTGAGTAAAGAGCACAGCCTCTCTGTTCCCATTTCTCATCTTCACGTTAGAATTGAAATCATAAACACTTCTATTTAGTTTCCCAATTCATCTAATGAAGCAGTCAAGAAAGAAACATAAGATCACATTGCAGGAAAGGGATGAATGGATGGAAGTTACATCTGTTCCCTCCCTATTCTTGTTTGACACAATTTCATCTGCTAGTCACCAAATGTTCTTCTGCATTTTTCCATTTTTCCAAAGGAAGAAGTAGCAAAAATTGAGTCCAGGTAGAGTTACCCACTTCCTAAAGGTAATGCTAACTTGAAAGACAGAAAGAAACAAAATGTTTTGCTTTTACTTTAAAGTCATTGGGTGGTGTTTCCTATGCATTCCAGTTACACTCATCTATTCATTAATTCTATTTAAGGAACATGCCTGTTCTCACTGTACTTTATACCCCTGGCTTTGTATTAATTACTAAGAATGCAAACATACCTGAGAAACTCTTCTTGTCCACACAGAGTTTAAGAGGAAGTGTCTGACAGCTTATCTTGACTTTGTGTTTGACAGTTCTTCAAGCACACAAGCATTTTAACAAAATTTACAGGCATTAAAGTAGATATTTATAGTTATATTTGAAATGGAAGCAACTGAGGTTCACAGAGGTCAAATGGGCTATTGAGGGTGTACAGAAAAAGACTAATAGAGAGAGTTAGATTTTTTCTTAATAAACTTCACATTGTAATGTGATGAGTTATTTATACATGAAATTTTATTGTAAGAACATTAGATGAAGTTTGATGTCTATATTCTAACATCCTTCTGTAATAATAATGTTCTGACCTAGATTCCTGAAGCATAGGTAGTTTATCCAGGTTGATTCATACATTGCAGACCAAAACTATTAATAAAATGGAATAAAAATAGCTGCCAGTTTGTTGGTTGTTAAGCCCATTTCATAGCTAAATTATAGTGGTGTCAGAATGAATAGAGTCTGCCATTTGTGATTTGACTTCTGTCATTTGCCAATTATTGTGGACTTGAAAACATAAGGGCTGTTAGGACATGTGCATTTCACAGAATCTTTCTAGTCATGGCTAAAGGATTGCTTTAGAAAATAAGATCCCCTCTTCTTCCTCTCCTTCTGATCCTTGTTTCCTGACAACCTTTTTTTCATCTTATAGTAGATTTTGTGGTAGCCCTTAACTCTATTAGTAAAGGCTGCTACAAATGGGTTTAATCTATCCAGAGCTAGTGCAGGAAATATGGATGCAGCCAGAAAGTGGCTCATACTTGTTTCTCCTCACTGAGAAAGCAAAATGCAACTGAACAATGGTTGTAAAACCTTATAGCCTGAAATAGTGAGTTTGTCATATGGATACCCCAGAATGATGAAACCCCTAGGGGTGAGACCTGGTGATTCTGATGTGCTGCCAGAATTGATAATTGCTAGAAATTTCTGTTTCTAACAGAAAGTAAGGTAACATAGATAAGCTAATCATTACTATGTACTGAATGGCTAATAGTATTATCCATATTTTCTAAATCAGGGCCAACTGGAGATTCTGGTTAGTCTGGCAAAATGTAATGAAGCCTTCCTCATGTAGCTTACACTTGCTGGGTGGTCCTTTGAATTCAGCCTCCTGAAGTCACATCCTGAACCACAGACACACATCACTGGATAGATTATTTATGAAACCAAAGTTCATAAGAATGTAAACACATTTGATTGTCCAGAATTTTGATTGTCATTTATCTTTGTCTTTTTATTATTAGAGCTATACAATGCCAGCAAAAGTAAAACAGAATCTCTAAACTATTAGCATGATATTAGAGAGTTTGAAGCCTTATTTTTTAAAAAAGCTTTTTGGCTACTGTGGAAGCAACGGGTAATCAAATTAATCCAAATATCTCACAGATTTTTCTAATGATAGTTTCCTCATTATTAAAATTTTCTGTTACCCTCAATATTTATAAATTTATCACTAGAATGCCCTTATTGAGAGATAATGCCTGTTGAACACATTTGTCAGATCCTTCTGCATAAGGTATGTGGACAAGGGGGTCAAGCATAGCAGGGGTCATATCCTGATTGTGGTCCTCACCAATTGCATGAATGTCCTGTCTTTCAAACTCACTGTGGAATTTTAAAGAGACATTGTTTATGAAACACACAGTGTGAGAGAGGGCCCTCGTGTACAAGCACTGCCGCACCACAGTACTTCTACTATTGTTGCACAATTCTGAATTAAAAAAAAAAACAGAAGAAAACAAATAATTGCTGTGTGTAGGCAGAAGTTTCTCTCCTGTCTGCCTGTTCCCAAATGCCCAGCAGCTGCTTCCCAAATAATTGGCTCAGAGGCTTAATATTACTTATAAATGCTCAGCCGGTAGTTCAGGCTTATTACTAACTAGTTCTTAAACTTAAATTAACCCATAATTCTTATCTATGTTTAGTCATGTGACTTGGTATCTTTTTCAGTCCACCATTCTCATCTTGCTTCCTCTGTGTCTGGCTTGTGACTCCTTACTCTGCCCTTCCTCTTCCCAGAAGTCTCCTAGTCTAGTTGCCCTGCCTATAGTTCCTGCCTGCCTACTGGCCAATCAGCATTTTGTTAAACCAATTTGAGTGACAAATCTTTACAGTGTACAAGAGCATTATCCTATAGCATCTCTCCTTTTTTTGTCTAATTAAAAAGGAAGGTTTTAACCTTAACATAGTAAGATTATATAAAACAAAGCTATTAAATAAGAATTACAGTAACACTATCTAATCCATTTGCATTTGGCAAAATTAGAGAAAATACTTATCTATCTTATCTTGGTGAGTCTAAAGTTCTGTATCTAATGTACTTTCTATTATAACTAAGAAAAACTATTTAGTCTACAACTCCATCAAAGACCCCAGAAGGGTGAAATGTTACCTAACGACAGGGGCCTCAATACAGGGGCCTGCAGGAGGTCCCTTAAGGTATTTCCCAATGGCAAAGGGTTAGCTTTTCTGTCCCTGATTGATCTACATTCATTAGTCCAATGCCTGCCTTTACCACACCCTCTGCATAATCCAGAAGGGAGGGGCATTCTGTTGGGATTTTTAGCAAAAACATTGTTTCTAGGAATACTCTGTTTACAGTTCTTTTTTAGGTGACTTTGTTTACTGCAATTGAAACATTTGACATTTAGATTTTTCTTCAAACCTCTGGAAATCACCTCTCCTATCCAAGCTTCATCATGATTATGAGATTCAATATTGATTGTATCTCAGATCCACTCCTCCTAGGGTGCTTCTTTTGCCTTTAATGACTTAATTATCCTTTTGCAGTGTGCATTAGCATTTTCAAAAGCCAGAGATTCAATCATTATGTGTCTAGCTTCTGATTTTGGCATCATTCTTTTTACTGCTGAAGTCAATCTTTGTAAGAAATCAGTGAAATTTTCTTTGGGGCCCTGTATGACTTTGATAAATGACTCAATTTTCTTTCCTACTTCAATTCTGTCCCAAGCATTTAAGGATGCCACATGGCATAAAGCCAGGGTGTAGTGATCATATAAAGATTGCCTTTCTGCATTAGCATAATTTCCCTCTCCAAGAACTTGGTGTTGGGAGATTTCCAGACCTCTAGCCCTACTTCATTGTTCAATGATCTTAGACTCATTTTTCAACCAGGTCCTACATTATAATTGAGGATCAGGCTCCAAGACTGCTATAACCAAGTCTCTCCAGTCTTGAGGGATGATCTAATACAAGTTGACCACAAGTTTAACGTATGCTTCTCAGAAGGTAAATGCATGCCATATGAGACTATCACTTCCTTGAATCTCCTCAAATCACACATAGAGTCTGGATTATATTGTTTTTAGGATTTTTAACTGCAGAAAGACATTTGATTGTAAAGGCTGCTCAGTTAAACTAATATATGTAGCTAGAGTTTTCTTTCCAGGTCCTGCCAAGCCCCGGCAGTCCAACAGCCCACTTATAAAATAAACACACAGACGCTTATATTATTTAAACTGTTTGGCCTAATGGCTCAGGCTTCTAGCTATCTAGTTCTTACATCTTAAATTAATCCATTTCTATAAATCTATACCTTGCCACATGGCTTGTGGTTTACCGACATCTTCACATGCTGCTTGTCATGGCGGCAGCTGGCAGTGTCTCCCTCTGCCTTCCTGTTCTCTCCATTCTCCTCTCTGTTAGTCCTGCCTATACTTCCTGCCTGTCTATTGGCCAATCAGTGTTTTATTTATTGACCAATAAGAGCAACACACATACAGACCATCCCACAGCAAATATATATATATATATATACATATATATATACATATATGTATATATATGTATATATATTATATATATATATTTTTAAAGGTATCTTGATTTCAAAATTTATGTCTAAGGATACATTGCTTTGGAAAAGAGGTTCTGCTTTTGTTTCCACAGAAGATGAGAACCCAGAGCTTGCTTCCAGACTAATATGGTTTGGACAACCAAGACCTCCTGAAAGGTCTCCAATGACACCATGGACCAGATGATCCAATATACAGAACAATTTAATTGTAACTGGCTCAGACAATACAGCCTCACAGACTACTCCAGTCAGGACTTGACCATAGTTCTTAATTTTCTCAGCATCTCCATTAGATTACTAGTGCCCTCAACCAGCAGGAAGTAGTATGAGAAGCTATGCCCAAATTCCCAAAATATTGTTTATAAGTGTTTATTTTTATTTAAAGGTGGCTGATTATAAATATTATCTCTTTCTAAAAAAGAAAAGGGGATAATATAGATATGATAAAATAAAAGAGTAGATTATTAAACCTACTTTTAAAGAGCAACAACTTGTTTAAAATGTTTTACATTGCTTTAGATTTTAGTTTATTACAAATTTAAGCTTAATTTGTTATACTGTATATATGTATATATAATATATATTCTCATTTAAGGTATTTGTTTATGTAACTCATTTAAATTATAATAGATAATTAAAAATATAGATTAATAATTAGTCTTGTATGATAGTCAAACTTAGTCACGTTAGTTAAGTTTTCTAGGTATACATAGATGTATTTCTATTAGGTAGATAATCTTCAAACACTTCAAAGACCTACAGAATATGTCATTTAAATGTTTTAAAAAACTTAGACTTCCTGGACAGTGAGACACGTCTGCTCCTGACAGCACTGATTTACTTCAAAGAGAAAGATGGGCATTGAAGACACTCCATATGGAGTTTATCTTCTTCTTCTTGGCAAAAGTTAGCCACTTGGGCAAGAAACTGTTCTTGCCTGGACTGCTTGATAAAATGTTGCATTGACTGGATATGTAGGACTCATGGAAAAATGACCACTGAATTTGTGAAAACAAGGCAAAATGGTTCTTCAGGTTCCTGCTGAGCAAAGTAGACTACCAGACATTCTACAGGACATAGAGAAGCAACTGAGAGACTCTAGGCCTATAGGCTGAAGATGGATGCCCCAACATTACAGAGGAACTTCCAGTGACTGTCCAGGCAGCCAACTGTCTCTGTCATTTCCAGAAATTTGAAAGTTGCTTCCAATGCATTTCCTGTCTACTTAGGTAATAATATATCCTTCTGAGGTCTTTGATGTAGTTGAAGACTAGATAGTTATAGCTATAATTTTCCTTGGCTATGATAAAAGATAGATTAGATATAAAACTTTAGACTCACAAATATAGGATAGATGATAGAATATTTTCCTTAAATTGGCAAACTACAAATAGACTAGATATTGTAACTATAATTCTTGCTTGATAACTGTTCTATTATATGTAATTTTACTATATTAAAGTTAAAACCTTCCTTTTAGATTAAACAGAAAAGGGGAAATGCTGTGGGATAATGCTTTTGTACACTGGTTTAATAAAATGCTGATTGGCCAGTAGCCAGGCTGGAAGTATAGGTGGGGTGAGCAGATGAGGAGAATTCTGGGAAGAGGAAAGCCTGAGTCAGGAATTGCCAGCCAGACACAGAGGAAGCAAGATGTGAAGGCAGGACTAAAAAAGGTACCAAGTCACATGGCTAAACATAAATAAGAATTATGGGTTAATTTAAGTGAAAGAGCTAGTCAATGATAAGCCTGACCTAATGGCTGAGCAATTATAATTAATATAAGCCTCTGTGTATTTACTTGGGTCTGAGTGGCTGCAGGACCAGGTGGGACACAGGAAAACTTCCAGCTACATATTCCTTTCTCCACCCAGCCATATCACTTCCTGTCTCAACCTCCCTAGTGCTGAGATGCTGTGGGATGGTCTGTATGTGCTCTGATTGGCCAGTGGCCAGGCAGGAAGTGTAGGCAGGTCTAAAGGAGAGGAGAATTGAGAGAAGAAAAAGGTAGAGGGAGACACTGCCAGCCTCCGCCATGACAAGCACCATGTGAAGATGCCAATAAGCCACGTGGCAAGGTATAGATTTATAGAAATGGCTTCATTTAAGATATAAGAACAGTTAGCAAGAAGCCTGCCATGGCCATACAGTTTGTAAGCAATATAAGTCTCTGTGTTTACTTGGTTGGGTCTGAGCGGCTGTGGGACTGGCAGGTGAGAGAGATTTGTCCTGACTGTGGGCCAGGAAGGAAAACTGTAGCTACACTGAGATTAAAGGCAAGTATTGGGAGCAAAGGCATGAGATCCCCAAGTGCTGGGATTAAAGGTGTGTGCCACCACTGCCCAGCCTCTATGGCTAACTAGTGGCTGGTTTTGCCCTCTGATCTTCAGGCAAGCTTTATTTGTTAGAGCATACACAAAATATCACCACAGCTGTGAAGATTAAGAAAACTTTGTGGAAAATTGCTTTATCCTCATTGCATGTATTTGAAATATAATAATCCAAATATCTGGAACACAAAGTCATCAAATATAATGTATCACATTTTGTTTCAAACAAATATCCTCCAAATTCTTCCACTTTGATGTAATCATGTAAGTGCCACTTTGTCTGTCTCTAGGCAGGGAATTGGCATGTAATCCAGAGGAGGGAAATCATCTGCTTTCTGGAAGGTCCAGGCATTCCTTGGGAACAGAGTGGATGTAATCTAAGTGAAGGGGTACAGCAAAGTCTCAATTCTTAAAACATAAGCTCTAATGTTGTAGAATATTATTTTAAGGTATGTTACATTTGTTTATGCTCTGGAACATTTGTTTTAATGATGCAAAGATGTGTTGCATTCTTTTATGCCACATTTGTTTAACTCTGTGAAGCTGTGTTACTTTGCCTGTGTAAGACACCTGATGGTTTAGTAAAGAGCTGAATGGCCAATAGCAAGGCAGGAGAAAGGATAGGTGGAGCTGGCAGGCAGAGAGAATAAATAGAAGGAGAAATCTGGGAGGAAAAGAAGAAGGAGCAAGGCAACAAGGAGAGGAGGACGCTAGGGGCCAGCCTCACAACCACACAACCAGCCACAGAGTAGTAGTGAAAGTAAGATATACAGAGGTAAGAGAAAGATAAAAGCCCAGAGCAAAAGGTAGATGGGATAATTTAAAGTTAAGAAAAGCTGTCTAGAAACAAGCCAAGCTAAGGCTGGTCATTTATAAGTAATAATAAGTCTCAATGTATGTGATTTATTTGGGAGCTGGGTGATGGGCCCCCCAAAAGAACAAAATCAACCAACAACACTCCAGTTTTATTTTGGATGTTACTTTAGTATATGGATTTATCTCTGAATTAATTTAGGCTGCAAAGAAGCTCTGGGGTACTGCAACCTTGTAGCTGTTTTCAGAAACCTGGACTACTTTTGTCAGCTCTAGAGCCAAAGCTACCATACATTTTCTCCACATATTAGTGACATTATTTGGTGACTTTGTCACCACTCTATTCTGAAACATAATGCAAACAGAAATTAGTCTAAATATGAAATCAATAAAAAAAATAACAGAAAAGGAAACAAAGTTCTCCATCTGTCTCCGTTTGTTTTTGTTCTCTTCTGTCTGGTAGTTTCTGCTTCTCTCGTGCTGGTGCTAATAGGTCATCATCGTGTCTGTCTTTGGGACAGCCCCATCTTAATTCCTACTGCCATGTGTACTTCAACGACCAGAGTCTATATTCAATAAGTAACTTAGTTCTTGGGAGTAAAAGCTGGCCATATAGGTGTGTTTTCATAGAATTTTTCTCCTGGGACAGTGTTTGAACTCTTTCCCAGAGCAGTTCTGTTAGACACAAATGGGCATTGATCAATTTATGGTAGGAGATGAGTTTCTGATCCTAGGTGCACATTATTTAGAAGCAGGTGAGAATGTAGGGTTCCCTCCCCCTGCCTTGTATCTATGCATTTTACATTAAAATGCTATAGTTTGGCCGGGCGGTGGTGGTGCACGCCTTTAATCCCAGCACTCGGGAGGCAGAGCCAGGCCTGTGAGTTTGAGGTTAGCCTGGGCTACCAAGTGAGTTCCAGGAAAGGTGCAAAGCTACACAGAGAAACCCTGTCTCAAAAAGCCAAAAAAAAAAAAAAAGTGCTATATTTTAAAAATGTCTACCTAGAACTAAAATTTTATATTTCATATTAGACTACATTCTCATGTTTCTCTCTTACAGGACATATTTGCTTATTCCTCAATCTTTTCAATTATTCTTAAATGGGATATTATATGGATTAAAATTGCATTTTTTCATAGCTTATGCTGTAAATGATAAGTGATTTTTAAAAAGGAATTAATCCTCCTGTATGAACTCAATGAGTCACACTCCAGGGAAGAAAGGAGATTATTGGGAGGAAAGAGGAAGGTGGAGAAAACAAAGAATTGAAACAAAGTTTAAGAAAGACACTCCAGCCAGGCATGATGGATTGAACTTTATCGATGCTGCTTTATGATGTGTGTCAAAATAAGTGCAGGAAACAGCATTTGCTTGGAACTTTGGAATGCTGTGGTAACTGATCTTTAAGTGAAGGAATGTTACAATTGGAATAGTTCACCTAAAACTGTTCCCAAACCCATCAATTTTATTTATTAAACTTACCAAGGAGAAGCAAAGTGACAAGGAGGGTGTAGATCATTTGTTTATTTGACAAGTTACTCAGCATTCTTTTCCTTGGTAGGGCAGCAAGTAAGATGGATTTTATTATGCTCGGCATGTGTGTTTGCCTGCTTCAAAATTGTTTACATATTTACTGGCAGGACTCTAATGAAAATAGATCAGTCGAAGGGGCTTTTATCTGCCTGTCTGTTGAACATTATGAAAGCTGCGTTTTTAATGGACGATGACCACAGTTGTTTTTAGGATTCCTGAATGAAGTCATAAAGTCTTAAAAATTTTGGAACTCAAGGTTTTGACTCACATTGCAATTTGAGTAACTGCTTTATAGAAAAGGTCCTGGTCTAATTTTAAACCTATGGCTTCATTATCACAAGTCTGAGGCTCATTTATAAGCCCATAATTAAGTTTAGTTAAACTTAGTTCGCTTGTGAGAGAAAAGATACATCCAGGCTACTTCGGGGGCTCCATTTTTTTCAATTAAGGACTTCTATGCTATTCCTTTGCAGTTATTTTATGATGCAAAATGAAGACTTTTGTGACCTACTAAATAAGTTTAGTTATTTTAGCAACATTTCCTAGAGATTTAAATGTGCGTGTTTGCATTGTGTCTATACAAGAAAACATGAGATTCAGTATAATATTTTTAGGAGCTTATCTCTTAGAATTCTGTTTGCAGAATATGATTAAGAAGAACCCGTCTGAAGTTGTAACATTATTTATAAGTACACAGCTTCAATCAGCCCCTCTGGGTGCTGATCTAAAAATGTGACACCTGCCTGGTTTGAAAGCAGCAGGTGAGGCTCTTGTGCTGCTTGTATCAACATTCAGAACACCTGGAGGAGTCAGCTGACCATCCCGCTTGGTGTTCCCTGTCAATCCATCTTGAACCAATATGACACACTGTTGACTCTCCTTATTCATGATTCTTTTAGCTTTAGCATGGATTCCCGGGCAAATTAGCTATGGTAAAATAATAGTACAAAATTTTCACTCACTCTCTCTCTCTCTCTCTCTCTCTCTCTCTCTCTCTCTCTCTCTCTCTCTCACACACACACACACACACACACACACACACACACACACACACACAAAATTTCCCCGAGGAGGTTGTGACAGATCCGGGGGCTGTTTTATGTGTCATTCATCTTCATGTAAGACATTCACGTAGAGATGAAACCAAAACAAGAGATGGCATCTTCACTCTTCTCAAGCAACTACTGGCTAATAAGTAGTTCATTTAGTGGTTGTTCAGAGTTTCATCATAGAATGTTCAAATATAACAGTAATGGTTTAAGTCAGTATGTGTAATTAAAATATATGGGGAGGGACAGTGAGATGGATCAGCAGGTAAAGGTGCTTGCTGCCAAGCCTGATGGCCTGAGTTTGGTCCTGAATCTGCATAGTAGAAAGAGAGTGGACTTTCTCGTAAGTTGTCCTCTGACTCCTATATCTGACTGCCATACATGTGTCCTTTAAATTGTTTTCCTTGGGTTTTTTGTCAGTGATGAAAATCTAATCAAAATCCAAGTCTACAACATCTCTCTTGTAAGCCAAGTTTTCTCACTGCTTTTAGCATTCTCTCTCTCTTTCTCTGTCTCTGTCTCTGTCTGTATCTGTCTCTGTATCTGTCTCTGTATCTGTCTCTCTCTGTCTCTCTCTCTGTCTCTCTCTGTCTCTCTGTCTCTGTGTGTGTGTGCGCGCGTGCGTGCGCGCGCCATAGTGTGAGTGTGGAGGTTACAGGACAACTTCTGGGATTTGATTCTCTATTATGTGGATTCTGGGGATTAAATTCAGATTATCAAACTTGACAGAAAGCACCTATATCTACAGAGCCATTTGAATGGTGTCAGGAGTGATTGTCATAAGCTATTGTGGGCCATGACATAATTATAGCTTATAGCAATGAATAATTCAAATGCCAACCCACCAGATGAATGGTTCTCTAATGAAGGAACCCTGTTGGTCAGGGCCTGTAAGGCCATGGGCTCTGAAGAACTGGTTGCTTTCATCTATAATTTCATCTGTGCAATAACAGCTGTGATATTTCCCTATCACCATGCATTTTCATGTAATGTGCACATGTAATCTCATGATTACAACTCAGTCTTATGGACATATACATTTGTGGGTGGTCAGGAAGATGACTTCTCATTGGGCTATAAATTTGGACGTATGGACTGTATGCTAGGATGTGCTTCATAACTAGATCTATTGTCCCATGTGGACTGTAGACACTGAAGCCTGCTTTGTTACTCTTGCTCAGACTAACATAAGAAAATAACAGTTTCTCCTCAGTCTAAGACTAACTGCACACATTGGGCACATTTTTACCTCAGAGCAAGTTCAAACTAGACTAAAGGCCTTTGTAAATGGATCATAAGTTTAAAACTTTACAATTATGCACAAGGTCAGAGTTGCAGGTGTCCAAACAAAGTTATCCACATAAAGCACCCTAAGAAAAGCATGCCAATTATTTGCTTGCCAAGCCTGCTGATAAAGAGTTATATCTCAAAGTGTGTCCCACTGGGCATTGTGCCCCTCTGTCTGGTCCTGAAACCTTGAAACCTTGAAACCTTGTGTTGCCATAGTAAATGGCTCGGCTCCTTATTGCTTATCCTAGGCATATGCTTTTGACCAATGAGAGGTAACTCTTGTAATTTTTTATTGCTTCAAGCCTCCTGTAAAAGGAGAATTTTTAGGCTAGTTGAGAGAAGCAGGAGGATGAGAACAAAAAATTAGAGTTAAGAAATTATAGACAATCAAGACAAGAAAATTAGAAGAAAAATGGAAGAATAAAGAGACATGGTTGGAACAGCACATATGTAAGAGTTTACCCTCAGATATCCTAAGTCCTTTTGCTTCCTGTAGTGTCTGATCTGAATCCTGAAGATAGCTTTCAAAGCTGGACTCTGAGGCTATTGATAGAATGTCTCCTTCTTATTTATGGTTATATGTTAATTAGGCGGGTTTCTAAATTTCATTAGAGGTTTCCTTCATTTTCAAACTCATACTTACCATATTTTGTTAATTTGAAGATATTTTTTCACATTTTTAAAGTCGGATATGTTTTATAATTGAGACATATAGTTTACTTGGCAGCATCCTTCTTTGCCTTTACTCTTTTTTTTTTGTCAGTTTCTTTTTTTTTTTAATTTTTATTTTGCAATACAATTAAGTTCTACATACAGGCACAGATTCCCTTGTTCTCCCCCCTCCCCCCCCTCACCTTCCCCCCAGCCCGCCCCCCATTCCAATCTCCTCCAGGGCAAAGCCTTCCCCACAGACTGAGATCAACCTGGTAGACTCAGTCCAGGTAGGTCCAGTCCCCTCCTCCCAGGCCGAGCCAAGAGACCCTGCATAGGCCCCAGGTTTCAAACAGCCGACTCATGCAATGAGCACAGGACCCAGTGCCACTGCCTGGATGCCTCCCAAACAGATCAGGTCAATCAACTGTCTCACCCACTCAGAGGGCCTGATCCAGTTGGTGACCCCTCAGCCATTGGTTCATATTTCATGTGTTTCCGTTCGTTTGGCTATTTGTCTCTGTGCTTTATCCGACCTTGGTCTCAACAATTCTCTCTCATATAAACCCTCCTCCTTCTCGCTAATTGGACTCCCAGAGATCCACCTGGGGCCTAGTCATGGATCTCTGCATCCAGATCCCTCAGTAGTTGGATGAGGTTTCTAGCACGACAATTAGGGTGTTTGGCCATCCCATCACCAGAGTAGGTCAATTTGGACTGTCTCTCGACCATTGCCAGCAGTCTGTTGTGGGGGTATCTTTGTGGATTTCTGTGGGCCTCTCTAGCACTTTGTTTCTTCCTATTCTCATGTGGTCTTCATTTACCATGGTCTCCTATTCCTTGTTCTCCCTCTCTGTTGTTGATCCAGCTGGGATCTCCCACTCACCCAAGCTCTCTTTCCCTCGACCCTCGCCCTTCACTACCCCCACTCATGTCCAGGCTGTTCAAGAAGCACCACCTCTACTGAGGAGTATTGGAGATGCTGTGTTTCTGGTCCATGACACATTAAACAAATCCAGGAGTTTGTGTCATTGTCCTTAACCAGTACCCTTTATCGTCTATCTTGACACGTTATGATGTCCTTTTCAACTGTGTGGATAAATATGGCATAAGATTGGTTCATGATTTTTTTGTATTGTTCTGTAACAAATTTGTGTGGCATTCAGAGAATGCTATATGGTATTTATTCTTCCACTATCTATAATTGGCAAATATGAGTTTAAAAAGGACACATATGATGAGCTAAATGATAACTGGAGGTATCATAATAAGTGTCTATATAAAATAGGACACTAAGTAAGTACTAAAGTCAGACAATTATAAATCACACTGAGAAGAGGCTACTTTGGGCTGGAAACAGTTAATGAAAAATATGAAGGGTAGAAGTGGCCTTTGCAAGATATATAAGATATTGGTGAGTAAACGTGGAGAAGAGGGAGCATATGTTTTTCTTTCTATGTATTCTTAGTGTCTATCTTCAGCAAGCATAGCTATAGACAAATTGAAAGTGGATGAGTATTTTTAGATTCAGAACATGCATTTGAAAATACAGCACACACTTGTGAGATTGGCTGTCTTGCTAAGAACCAGTTAAAATGTCTGCTTTTTTTGGGAATTCTGAACACTTTCTCTAAATTTGGGTGGCTAAGAAGACAGCAAAACCCTGGCTCACATTTGAGATGACACATATAATAACCTGACAGATTGAACTCCATGGATGCTTTAAAGAAACTTGTTATCTGGGACCTACATATAAACTGAGTAGAAGTCATAACTCGAGAGCACTCTCAAGCCAGAAAATATGCTTAGTCGTTCCTCATGTGCAAAAAGAAAGAACTGACTACTCTGGGTTTATTTAGCAGGTAATTTGCATTCATCTACATAAACAAGCTACAGTTTTGTGAGATAGTCTCAAACTTGCTTGTGGTCATACCACCTGTACTCAGAGTCTCAGGGAAACTTGTTCTTCCCCAGAACCAGCTGTGGGATGCTATGCTACACACAGGACTTTATGTAAGGTGGGTTTGCATGTTTACACTGGTCTGGCTTCCCTGTTTCCCATTCCTGCATTTCCTTCCTCATGTCGAGCATTCTAAAACAGCATTTATGTCAATAAAATTTGATGTAATTTTTTCACATTCCTTATAAAATTTTAAACTTTTGAATTTAGTAGCAAAGATCTGCATAATGCCTGGTAGTATATTGCATTATTATTTTTTGGTAAATTTCCAGAATAATGTATCTGTGATGTCATCATCTATGATGACAACATCGTGAAATGGTGCTTTGCAAGAGCTCTGGACCAATGTGTTCTTGATTTTTCTGTTTACGCAATTCAGGACTTGTGCTAGTGACTTGAACAGTACAGGCCATGGATGACAATTGTTGTAAGGTAGCCTAGGCCTAGCTATTCAGGTGAGAGACAACTTCAAAGTCCAAGGTGGTGGGATAGATGTTCTCAAAAGGCTTGCTGCCTTATGGCCCTGCCATGTTGCTAGGGAAATGAATTCAAAGCTGACCAAGTGTCAATTTGAAGTTATGAGTGAATAGTAAACAGACCTTTTCTTGACCATCATACATTGGTTTATTTGCTTATACAGTGCCAAAGACTGAACCTCCCCAACCGCAAGAACATTGCTGAGTAAGCTAGGTTATTTTGAGACTTCTCAGTTCCTCCTCCTCTTCCTCCCTTCCTCCCTTTCTTCCTCATTTTCCTTTCTCCTCCTCTCTTCCTCTCTCCCCTGACTCCTTTTTATGAAGTTGTTTTATCTTGTTAATATTGTATGTGTAGGAATGCAGGCTCCCACATATCATGGTGTGCATTTGGAATTCAGAGGACAACTTTTGGAATCAGTTCTCTCCTTCTACTTCCAAAACGGAATTCAAGTTGTCAGGAACCATTTCGCTGCACCCCCTTCCCCTGCCTTCCTTTATGGAAGTGGAAAGAAAGGAAGCATGTATGCCATGCATAGGATATTCTGATCAATTCTGATTCAATCCTACTTGTCATTTCCCAGCTGGTGGATCCCATAGAGTTCCTATCTTTACCTTATGCAGATTCTGGTGGATTCTGCATGGAATTTTTGCACAGATGGAAATATTGTGTTATTTGAGCAGCTCAGTGAAGAAGGCACTAGCTATGTGTATCAGGCTTTTCATGTAGGCACTTGATAAAGCAAAAAAACTGAATTTTTAAAAATTATTGTATTATTTTGTGTATTTGGGTATTTTGCCTGCATGTATTTCTGTGTACCATGTACATGCAAGTACCCTCAGAGGCCAGAAGATGCCTTCAGATCCCATGGGACTAAAGTTAGAGATGGCTATGAGCTTCCATGTGAGTGCTGGGGATTGAACCTGGGTCTTCTGGAAAAACAATCAGCACTGTTAAACTATCCCTCCAGCCTTAAAACCGAAGTTTAATTTAAATGCTTATAATAACATAAATGTAAGTTGTAGTTACATATGGCTAGTAGCTACCAAATTGGACATTGATGGACTGGAAGGTCTTGTCCAGAGAAGTAGTATTATAATTGTTGTGTATTTTCCAAATGTAATAAATTTTATTTTTATAACATTTCTCACAACCCTTTTAAAGTATATATTATTAATTTCATTTTTGTACTGAAAATAACTAAAACTCATAAAATCAGTTGTTCAAAGTCTCATGATTACTAAATGATAAAATTAGCTTTCAAACTCTAATTAGGGCATCAAACTCAGGGCATCAAACATCATGCTAAATCAAACACTCTCTCACTGAGCTATGCCCCAAGCCAGTAATAACAAAACATTCCCATCAAATGATATGATAAAAGTTGGCTTTTTACTAGAGTGGGTAGAAGAAGAGAATATGTAGTGATGTAGGCCAGAAGTGATGTGTCTAGCAGACAGGAGGCCTGTTTTGGAAGGGTGTGTGTATGGTTAGGTACAGAGTGTTGAAGCTATTACCCTGATGAAAACAGCTTACCTTTACATGGCCTCCTCACCTGGCCATACACTCAAGAATTACATGTGCTTTCTCCATACCATGTTCATTCTTCATCACATGAAAACGTCACTTGTCACAGTGTATGGAACCACAAGAAGCTAACTTATTAGCGGCTTCTTAGGATTGAGTAAAAGATATGTTTGAGTTTCAGCTTCTGTCCATTAGCACTCTAACCCTAGCCAAGGACAGCTTGTCTTGGTCCGCTGGTTCTCTCCCCATCTCCATTCCTCTTCCTCTATGCCCCAAATGCCTAGTGTCTACATTTGTATCTCTTTCTCCTTTCTTATTTATACTTCTTTCCCCATCTAGTATTTTTCAGCCTATGATATATTAAAATGGACTTATATAATGAAAAAAAAAAAACTGCCAGAGATCTACCCCAGAAAAAGCAAGTCAGAATGTGGGCTCTGGCCAATGGTATTTTTCAAAGTTGCCAAGTGACTTGAGTGCCCAGGTCAGGATAAGAATCAGAGCTTTCGCTGCATATCTTGCAGAGTTGTACAACTTCCAGAATTATTGAACCCAGGACCCCAGTTAGGTGGAACTATGGGTAGAGAAGGATATGCCTACTTAGCAGTAAGTGATAATCATTTGGACAAGTGGTTCAGAGACCCTGAAAGTAAGGTGCATGAAGGAGATATGCAAAGGAATATAGAGAAAGCGAAAAAAAGATTGTGGATAAGTGGGACACAATAAACTCCACACAGAGACAGTTTGAGGTGAGTTATAAACACTGGCATTTCTTTTATCCAACAACTATGTATTGAGAACTTTTGTACTATCTTCTGTTGCAAAAGAAAAAAGGCAAATCTCTGTTACAGAAAAGGTCGTGGGGGAAGAAACAGACGGGGGAGAGAGATTAGAAATTTAGTTAAGAATACCCCCATAAGGTTAAACTGCTTGAGTACCATTTGTCATTTATTCCACATTTAATTAGCCCTCCTATACATCATTAAACATGTGTTGTCTTTGTTGTAAATTGTACTCAAGTCCAGCAGAGCCCTCTGTTTACATCTTCTTAGTGTTCATGTGGTCCATTTGTGCATAGTTTAAACACATGGAGAGAGCCTTAATGCAATATCCACTTGCAACTTTTCTTGCTTTGATTAGGTGTGAAGTAAATGTTTATAATAGATTTTGGCAAATGCCTTGGTGTAAATTGCATCAAACAAGTTCATTCATTTTCTTTAATACCCTTCTTGCCAACCCATTCCCTCTATCACATCACACCTAACAAATTTCTAATTATAAGCATAGACTAAATAAAAATATGTTCTGGGCTTTAATGGGAACATAGATGCGAACATTGAAAAAAAACTTTTTTTTTGGTAGTCAGAGTCACAGGATGATTTGCAGAACTACTCAGCATCCTTTTCCCCCTTTGAATGCAACAACAACAACTTGTTGCTTAGTTGTTGATTCCAACATCAGCATTCATTAAAAAAAAATCTGTTTTACTATATATGTAATAATCAAGGGAATAGTGGACAGAGCCAATGAGAGATGTAGAGGAGGCACACTCTTACCCTCTGATACTTAACTTCAAACTGGGTAACATAAATAGTGCAAGATGATATTAGTGAGTCATGTTTCATTTTTTATATGAATGGATCATGAATGTATATATTTTTGTACTGGGCCTCTTTTAATTGACTCTGTGGTTGTGATATCCATTCATATTTCTGTAATTTTGTCTATAGAATACTTCTTATATAGAATACTTACTATATGAACATATTGTTTCACTGTTGATGGATACTTGAGTAGTTTTTCATTTAAGGATACTCAAATTGCTATAGTCACTGCAGCACATGTATCTCAGTTAATATATACTCAGTTATAATATATACTCAGTTAATATAATATATAATAATGCATTTTTAATCTAAAAGTAGGGTTTTCCAGTGGTAGAGTACACATGTATTTATTTTGGATGGACACTGACAAACAAATTTTCAAAGAAGTTGTATGGAATCTCTTGCCTACCAGAAATATATGAGAATTCTGCTGTTTCTTCTTTACCTTTCCCATCATAGGCATTGCCATACACACACACACACACACACACACACACACATATTTACCAAGAGTCTTTAGAAGAGTTGGAAAGATGGGTCAGTGGTTAAGAGCACCAGCGGGGAGCAGTGTGAAGAAGCGAGAACGACCCCCTGATGGAACAAACCCGCACACCGCTGCATCCCCACATTCAGCGCCAATGTCCCCCGCCACCGCCATGCCCAAAAGAAAGGCTGATATACTAAAGGAGATAAAGCCAAGGTGAAGGACGAGCCACACAGAAGATCTGCAAGGTTGTCTGCTAAACCTGCTCCTCCAAAGCCAGAGCCCAAGCCTAAAAAGGCCCCTGCAAAGAAGGGAGAGAAGGTCCCCAAGGGGAAGAAGGGAAAGGTCGATATGCCGGGAAGGATGCGAATAATCCTGCAGAAAACAGAGACACCAAAACAGACCAGGCACAAAAAGCTGAAGTTGCTGGAGATGCCAAGTGGAATGTGTGCATTTTTGATAACTGTGTACTTCTGGTGACTGTACAGTTTGAAATACTATTTTTTTTTTTTTTTTGGTTTTTCGAGACAGGGTTTCTCTGTGTAGCTTTGCGCCTTTCCTGGAACTCACTTGGTAGCCCAGGCTGGCCTCGAACTCACAGAGATCCGCCTGGCTCTGCCTCCCGAGTGCTGGGATTAAAGGCGTGCGCCACCACCGCCCGGCGAAATACTATTTTTTATCAAGTTTTATAAAAGTGCAGAATTTTGTTTTACTTTTTTTTTTTTAAGCTATGTTGTTAGCACACAGAACATTTCATTGCTTTGAGGGAGGAAGGAACATGTGTCACTAACAAAATGTCTCCCAAGCTGGATTGGTGATGGTTGATGTTGGAAAACATCTTTCCCTGCTAATTTTGAAAGACTCCTCTTGGCTCTCAGGAGAGACGTCCTGATGTTGACATATGGGCCACCATGGCACAAAATGCCTTGTGTGGGAAACTAAATTCATTTCTGTGTCCTCCTTCTCTGTACCATCAACATAGACTTAACTCCCTTCAAACCAGAGACCTGTTGGAACCTGACCCCCAAAATTGGTTTTGCCGGTCTATCAGGCAGTATGGACTTTGCAGTGGTATCATTGTGTCCTCAAAAGAGCAGCAGTTCCTTTTATAAAAGATTGTGGATCTTCAGATTGATAATTCTGCCGTGTTCGTTTGGTTTCCTGAAAGTCAGGGTCGGCTTGTGAAAAGTTGTTAAACAACATCCTCAATGTGAACTGTCAGCCCTCACTCTAAGCTCTCCCCCCTGTTCAAAGCATCGAATGAAGACTCATCGGGTTTTACAGTGGCTTTCTGATTTTTTGTAGTCTATACAAGAAGGAAGTTTGGAAGTTCTTGTATACTGTTAATGACTCTCTGCCCATGTCCTGCCTGAAAAACTATGATTGTTTATGGAAAGTATCTTTAATAAAGCTGGATACAGTTTGGCTTGAAAAAAAAAAAAAAGAGCACCAGCTGCTCTATCAGAGGACCTGGGTTTAGGTCCCAGTACCCCCACAGTGGACAGTGGTTCACAACCATCCATTATTCTAGTTCCAGAAGATCTGATAGCCTCTTCTGACTTCTGTGGGCACTAGACAAGGATGTAGTACACATCCAGGTAAGCATTAATATACATAGAATAAATAAACAGATAGATAGATAGATAGATAGATAGATAGATAGATAGATAGATAGATAGACAGACAGACAGATTTTTATTTTTAAACAAGAGTCTTTAGGGAAACAGAGACAATAGCAAGCATTGTGGAGGCTTAGAAGTCCCATTATCTGCCATCCATGAACTGAAGACTTGGGAATGACAGTAATAAGCTTCCCTGGCCAAAGGCCCAAGAACTACGTGGTGGTGGTGTGGATAAGGCCTACTTGAGGGAGTGTCAGAGACTGAAGTCCCAAGAGAACCAGGAGTTTTGATGCCTAGGAACAGGAGAAGATAGACATCCTAGCTCAAAAAGAAAAAGCAAATTCACCTTCTTCTGTTCTTTGTTCTACTTAGGCCCTCTCCACAGCTTGCTTGACGCCTGTCCACACTGATGAAGGCTGGTCTTCTGTACTCCCGACTCTGGCTCTGTTGCTAATCTTTCCAGAGACACTCTCACAGGCACGTTCAGAAATATTTCACTAACTGGCATCCTTTCACCTAGTCAAGTTGATGCGTAAAATTAATCATGCTATAATAGTATCTGTTTGTGGTTTTAATTTACACTTTGTTGAGTGTCTGTTGAAATGGAACACTTGACATCTTTAATGGCTGTGAACGTTTATTTTTGCTGTTTGTTTTAACATGGTTATTCTAATAGCATACAAATTTCCTTTTTCCACTGAGTGACTTTTTACTTTGTTGTATATATGTTTCAATGCCATTGATAGATTCAATTTGCTCCTTTTGGGCTACCCTAACATATATTTTTTTTAAGTTTTGTTTTCCAGTACCAAAGGGAATAACATTATCACAAAACAATGAGGAATTCATGAAATCAAATGGTAACTGCATAGTAAATGTGAACAGATTTGAGGAAATTACTCATTGTCCTTTTGAAATAATTTTACACACACACACACACACACACACACACACACATATATGATGACTATTTTATACCAATTATGGATTCTTCAAGACACAGCCTTAGTATTAAGAGAAAAGGCAAACTTAGGGGGCTTGGTATAATGGGATCTATTTCCTAAATGGAGTTTTTGTTTTAGCGTTGGCATGGCACTGATAAATTTGATTAGACTACAGTAAACTATCATTTAGTGGCCTTTTCTATGACTTATAATAAGCTTTTCTGTGGAGAGTAATCATGGCCATTCAAAGAAGACTCCCATTGGTAGGTGGGTCAGATAAGCTTATTAACCTAACAGAGACTGGTGCATCTGAGGCTCTGCCTAAGACCACTTTGACAGTAAGAGTCAAGAAAAAAAATCTAACAGCTTGAATAGTCACAGCAACAATAGAAAATGAGATTATCTGGCTATAGTTCAATTTTTTTTAAACAAATCACCAGTATGTATATGACCTGCTAGTATGTGACAAATGTACATAAAATATGTTGCTATGGGCAGGCGAGATGGTTTAATGGGTAAAGGTGACTGCAACCAAGCCTGATGACCTGATTCAATCCCTAAAGCCCACAAAGGGGAAAGAGAACTAATGCCCTCAAGATGTTCTCTGACTTCTACATGTGGGCTGTGGCACACACACACACACACACACACACACACACACACACACACACACAAGAAAAAAATAAGCAAACAAATATACTAAAAATTTTAAAAAAGGATTGTTTCTTTTCATTAAAGAAAGATACTTTATTTGATCATATATTGATGTCTGAATTTTTTATCGTTGGGGCACCAGAAAATCCTGAGTGATTCCAAAGTTTTCCAAATTTTGAAAATGTGTGTAAGCTTGAGAAAAGGTACACCTACATTTTTGTCATTTTTATATCTTAAAAAGTACTTTTTAAAAAATAAATCCCGAAAAGAAAAAAGGTAAGATGGGAGGGAAATAAAGTGGAGAATAAAAGTTAGAGCCCTTTATTTTATAACCTTGCTTTAGTCTGTCAAATGCTTTATACCAAAACTTGATTTTCATGAAAGGTATTATATTTGTATATATTTATTTATATATATTTACTTCCTATCCTAAGACTAACACATTTAAGGGTAAAAAGTATATACATCCAACATATGTTCAAATATAGTTTATGCATCAATAAAAATGATTCTAGACTCAAATCAGAGTCTCTGTGTGTCCAGTCTCACCTATTGCCTCCTAGGGATGACAGGTGCCCTGATGGAAAGGAAGGAAAGGGTTGATAAATTATTTCTCCTTTGTCTATTTGTTCTGGCCTGCCAAACTGTAGTATTCCCATATTGTTCCTAAATATCTCACATTCCAAAAGTCATTCATGAAAATTGTCCCATGCTTCTCTATTCTATAGTAGAAAAAACCCTTGTTATTTGTTCCAGAAAAATTCAGTAGAAATGTGCAGGGAAGATGACTCAGCCAGTGCTTGACCCCTAAGTATGGGAGTTCAAATTCCTAACACTCACATAAAAAAGCTGATTATGACTGCATGTCTGTAATCCCAGCACTGGAGTCGGGGTAGTGGTCGATCACTGAAGCTCATTGACTGTTTAGTTTACCCAGCAAGTGAGGTTCAAGTCCAGTGAGGGTTCTTGTCTCAAAAACAAGGTGGAGAGCAACTGAGAAAAATATTGACTGCTGACCTCTGGCCTCCACATACACATGTACATACACATGTACATACACATGCACCTGAAAGAAACACACACACACACACACACACACACACACACACACACACACACACGAAAGAAACAGGGAGGAGAAGGAAGATGAGGTTGACAGGTCACCTGAGAGACTTCCTTAAGGCCCTGACTTGTTTTCTTAGGTCACCCTCTCCCTCCTAGTCTCAAACTGAATTATACCTGTGTAGGCATTGTAGGCAATAAACAATTTGTGCTCCATGAAGTGGGTGATGAGGATCTGCTTGACTCCAGCAGAAATTAGCCAGTTAATTTTGAGGTAGTAGCAAATGCTGTTATCCAAAAGACATGTTGACCTTTGATTTTTAAAGAAACAGGGCTTTTGAGATGATTGTGCCTGAGGTCATTCACAGCTGGCATGGCTGTTGGTTCTCTCACTGAGAGTAAACCACATTTTAACTGTCCTCCAGATGCACAAGATCTGGTCATTGACTCAATGAGTCACCAATTACCTTTAAAGTTTCATTAACAACATGGACATTACTAAAGACCCTGTATTAGTTACTCTTTGATCCAGGTTCAGTTAGACATTTGAGACAATAATTGATAACATACCAATGATGTCAAAGTACCAGCAACTATGGCTGTGTTGTCTCCACTAGCCAGGTCCCAAACTGAAAAAAACACATGGGAGCTGATGGAATGGAGTCCAGCTGGTCAGTTACACGTTGTAAAGGGAGGGTCATTAAAATGATAGCTCTGTCCTCACTGCTCCACTGCCATTCTCTGCTCCCACCCGCATGTGAACAGCACATTTGCTCAAGGAATAGACTGTACTTTGAAGGACACAGGTAATTCAAAAGCTATTCATGTTCAGATTTACTTACCTAATTTAAGTAACTTAGCAGTGATAAAATACTAGCATGGAAGAATCAAAAGTAGTTTGGCCCAGCTTATTATGTTGTTATGATGCACATTACAGGCTCATTTGCTATAATTAATTAGTGGCGGGAGGACAGAACCTTAGCCTTAATTGCTTCTATCTAACAAATGTTTTCAAGGAGAGTTCATTCATTAAGAGGAGTACACACACTAAAAGCTCCTGTTATTTTCCCTTCCCTTTGCATTCTTCTTCAAGGCCATTATTAAAAATAACAATCTAGAGCTCTGATAGAAGCATTTGCTGTACTTCTTTGCCAGTGCTCTTCCCTGCCAAACTGCTTTTTTTAAAATAACATCTATACACACTATGTTTTTCTCCCACTAGTTAGAAAGACCTTTGCACTCCACTCCCTCAAATTATTAGGTTGTATTTGCATAGACTTGGAAGAAATGACAGAATTCCATTTTCTTCCTCTCCTTGTTAAACCATCTGAACAGGATTGGATGGTGTACACAATTCAGAAAGACAAAGATAGCAATATAAAAATCCACAGCAAGCACATAGAAGTTGGTGTGAGTACCCTGTTAGCATTATTATTTTGTGAGTGTTCTTTTTAGACATTAGCATAAAAGCAGTAATAATTCTTTAAAATTATTCAGCTCTTGGGGTTGAGAGATGGCTCAGTGATAGAGCATTTTGGTTCTGTCACCAGAACTAAGTAAAATAAAATTAAATAAATAAAACTAAATTAATTAACTCTTAATGGTTTTCAAGGTGGTTTTTTAAATGTTATTTTATTTGGTCATCTTCCAAACACTTAAGCAGTCCAGACAAAATGTTATTACCTTCCATTTACAAATAAAGAGGCTGAGATTGAAAAATGTTAAAGGACTGTCCTAAAGCACTCATCTGTCCTTTATTGAAACCAGAAACAGGCCTCCTGATAATCAGCTGAAACATTATTCATCTGTATTACTCTTGCTAGTAGCTTCCTTAAATATTCATTCAGTAACTACAACAGACGCAGGTTCACTGCCCCGAGTTAGCTAGTGTTACAATTTATTTATTTCAGAAGCTTTTTGCTCTGGTGTTTTAAGGCAGTATTATGAGTACATCTACCACTGTCAGCCCCCAGCTTTTCTCATCCTCCCACCCTGTTGGCAGGAGTCACAACTCTCAAATTTGCAGGTAGTAATTTCGTGAAGTAGTCTGTACTTTTTCCATGTGTTTGTCTCCATGAACCTATAAAGTATCTTACACTTCAAAAATTTAGACACATGGCATCATGTACTCCACTTGAGCTTCTGTTTGGTCCTTCCTACCTAGCAGTGTATTTTTGAGGTCTATCCATGTCAATCTAGTTTATTTATTTCCATAGCTACACCACATCCCATTAACTGAATAAATTACTATTTCATTTAGTCATTCATTATATATATTTAATATTTCCCTTATTTTAAAATAGCTCTGTAATGAACATCGTTGTGCAATTTCACTTGGTCATTGGAATAAGAATTTCTTGAGGACTGGAGGATATAACAGAATCATAACATGCTATATACATTTTCTGATTTTATCAGTGTTGTTCAAGTGCTTCTAGCAGTTTGTTCCTCCACTAGCAATATATAAATTTTCTTCTTCTGTTTTATACCTTGCAATTAATATTGTCTGTATTTGATTTAAATATAATTTTATTTTTAAATTAAAATATAATGTGTCATTTTATCCCTTTTTCTTTCTCCTTCTAATTGTTCTCATGCACTACCTTTGTTCTTTCTACAGTTCATGAACTCCATTTCTTTTATTATTGTTGAATATATGTATATAATATATTTCTAAATATATAAATATAACTTGTTCAGTTTTTAGAATGTTATCTTATGTATATAATTTTAGGGCTGATCATTTAGTATTGGGTAAGCAATTTGGGGGCTCTTCCCTAAGGAAGACTATGTCTCCACTTTCAACATTCCTTAGTTGCCTGTGGTTCTTTGTTAGGGCTCCATGAGATGTTTTCATTCCATGTTGGCATATCTATCATGTGGTTCTTGTTCAGGTCTTATTTAGACAGCTATGTTGTTGAGACTTCGTGAGTGTAGCATCTCTGTCCTTTCTAAGAGACATAGTCTCACAGCAAACTTCCTGATCCTCTGGCTCTCACAATCTTTCCACCCCCTCTTCCACTGTGATCCCTGATCATTAGGTGCAGGAGTTGTGTAGTAGGTATATTATTTAGTGCTGGGCACTGTACAGTCACTTGTTCTCTGTACTTTGATGGGTTGTGGTTTTCTGTAATGATCTCTGTTGCAAGGAGACATTTCTTTGATGGGTGGGTAAGACTATATTTATCTGTGGGCATAGAGATAAATATTTAGAATGTAGTTAGGAATTATGCTGATTTAGTAAGTAGTAGTTGTGAGTTCTCCTACAAGAACTGTAACTTTACTAACCTCTGGTAGTTAGCTGGGTTCCCGATACTAGGCACAATTTTCCTCTTGTTGAGAGGCCCTTAAATTCAATTATAGTGCTGTTGGTTTCTACAAAGTTATGCATGCCACTGTTGCATGCTTGGGGTACAATGCCATGCTGGTCATTATTTAAGTTCATAGGCATCATAACTGGGTAGGGCTATTGGTTGTTTCTCTCCCTTGGAAGTGTGTATGGTGCCTTTTGGCATCATGAAATCCAGCCCTCAGCACGGAGTCTTTCAGGTCAGAATCAACTCAGATCTTCCTGGTCCTGTGTCCAAAGTACATGGTGTCTTTGGCAATGGAAACTTCCTTCAACCTCTGGAAGACAACCAAGGACAACAGCAATAGACTATGTGTTGGAAGTGTCTTGGACAACCCTGACCAACAACTCAAAAGGGGGCTTCTTGTGCCTGGTGTTAGACTTTTTGTTAGATAGTCTATGGTTCTTGGGGGAGGTAGCATTGTTAGCTAAGATGGAAAAATTTCATTTAAACAATATATGCACATATATACAAACACTTCTATGTAATTTTAGGTAGATAGATAATAATGTGATTCCTTATGACTTTTTCAAGCATCCTTACCGTTATTTTACCCCCACCCTTTCTTCTTCTGTATGTATCTCCATCTCCCCACTGATTAAAGAAAGCCACCAGTTTCCCCTTCACATCACTGTAACCTGCTGTTGCCCTCTCTATTACTTTCCATCCCACGGTACCTTTGTACTTTTCTGGTTTCTGCAGTTACTCTACACTATATACTCACATCTGAAGATTTGGAACTAGAAAACAGATGAGGGAGAACTCAAAGCATTTGTCTTTCTGTTTCTTCACTTCAACATGATCTTTTTTAGTTACATCCATTTACACGTAAATTTCAAAATTTCATGTTTATTTACAGCTGAATAGTAGTCCATAATGTATTGTACCACGTTTTTATTATCTACTTGTCAGATGAATGATATTGTCTACTTTTATGTGGGCTTCTCCTTAAATTCCAGTGGAGGATGATAATTTCTCTTAGTTTCAATTTGATTACTAGCAAGTTGGTCTACATTTTCTTATGCTCATTTGCCATTAAAATACCTTTCCCAGGAGTTACTTGATTATTGTTTTTTTTTTTCACTTAAACTTGTACTTTTCTTGTTAGTTCTAGCTTTATATTTATAGGAGGGAAGTCTTCTGTCTTATTATTCAGCCAAAGGCTTCCTGGAATGTGAAGCATCAGTTTCCGTTAAACTTGAGAGGAGCAGTAATGAGAAAGCATTTAGAAGAACCTAATGTGTGTGCCCAGGAATTAGATATTTTCTTTTTCAGGGAGGACACTACATAGTGTTTTCTTCTACAATACCCTCCAACAATAGTGAGGGGCTAAGTCAGAAACTGGGAAGAACCAACAACTGAGAAGACAAACGGCATGGGAGTTTCCTGTGTCCCACACTAGAATAGGCAGGCTTGAGTCATCTTTCAGGAAGATGTTTTATGAGCTTGCTTCTAGAAAAGGAGATCCTACAGTAACGGGGTTGGACTTCCTGGGTCAAGACATGAGGTACAAGTGGCAACCTGGAAAGCCACTGTTGCGTGCTCCATGGTTGGGTTGGAGGACTGCCACCTAAAGGACTCCCACAGTCGAGTTTCAGTAGAACCTCGGAAGGTCCAATGGAATGTTCTCCAGTTGACTCAGTTTGCTGCACAAAGAAACACTGTAGATGCTGGTGGAGAAAGTACTGCCATGACAGCAAAAAGGAAGGGGATGCAGTCAAGCACGAGAACAGGAATGGTATGAAGTTTATTTTGTCCAAAATATTTTAAGTAACAAAGGTGGGGAAGGAGACAGCTGTTAGCACCCCAGAACTAAAACTATACAAATATATGAGCAGTGGAGGAGAAGAAGAGTCCTGGAGGGATGTGAAATGTGTGCAAAACATTCGGCCTCAAAATATGCAATGCTCTATGATTAAGTAACTTTGTTTCCAAAGAAAAATATAAAGATAGTTCAACATCTGAAAATCTCACTTAATTTTAATTGGTTACCATTTTAAAAATAAAAGTCATGCATTCATAAAATACAAGAAATTATTTTTTTGTTCACATCTAACTTATGGTAAGTAAAATTGTGGTAGGAAGGTATAAAATAAATAACCAAGCACCTCACTTTCTCAGGAGGCTGATGACTTTCCAGTAGACAGCTCTACCTTCAGTTCAGGGAAATAAATACATCTCAACTTTGAAAGAAAACAAGGATTTTTCTGTCTTAGTTCATCCTTCTGTTTTAGATTGTATGTTATGTACACAGAGCCCATCAGGAACCTTCAGGAGCAAACTTTAAGAGATGCTTTTTAGAAAAATATTAGCAAAGATGGGCATACAGAAAGAGGAAATCTGAGCAAAGAAAAACTTGAGATGGAGTCTATTGTTGGCCTCATCTGTAGGGAAAGGATAAGTACAAGCAGTGTAGCAAAGTGGTTCCTCCTAGAGCCACAGGCTTGACTGCCTTTGCATCCTTTTTTCCTTACCCCAGCAAGATGGTGCCTGTCAGCCAAAGGCAATTCTAAGAGAATTCTCAAAGAGCCATTCAGGGACAACCTTTACAACAGCTACAGAATGTATGCCACCCCAATAGATGGGGTAGAACATACATAGAGTCTACCGTACTGAATTGTATAGTAAACCAAACTCTTGAATTTCTGAATCAGGATTGCATATCAGAACTTGGAGTAACTATAGAAATATCTATATACTATCTGTGCTCTAAAAAATCAGGGCTGCCTCTACATATTATTACTTGGGGGCAGAATTAATATCCCCTAACTAAAATAGACAGCAAAATGAAAAAGAAAATAACATGCATGTATTTGTTATATTTCATGGGTGTTGCTGTTCAGCATACCCTTTGTATATAAATACTCAATACATATATCATGGGCATCTGCATTCTACTGTATCCTAGGTCATATACATGTATCTCTCTCATATTCATGCATAGTTACGTGTTTCATATACTATCCCATATTCTATACCTTAGGAAAAATGGCATGTTCTTACAATGATCTTGTAAACATTGATTTTTAACATAATTACTGTATGGCTATTAAGATCTATACAGTTATTCTTGCCATAGAAAAGCTGTGGACATTTCTCACATTTCCTTGTCAGCATTCTGCTTTCCTGAACTTGAGAAAGTTGAAAAGAGGGCATTTCTTTTCCTGCCAAAGCTCTGGAAACACTTTGTCCCTGGAGTGGACTTTCAGCCAACTAAGGATCTCCATAGGAATGGAAGAAATCACACACTCTGTTCCAGGAGTGTGTCTGCCAGGTCAGGGTGTTTTGCTTTGGATGTCTACCATTTTATCAATGATCAATCCAAAGATCCAAGGTCCACTGTGGTGCTGCAGATGGCTGTGTATCATGAGGGAAATGTCTCCCCTGGCATCTTTGCCAGGTTAGTATCTGAAGATGAGATGTTTGTATCTCTGGTACCTCAACGTTTGTGCCAAACCAAAACTTCCTGTAAGAAGTCCCTCTGCCAACTTTCCTTTATTAAAAAGACACTCCTTTCCATGCCCAAGGATAACATTCTGGAAAGGGATAACCATGTAGCTGTTGTTTGACCACAGTCCTAAGGAATTCAAAGGATCCCACAGAATTTCAAACAACGCATTTTGCAGTTCACAAGCAGAGGTGAAAGTACACCAATGGTCATAAAAAACAGAAAATACTCCAGAGCCTTATACTATGACCAGAGTGGGAAATATCAGGATTATGAAGGTTGTTGTTCATCATAACTACAATACATCTTAATCATATTTTAACTAGCAAAAATATGCTTCTTTGGAAGTTGTGAAAGCTGACTGACCATTAAGAATTTGGTATTTATTCTGCTGTATGGGAAGGTAGCACATGGTTTCACACCCCTCATTTAGGAGTTTATCTAAGTGCAGTGAGTGCTGCTGGACATAGTCAGCGTCCCCTGCTTGTACAGTTCAGACAGCTCTGCTAGCAAAGTCTGCAGACACACACTGCTTCGTTGTTTCAAAGCACATCTTGTAGTGCCAGACAACAGGCAAACACTAACCACGTCTAGGTAGGGGCATGTTTATTTGTTTTCTGTGGTCCGGAAACTATTTCCGTTTGCTTGAATAAGACACTGTCTGAAAGCAATTTCCTTTCTCTTTGCATGGCTTCTTGAAATAGTAAATTATTAATATCATCAGAACTATTGATACCATGATGAATGAGAAATGATCTCACTATATTGAAGGCACTGAACAGAGAAAAAGAGTCTTAAAATTAGCATAAATCCATTCTAAGGAACTCAAGGTTGTATGTAGTCTGTCACTGTTTTGGAAACTCCCCCCATTTCTGGATTTATAACATTGCATTATAAAGATGATTCACCTAAGGATAAAATTTTATCTTTCAGTTTATATCACTGCTCAGGAGAGATCATGAGTAAGAAGAGAATAATAAAATACTAAGAATGAAATAGAACTTGCAAATGAAATTGCTGGGAAAAAAAACAGTTCATGACCCTTTGTTTATGGATGAGTCTCTCTGCAGACAAAACCAATAATCAGTCAATCTGTATTCTGACCTGTACTCTGACCTCATGAGATTTGGGGCAAGATCCACAACCACTATGTATTTGTCTTCACTTCTGTGAAATGGTGTCACTAGTCCCTCCAAAGAATTATTGTCAAATGAGACAATATATATTTATTTAGTTATTGAACTAAAATCATCTAATTAATACCAAACAGTCCGTGTGTTACAGTAAGGATTAGATTGTTTTCCTTGATATTTGCACTTCCTGTTAATGCACTGTAACTAAGGCTCTGTTTGCCATGTCAGTTCCTCCTCATATCTGTTGTTAGCAGCTCCATCCTTCAAATCCCTTCAGGCTCTCTTGTACCTTGAAAACAAGTGAATCTTCCTAAATTATCAGTTTCCAAGGAAATGTTGTAAGTCTTGTAAGTGTGTGAGAGCACGATGTAGCATTTTTAAATTATTAAAAACACCAACAGGCCAATAGAAATGAGTCATGTAAGCTGTTAATATTACCCAGAAGCCAGTTCAGAACTCTGTTTCTCTGGAAAGCATGGAGATATCAAGGTAGACTAATTCTAACTTTATAGCATGTAATTGGTCAAAATAGTTTCATACACATAACAGAAACATACTTCACAATTTCCATATTTATCCTGACTTTGTTATCATTGCAAATGACAAAAACTAAATTCTAAGTACTTAAGCTAAAGGGAAAATATGATGGCTTAACTGAAAAATTCAAAAGGTAGTATGATTCTATGCGTGATTAGGTTCAATGACTCAAATCATATCCACAGACTTATTTCCCCCATTCCTCTTCATAGTCATCACACGTAGGCTTTCTCTATGTGCCCCACATACTGAGGAAAGAATCCTGGATTAATTAAGATTAACCAATAGTTAATTGTTTATGTAACTATTAAAAAGTTTCCCCTGTTATTAAACATAGATTATTTTCTCATACAATATAATCTGAATACAGTTTTCCCTCTCTCTACTCCTCCCAGTTCTTCTCCATCTTCTCTCCCATCCAGATCCACTTCCTTTCTGTCTCTCATTAGAAAAGAACAGGCTTCTATGAGATAACAACAAAACATGATAAAATAAAATATAATAAGATAAAACAATAACCATCATACTGAATTTGGACAAGCAAGCCAACAGAAAAAATAAAACAGCCCCAAGAGAAAGCACAAGAATCAGAGACCCACTTGTGTTCACATTGAGGCATCCATAAAAGTTCTAAACTGAAAGCTATAGTATATATGCAGAGGACCTGGTGCAGAACCATGTAGGCTCTGTAATTGCTACTTCGGTTTCTGTGAGTTCATATAAGTTTTGCTGCTCAGTTGTTTTAGAGGATCTTGTTCTCATGGTGTACTCTGTCTCCCCAGATTTCCTAACTACTTCTGCCTCCTTTTCCATGGAATCCCCTGAGCTCCAAGGGGAGGCATTTGATGGAGACATCTATCTCATTTAGAGTTGAGTGTTCCAAGGTCTCTCTCTCTCTCTCTCTCTCTCTTTCTCTCTCTCTCTCTCTCTCTCTCTCTCTCTCTCTCTCTCTCTCTCTCTCTCGTCATCTGTGGGTCTGTGTATTTGTTCCCATCTGCTGCAGAAGAAAGCATCTCTGATGATGACTAAATAACATACTGATCTATGAGTATAGCAAATGTCATCAGAAGTCATTTTATTTTTACTTTTTTTTAGACCAGTAGTATTTGGTTTTACCCTAGGTCTCTGGGATATCTAGACTCTAGTTCTAGGGCACTCAAGCAGTGCCAGATATGGGTTCTATCTCATGGAGTAGGCCTTAACTTAAATCAGACATGGGTTGGTTGCTCCCACAAAGTTTGTACCACCATTGCCTTAGCATATTTTGCAGGCAAGACAGACTATAGATCAAAGGTTTTGTGGTTGGGTTGGTATTTACTTTTCTCTTTTGGTAGTTTTGTTTGGTAGTACCTTTCCATATTATAGACACTAGAAGATGGGAGTGAAGGTTCTATCTAAGCACCAGTTCAATCTCTCCATGTTCAATGAGTTGTGTGGATGTTGTTTTTAGTAATGGGGCCTTACTGATAGTTTGTGGAGAGTAACTTATTGTCTTGGCAACAACCAGGGTTGTTTGGAGATTTCCATGGGACATTTTGGCCAACAACTCAATTAGATGAAATCTGGTCCTAGCTTTGAAAGCTTTGTTTGGTGACAAGAGATGGCTACTAAAGGTTCTGTATCCCTCATTATTTGGAGACTTCATTAAGATTGCCTTCATATATTGTAGTAAGTTTCTCCTGCACTTAGGTTTCCATTCCACCCCTCATATGCACTTCAATTTTAACTGTCTCTTCTCTCACTCCCTTCTTCAAATCCATCTCCCTTCCCCCTTGCCTCCTGATGAAAAATGGGCCAAAACAGAAATAAAGAAATGAAAGACTTTCTAGAATTTAATGAAAATTAATACATATCATACCCAAAATGTATGTGACACAATGAAAGTGGTTCTTAGAGGCAAGTTTATAGCACTAAATACCTACATTAAAAAAAGAAACTGGAGAAATCTCATACCATCAATTTAACAGCACATCTTACAAAAAGAAGTAATCATACCCAAGAAGAGTATTCAGCAAGAAATAATCCAACTGAGGGCTGAACTCAATAAAATAAGAACAAAGAAAATAATAAAAAGAATCAATGAAACAAAGAATTTGTTCTTTGAGAAAATGAAGTAAGATTAATAAACTCTTATTAAAAATTAGAGAAAGAATATTCAAATTAACAGAATCAGAAGTGGAAAGGTAGACATAACAACAGACCCTGAAGAAATCTGATAATCATAAGGACATATTTTAAAAACCTATGCTTCACCAAAAATCTAAAAGAAATAAATAATTTTCTCCATAGATACCACTTACCAAAGTGAAATCAAGATCAGATGAGCAATTTAAATAGACCTATAACCTTTAGTGAAGTAGAAAGTCATTTTTAACAAAAAAGCAGAGGACCAGATGGTTTCAGAGTAGAATTCTACAAGACTTTCAAAGAAATATAAATGCCAATACTCCTCAAATTATTTAACAAACTAGAAAGAGAAGTAACATTTCCCAATTCATTCTCTAATGCCACAGTTACCCTGATAACCAAACCACACAAAAACCCAACAAAGAAAGAAAATTACAGGCCCATATCCTGCATAAACATAGATGTAAAAATACTCAGTAAAATACTGGGAAACCAAATCCAAGAACACAGAAAAGAGGTCATTCATGGTGATCAAGTAGGCTTCATCTCAGAGATGCAGGAATGGTTCAGTATATGAATATCAATAAATGTAATCCCCTATATAAACAAACTGAAAGAAAAAACACATGATCATCTTATTAAGTACAGAAAAGGCCTTTGACAAAATCCAACATCCTTTTGTGATAAAAGTCTTGGAAAAATTAGGGATGCAAGGGACATACCTAAACATAATAAAGGCAGCTTATAGCAAGCCCATAGCCAGTATCAGCTTAAATGGAGAGAAACTCAAAGCAATTCCACTAAAATAAAAAAAAAAGAGAAGGTTGCCCACTGTCTCTGTATTTATTCAATATAGTACTTGAAGTCTTAGCGAGAGCAATTTCTTAGTCAGGGTTACTATTGCCATGATGGAAACACCATGACCAAAAGCAACTTGAGGAAAAAAGGTGTAGCTGGAGAGTTTCTCTCCAGCTCCTGCCAAGCCCTGGCAGTCCCACAGCCCACTTATGAAATAAACACACAGATTCTTACATTATTTAAACTGTTTGGCCTAATGGCTCAGGCTTCTAGCTATCTAGTTCTTACATCTTTAATTAACCCATTTCTATAAATCTATACCTTGCCACATGGCTCGTGGCTTACCAGTATGTTACATGTTGGTACTCATGGCAGTGGCTGGCAGTGGCTCCTGACTCAGCCTTCCTGTTCCCAGAATTCTCTTCTCTGCTTGTCCCGCCTATACTTCCTGCCTGGCTACTGGACAATCAGCATTTTATTTATACAGAGCGATACCCACAGCAGAAAGGGTTTATTTGGCTTACACTTACAGATCATAGTCTATCTTTGGAGGAAGTCAGGACAAGAATTGAAGCAGGGATGGAATTTGGAGGCAGGAGCTTATGCAGAGGCCACAGAAGGTGCTATTTATTGGCTTGCTCAGCCTGCTTTCTTCTCTTTTCTTTTAATTAAAACTCCTCGGCCATTAGCTCAAGCTTATTATTGACTAGCTCTTACACTTAAATTAATCCATAATTCTTATTTATGTTTAGCCACGTGGCATGGTAACTTTTCTCAGTTCTGCATTCACATCTTGCTTCCTCTGTGTCTGACTGGCAACTCCTGACTCAGCCTTCCTCTTCCCAGATTTCTCCTTGTCTGCTTATCCTGCCTATACTTCCTGCCTGGCTACTGGCCAATCAGCGTTTTATTTATCAACCAATTAGAGCAATACATTCACAGCATACAGAGCAACATCACGCATCATTTCCCCTTTTCTTTCTATTTAAAGGGAAAGTTTTAACTTCAACATAGTAAAATTACATATAACAAAACAGTTATCAAGCAAAAATTACAGTTATAATATCTAACCTATTTGTATTTGGCAAAATTAAAGAAATTATTTTATCATCTATCCTATATTTGTGAGTCTAAAGTTTTATATCTACCTTTTCTTTTAACATAATCAAGGAAAACCATAATTATAACTATCTAGTCTTCAACTACATCAAAGACCTCATAAGGATACAATATTATCTAAGTAAACAGGAAGAACATTGTAAGCAACTTCTAAAAATCTAGAATGACAGAGACAGCTGCCTGCCTGGACAGTTATCCAAAGTTTCTCTGCAACATTGGGGCATTCAAGCCCATGGGTTTAGAGTCTCTCAGACACTTTTCTCTGTGTCCTGTAGAATGTCTGGCAGTTTCTTCTGTGAAGCAGGAACCTGAAGAATCATTTTGCCTTGCAAAGTTCAGTGGTCACCTTCCTACGGGTCCTGCATGTTCAGTTGATACAACATTTTGTCAAGCAGTCCAGGCAAGAACAGTTTCTTGACCAAATGACTATTTTTGTCAAGAAGAAGATAAACTCCATATGGAGTGTCTTGGATGCCCATCTTTCTCTCTGAAGTAGATTGGTGCTGTCAGGAGCAGGCATGTCTCATTGTCCAGGAAAGTCTAAGTTTTTAAAACATTTTAAATGCCATTTTCTCTAGGTCTTTGAAGTGTTTGAAGATTATCTACCTAATTGAATTATTTCTATGTATACCTAGAAAACTTAACATGACTGTAAGTTTGACTATCATAGAAGACTATTAATCTGTATTTCTTAATTATCCATTACAATTTAAATGAGCTGCACAAACATAATACCTTAAACAAGAGTAGAAATATACATACAGTATAACAAAATTAACTTTAAATTTGTATCAATAAACTAAAATCCATAGCAATATAAAACATTTTTAAACAAATTTTTCTTTTTTTAAAGTAAGTTTAACAATCTACCCTTTTATCCTATCATATCTATATCCTATATTTCCATATCATATCCCCCTTTCTTTTAGAAAGATATTGACTATGACCAATAACAATTTGTAACCAACAACCTAAACAAAGACAAACATCCATAATCCATTTTGGGGAATATGGGCATAGTTTTTAGGCTACTTCCTGCTGATAGAGGGTGCTGTATTCTTATGGGGATCCTGATCAAATTAAGAATTATGGTCAAGTCCTGACTGGAATAGTCTGTGATGTTGTATTCTCTGAGCCAGTTGCCTTGAAGTTGATTTTGGATGTTGAATCATCTGGTCCTCTCAAGGGGTCTTCCTTGATCAAACCATATTAGCTTGGAAGCAATCCATAGGTTCTCATTTTCTGTGGAAACAAAAGCAGAACCTCTTTTTCAAAGCAGCATATCCTTAGACACAGATTTTGAAATCAAGATATTTTTAAAATATACACATTGATTTAACTCAGTAGCTTTTACAATCAAATGTTTCTCTGCAGTTAAAAATCCTAAAGATAACATAATCCAGACTCTCTGTGTGATATCCATCTTTATGGGGCTCATTTTTATATTACTTTTATTTTTTTCTTTAAGGACTATTTTTTAAACTTCCTATATTTTAAACTTCATATATATATATATATATATATATATATATATATATATATATTTAAATTTCCTATTCCTATATTTATATAACTGTTTATATTCCTTTCCCTCTCTCTTCCAAGCCTACATATATTTTTACACACATTTTAAACTGTTTAGGGTTTTTCCCATCTGAATCTGTTTTATTGTGAATCTATTACTTTAAACTGCAGCATTGCTAAGACTAAAATAGCAGCTTTGGCTGCTGGCTCCGCCCACCTCAGCTTTCCAATAGGGCAGAACTACATTTACTGCCAGCTTTGGGGGAACTATGCTTACCAGACTCTGGGAGGCAGTGGATCTCTGCCTCCATCCAGCAGTGTGTAGCCCAGAAACTTTTTTTTTGCATTAGCAAAAGCTAAATCTGATACACAGTGCACTGTGTGGCTTGGAGATGTCACTGTGTACCGTGGCAGAAATCTGCCATGCTGCACTCAAGCCCACATGCCACTGTGAACCTGTCATACTATAGCTCACAGCTTGCCTGAGAGACATGACTAGGAAGCTGTTTTTAGCTCCATTTTAGAATCTTTTTTTTTTTTTAATGCTTTCTCAGGTTTTAGGTGGAAACTCTTGCCCCACATTTTGGCACCATTTGTAGCTGATGTTTTCCTGTGTCCCATGTGGGCCACAGCCGCTCAGACCCAAGTAAACATACAAAGGCTTATATTACTTAAAACTGCTTGGCCATTAGCTCATGTTTATTACTGGCCCATAATTTTTATTTATGTGTAGCCACGTGGCTTGGTACCTTTTCTCAGTTCTGCATTCACATCTTGCTTCCTCTGTGTCTGGCTGGTGACTTCTGACTCCCAGCCTGCTTTCTTTTAGAGCCCAGATCACTAGCCCATGGATGGCACTACCCACAGTGAACTAGGTCCTCCTCACCTATCACTAATTAAGAAAATGCCTTACAGCTGTATCATATGAAAGCATTTTCTCATTTAGGTTCCCTTCTTTCATCTAAGCCTAGCTTTTGTCAATTTGACATGAAATTACCCACCCCAAATAATAAGTCAACAGAAGAAGATGAAGGGGATACAAATTGGAAAGAAAAAAGTCAAAGTATCTTATTTGCAGATGATATGATAGTATACATATGTGACCATAAAAATTCCACTGGGGAACTCCTACAACTGATAAGCACTTTCAGCAAAGTAGCCGTATACAAAATTAACTCACAAAAATCAATAGCCCTTCTATATACAAATTACAGGCTGAGAAAGAAATCAGGGAAACAACACCTTTCACCATAGCCTCAAATAATATAATTTTTTGTGGTAACTTTAACTAAGCAAATAATAGAGTTATATGATAAGAAAAAGTCTTTGACAAAAGAAGACACTATCAGAGGATGAAAAGATTCCCAATGCTCTATGATTGACATAGTAAAAATAGCCATCCTACCAAAAGCAATCTACAGGTTCAATGCAATCCCAACCAAAATTCCAACACAATTCCTCACAGATCTTGAAAGGACAGTTCTCAACTTTATAAGGACACACACAAACACACACACACACACACATACATGGAGAGAGAGAGAGAGAGAGAGAGAGAGAGAGAGAGAGAGAGAGAGCAAAAACCCAGGATAGCTAAAACAATTCTGAACAATAAAGGAGTTACTGGAGGTCTCACTATTCCTGATTTCAAGTTACACTACAAAGCTATAGTAATAAAAACAGGGTGATATTGGCATAAAAACAGACTTGTTGCTCAATGGAATTGAATTGAAGACAGGGATATAAATCTATACACCTATGGGCATCTGGTTTTTTATAAAAAGGTCAAAAATATACACTGGAAAAAAGACAGCATCTTCAACAAATGGTGCTGATCAAACTGGATGGCTGTGTATAGAAGAATGCAGATAGACCCTTATTTATCACCCTGCACAAAACTCAACTCTAAATGGATCAAATACCTCAACATAAAACCAAACACACTGACCCTGATAGAAGAGAAAGTGGGGAGTAGGCTTGAAATCATTGGCATAGGAGATGACTTTCTGAAAAAAACACCAGTAACACAGGCAAAAAGATATCAACAATTAATAAATGGGACCTCAGTAAACTGAAAAGTTTCTGTAAGGCAAAGCACACTGTCAATCAGACAAAGTAGCAGCTTACCAAATAGAAAAGTATTTTACCAACTCCACATCCAAAAGAGTGCTAATGTCAAAAATATATAAAAACTCAGCTGGGTGGTGGTGGTGCATGCCTTTAATCCCAGCACTTGGGAGGCAGAGCCAGGCAGATCTCTGTGAGTTCGAGGCCATCCTGGACTACCAAGCGAGTCCCAGGAAAGACGCAAAGCTACACAGAGAAACCCTGTCTCGAAAAACCAATATATATATATTCAAGAAACTTGATATCAAAATGCCAAGTAACCCAAATAAAAAAATGGGGTACAGATCTAAACAGAGAAGTCTCTGTAGAGGAAACTCAAATGGCTGAGAAACACTTGAAGAAATGTTCACTATCCTCAGCCATCAGGGAAATGCAAATCAAAACAATTCTGATAATCCATTTTACACCTATCTGAATGACTAAGATCAATAACACAATGACAGCTCAAGCTAGTGAGGATGGAGCAAGGGGAACACTCCTGCATTGCTGATGGGAGTGCAAAATTGTACAACCACTAAGAAAATCAATATGGCGCTTCCTCAGAAAGATGAGAATCAATCTACCTCAAGACCCAGCTATATCACTCTTGGGCATACACTTCATCATACCACAGAGACACTCAACCATGTTCATAGTTGTTCTATTCATAATGGTCAGAAATTGGAAGCAACCTAGATGTCCTTCAACAGAAGAATGAATAAAGAAAATATGATATATTTATACAATGGAATATTATCCAGCTCTTAAAAAATGACATCATGAAATTTGCAGGCAAATGGATGAAATCAGAAAGAAAAAAAAACATAAGGAGTGAGGTAACCCAGATCCAGAAAGATAAATATGAAACTTTTTTCCTTTTATCTGTATATTAGCCATTGTAGAATATTATTTTAAGGTGTGTTATATTCATTTATGCTCTGGAACATTTGTTTAATGATGCAAAGATGTGTTGCATCTTTTATGTTGCATTTGTTTAACTCTGTGAAGCTGTGTTACTTTGCCTGTCTAAAACACCTGATGGTCTAATAAAAAGCTGAATGGCCAATAGCAAGGCAGAAGAAAAGATAGGTAGGGCTGGCAGGCAGAGAGAACAAATAGGAGAAATCTGGGAGGAGAAAAAAGATCAAGTGTAACAGCTAGTCAGTAATAAGCCTGAGCGAATGGCTGAGCAGTTATAATTAATATAAGCCTTTATGTGTTTACTTGGGGGATGCAAGTGGGAGAGATTTGTCCCAACAGCCTGCAGGCCAGGACACAGGAAAACTTCTGACTATACCAATGTGGGCTGTATTTCTAGGTAGGACATGAGAAAGCTAAGAAGAAAAAGAAAGAAAGAAAAAGGACACATGTCCTTTAAGAGGCTGCTGTTCAGTAGGTGGCACTAAATAAAAATGGCAAGCTAAGTAACCACTGCTAGGAAGGTTGAATGCAGTTCTCAGTCACGAACCTCTGACAGGGCTGCCAGCTCTAGATCCTGCTCTCATGAACCTATAGTCAGGAAGAACCAGCTAAGAGAGCTGCACAGAGGATTCAGGTGTACCTTAGCAGTTTAAAGTTTACTCGTGTGGTGAAAAAAGAACAGAGATATGCAGTAAAGCAGGTTCAGATGGAAATAAATCTCTAAAAAGATTCCAGTGTGTTTAACACTGGCATAGGCTTAAGAAAGAAAAGTAAAGGGGTGTGGACAGTCAGAGAGATAAATAAATAGTTTAAAAATAAAAAAAAGTCTTTAAAGAGAGAAGTAAACTAATATAAAAACGTAAGCCACATAGATATGGAAAATACACATGGAGTCTAAATCCTGTATAGTATTGTGTTGATTTTGAATGTTTTGATGCTGACAAGCAAACAATAGCTGCTGAGAGACATGGGATTGAAAGAGGGGCTGGTGATACACACCAGCCTAGACATTTTAGGAATGCTTTAGCTTTCAAACAGAAGTCAAAAAATACATTTATAAAATGGAACTTAAAAGATGCATTGCTTTGGAGAAGTGGTTTTGCTTTTGTTTCCACAGGAAACAAGAGGCTGTGGATTCCTTTCAGGTTAATATGAATAAGATTTGGTCAAGAGAGACCTCCTAAACCTTGATACGTGTTATCTATTAACAAAGGTTGTAGCTGGTCTTCCCAGGACTTAACCATTATCTTAAAATTTCTCTCTGGGACTCTAAAGATGCTTCACCCACAGACAGCAGGAAGCAGTTTGGAGAACATGATGCCCACATTCCCAAGAGGTATGGAAGGCTTTTGGTTATTTGGTGGGTTAGGGATATTTGTTATCATTTAGGAAAATATAGTATATTGATACAAATTTAAAATTATTTTTGTTATACTGTATATATGTTTCTACTCTTGTTTAAGGTACTGTGCAGTTCATTTAAAAATGTAAGGTAAAATTCTAGTTTTTGAAAGCTATTATTATGAACTATTTAGGATAATCAAGAAACATAGGTTAGTGGTTAGTCATTTATAACAATCAAATTTGTAGGTGTGCTAGGTATGCTTTCCAGATCATATAGAGATATATTTTAGATAGATAAATGGTCTTCAAACTTTTCAAAGACCTATAGAATATGGCATTAAAATGTTTTGTTAACTTAGGCCTTTTTATGACAATGAGACACTTGTTCCTGGTAGTACCAATTATTTCATAAAAGGATGATGGGCATTGAAGAAACTCCATAGGAGTTTACTTTCACTGTGGGCCATTTGGGCAAGAAGCTGCTCTTGCCTGGACTGCTTTATACAACAGAATGTTGTATAAACTGGACATGTAGGACCCATAGGAAAGTGACCACTGAAATTTGCCAAAACAGGGTGGGATGGTACTTCAGGGTTCCTGCTTCACAAAAGAAACTGCCAGCCATTCTGCAGGATACAGAGGAAAGAGACTAATGAACTTTGGCAATGTAGGTATGACAGTGTTTCATATTTCCTGCTTCACTGAAAATTCTGTCAGATACTCTAGGCCTGTAGGTTGAAGATGGATGCCCCAATATTGCAGAGGAACTTTGGGTGACTATTCAGGCAGTCAGATGTCTCTGTCATTTCTAGAGTTTTGGAAGTTTTTGCAATGCACTTTCTGTTTAGTCAATAATATTATATCCTTCTTGGGTTTTTAATGGCGTTGAAGACTAGATAGTTATAGTTGCAGTTTTCTTTAGTTATGATAGAAAGTAAATTAGGTATAAAACTTTGGATTCATTAGGATAGGATAGATTATGGAGTCTTTTCTTTAAATTTTCCAGACACAAGTGAACTGGACATTGTGAGTATAATCCTTACTTGATAATTGTTACTGTATATAGTCTTTCTATGTTTAAGTTAAAACCTTTCTTTTGATTTAGACAAAAAGGGGGAAATGTAGTAGAATATCATTTTAGGTGTGTTACATTTGTTTATGCTCTGGACCATCTGTTAATGATGCAGAGATGTGTTGCATTCTTTTATGTTGTACTTGTTTAACTCCATGAAGCTGTGTTACTGTGTCTATCTAAAACACCCGGTATAATAAAGAGCTGAACAGTCAATCCAGCAAGGCAGGGTAAAGGATAGGTGGGTCTGGCTGGCAGAAAGAATAAATAGAAAGAGAAATCTAGGAGGAGGAAGAAGAAAGAAGAAAGATCAAGGAACAAGAGAGGAAGGAGGAGGACTTCAGGGGCCATCCACACAGCCACCCAGCTACACAGCCAGACACGGAGTAAGAAGGAAAGAAAAGGTGTACAGGAATAGAGAAAGATGAAGGCCCTGAGGCCAAAGGTAGAGAGATAATTTAAGAAAAACTGGCTAGAAACAAGCTAAGCTAAGGTCAGGCAATTATAATTAAGAATAAACCTCCATGTGTGATTTATTTGGGAGCTGGGTGACAGGCCTCTCAAAAGAGTAAAAGAGCCCCAAAAGTAAAAACATAACCAACAACAATTAGCTATTGTATGAGGCTTTTTTTTAGGCCACCAACCAGCTCCCAAATAATGGCATGAAGACTTATTATTAGTTTTGAATGCTTGGCCAAGCTTAGGCTCTTTTCAGGCTAGCTCTTTTAACTATGATCTTGTTTCTCTTTATGCACCTTTCACCTTGAGGCTTTTAACTTTTCTTTCCTTCTGTATATCTTATTTTCACTGCTGGCTGGCAAATGCCTGGCTTCTGGCCCCAGGTGTGCCCCTCTCCTTCTGCTCACTCTCTTCTTTTCTTTCATTCTTCCTCTTGGGCCTAGATTTCTCCTCCTACTTATTCTCTCTGCCTGCCAGACCTGCCTATCCTTTCTCCTGCCTAGCTATTGGCCATTTAGCTTTTTATTAGACCATCAGGTGTCTTAGGCAGAGTGAAACAAATGCAACACATCTTTACATAATTAAACAAATGTGGCATAAACAAAAGTAACACACCTTTACACCGTTAAAGCAATATTCTGCAGCATAAGCAAATGTAACACATCTTTGCCTAGTTAAAATAATATTCCATAACAAGCTATTAAGTGAATGATAATCAAGCTACAATCTGTAGACCCAAAGTGATTAGGAGCAGAGGAAGAAATTAGGGGGTGCACATGGATCTCCCTGGGAGGGAGAAATGGAATTGATTTTATGGGTGGCCTGGAGCAGGGGGTGGGGAAAGATAAGGAGGATCGGGTGCGAGGGGGGGAGGGCAGATAGGATTAAAAAGTTCTTTAAGAAACTTTAATAAGTTAGTCTATATCTCTTATTACAGCTAACCTGTTATGCACCATGAGGAAAGAGAGACAGAATACTTACAGGTTCCAAAGATTTTAATAATTCACCACATAAACAGGTCACTGATTGATCAGAGCTGCAGGACAAGGACTCAAGAACCTTATTTCTCCTGAGCAGGGGCAGAAGCAGGGTTTATAAGCACAAAATTCACAAACATTTGTTGCCTAGTTACAGTTACAATTTTCACCAATCAGAAATTAAAGATTAGGAACTTTACTTGTGAGTTCCATCACTGTCAACTGAGATACAATGTAAGCCTTTCAATCCAACCAATCAGATTCATTCGTTCCTTCTGTTGTTAGGAGCAGCCGTAATGTTTCTAGAGAACTAAACATGCATAACACCTATTTCTATGGTTTAAGTAAGAGGTTGGTCAGCCACTGGAAAGTTCTCAGCTCCTCTAGGGCTTGGGAACCTGAACTTTATTTCACCTTTTAGGTAAAATAGAGTCTGAAGTAAAAATGGTAGAACTTAGACCAAAGTGCTTTTGCTTGCTCCCTTCACTCTATACATACAGATCTATTGGGAAGTGATTTTGAGCCATGAATTATCCAGGTACCCATCCTTACATGTTTGTGCACTGCCAACTCTGGAGTGCAGACTGGTTCAAAATGGAGCTCCACCCATGATATCTGGGTTTTAGGAGTCAAGAAGAGGAAAAGTGATGATGAAGGCTATAGAGCATGTCTTACAGGAAATACTTCTGCAAAAACTGGAGGATAAAGAGCAGCGCTATGAAACTCTATGTTCTGTACGTGGCATGTCCTTGAACCCACCAACCCTCAGCAGCAGAGGCGCCTGTACAAGCCCTATAGAACAGGGGCACATCAACATTCCATCACAAAATGAGAAGGGGCTCACAAAGACCCACCCCTCCAAGAGGAGCTATAGGCAGTTAATAGTTACTGGGGAAAGGGTAGAGCCAGTAGTATAGTCACTGTAAGTTGCCCTTGCCCAAGGAAATAACAGACCACTCATGCTCATGCAGGAAACCTTAGTTAATTGCAGTAGGCCACAAAAGGAAAAACTGAAGACCTGAAAGTAGAGTGGGGAGGGGATCTGCTGGAAGAAGAGGGAAGGGAAAGCAGATAAGGGAGCATGGAGACAGGAGGATGCCTTGAGCCCACTGGGCAGCCTAATAAATGAGCTTTATCGTCAGTGAGAGTCCTTGGGTTAAAACACAACAACAGTGGAAGCAACAGAGGAAAAGAAACACCCATCTAAGGCCTCCATATGCACGTGCACACTGGCATGCACACATATGCACACACATGAGCATACACATAGCACACATATGAGCATACACATGCACACATAGGCACACACACACACACACACACACACACACACACACACACATCCACACACAGGCTCACACATACCTGCAGAAGTGGCTAAGAAAGACAATACACAAATTTAAATTTTTTACCCTCACTATAAGTGGCTAATAGAATGTGTTTGGCACTGGAGAGTATAGTTGATCCTTTCAAATCAAGATTCCTATCATCACTCATTATAGGATCAGCCTTCCTTAAAGGCCTTGACTTCTCATTATGACCTAAGGCCTCCTCTGGGAATGAAGCCACTGATCTAGGGGTCACCCCTTTAAAACAGATGAATTTAAATCAGTGCCGGAAATATCTAGGAGAGAGTATATTCCAAACCTTAACTACAGTATTCCTCTTTCTATGTCTTCGGAGTAAACATTTGCTTTTCCTTTATCCTGTAACCCCCTGAAACCTGAGGGTAATCTCTTTTTGAGGATGACTTAGTGCTTTGTTTTGTTCTTGAGTCTGAAGAAAATAGAATTAAGCCATCTTTGTGAGTGTTACATATTAAATATTAACCTTTAATAGAGGCTATCGTCAATTCATCTTCTGTAATTCCTTGATTAATATTAAAAGCACACCTCTCAAACATTTTTGAGTGTTTGCCATTGAATAGAGAGAATAGAAAATTACTTCTTTCTCACCCTGGATCATTACAACTGAATTACAGTGAGGCTAAAATGCCCAGTACAGATTTTGTCTTCATACATGAACATGTCACCTAAAGGCTGACTTCCAGAAATGCCACCAGGAAGATTGTTGCATGAATCCTAAATGATCTATAACAAAAACCCAGAGACAGATATTGGGGTAAATGCTGAAAGATCAGAGAGACAAAGGAACAAGCCACTGCCACTTCTCACCTTGCAACTCCACGAATCCTCTGACCGAAAGCCTCTGAGTCTTCAGCTGAAAGAGTCTCCTCTAGTTTCTGTCTCCTTATGCCTTATACGTCTTTTGCCATCCAGCCATTTCACTTCCTGGTGCTGGGATTAATGGCGTGTGTGCTTCCCAAATACTGGTAGCAAAGGCATGAAATCTCAAGTACTAGGGTTAAAGGGGTGTGATTCGCAACTACTGAGATTAAAGGTGTGTGCCACCACTGCCTGGCTCTGTTTCTCTTCTAGACTGAATCAATTTCATGTAATCCAGGGTGGCTTTGAACTCACAGAGATCCAGATGGATCTCTGCCTCCTGAGTGCTAGGATTAAAGGTGTGTGTCACCCCTGCCTGGCCTCTATGTTTAATCTAGTGGCTGGCTCTGTCCTCTGTTCCTCAGGCAAGCTTTATTTGATACACAATATATCACCACAGAAGATGGCTAAGAAGGCTTGCTCTTGAGCATGGGAGTGTCAGGTCCACAAAGCTGAGGTAATGGAATGCAGATTCATTTAGATATTCATTGTATTGGATTATATCATTTTTAAAGTGGCATTCCCTGTTTAGTACTGACAGTCTATTAGCTCCATTCTAAAATGCTTTAAACACTCCCTTTTTAGTTTCAAACTGCTGCCAGGCAGCTGAACTAAAGAAAGATTTTCCAAGCCTGTCTAACAGCGAAGGGCAAAGGGCTAATGGATGGGCTCTGAGAACTCCTGTGGAGAAGGCACCCTTTCCTGTTCCCTGTCTCAAGAACACAAGTTAAAGGAACAGGTAGAATGCTTCTGAAGAGGATGAGCCCCCTGGAAGAGAGCCAGCACATGTGCTGAACTGTGAAGTGAAGCTGGTGTTGTTTGCACCAAAAACCAACACTGTTAACAATGAACTGTCCTTAAGGCTAACGACCCAAGGATTTATTTTATCATAAATTATTTTTCTCTGAAAGAATTTAATTTCTCCAAAGTAAGAAATAACGTTGCATTTGACTGTCTAAAACATGCTAAGAAGGCTAGAGATTATGTTAATATCAAGATCACAAAACTTGAAATCCAATTTAATAGTCTCAGCATGAGGATAATTATTTTTTAAAGTAAAGGCTGTTATCATTTCCATGTCTCCAGTCCATTCCATCTTTTTAATTAACTTCACCTTAAGGTTTAATTTCTTTGCAGTTTGCTAAAAGAAAATAAAGTTGTATGTGATAAAAATGCTTAAATAAAGAGTGATTTAATTTAATATTAAATCAGAATACTTTTTTTTCTACAATCCTTGTTTAAAATTAGTCAGCTTATACTGAGACCCTGATTGTTTTTTGTCTATGTGTGACATAATTTCCAACATCAAACTTGGCTTTTTTCCCTTTAACTAACGATCACAGTCAAGTGGGCCAGTTCATTTCCCCTGTCGTGGTTTTCCTGCATTCTCTTCTCTTACTGTTTTCCTTCACTTGAGATGTGACAGTTTTTTGTTGTTTTGTTTTTGTTTTTGTTTTTTACAGGAAGAATGAAAATATGTTCAACAATTTTCAGACCTAAGTGAGAAGAATTCTGTCAGGATCTGCTTTCTCACTCCTCTGTGTCCTCTCTCCTCATTAGAGCTTCTGTCAGCCCCACTCCAGGGATCACCACAAAGAAAAGAAAACATTGTTCCAGTTCCTTCTGGCTTCAAACAGCCCATGAAATGCTGTTTACAAAGCAGCATTCCCGTGTATCAAAAGCCTGCAGTTCCTATTCTGGGTTATAAAGTGGAAATTCTTCATTCAAGTGACTCCTCAGATTTGTGAGATGGTGTGAAACGAACTCAAAAAAATGATTGGGAAAACTGATACACACCCAGGCACCCTTCCCTGGCATAATAAAGGGCCCATGCAGCCTCAGCTCTATGTCCATGCTGTTGAAGATAAAAGTTGCATAAAGCCCTTTCAATTAAAACTATCTAATTTTTTCTAGATTCTGTTGAAAATGCAGATGCATATAATTAAATAAAATCAAATTTATCTGAATTCCAAATGTAATCAAGTTGACAACTAAGCTTTTATCACAGTAGGTTAAGCGCATGTTTATAAGATAACAAATACTAAAGTTTTGACAACTGTAGGGTTTGTATGATTAGCATAAAGTACAGTCCTATTTTCAGTCCCTGTCTGAAGTCATCCCATTGCACCAAGAGAATTTCAATATTTTTGGTAGCCCTAGAAACTGAGAACCTGTTGTTGTTCTTATAAATGGTTTCTGAGTACAAAAAACACCTCTGTCTCTGGGACAAAGTGAAAGGAAGCATAACCAGCTGAGACCTTTAAATACTTCATTTTTTTTTTTCATTAATTGTTTGGGGACTTTGTGTGGAATTTGTCTCTTTTTCTTATTTGGTGAAGAAGATTCTGGCTTTTAAGTCACACAGTGACTCAGATCCTCAAGAGCAGGAACCCAGGAAGCAGTGAGGGCTGCATCTTTAGGTGGCTTTCCACATGTTCATTCTGCGTGAGGCTGCAAGAGACCAGGGCTGTGCTCTCCCTTCGGAAAGCAGCAGTGCTGCTGAGCATTGCCTGAAGGACTGATGGTTGTTTCTGCTTTCTCACCAGCAATGCTGGCAAGGCACAGAAAGACCAAAAAGAGAGCTGCCTTGTAACCAGTGCTTCAAGGCTCCTTTTCCACAGTTGGCCTCCTTTCTTTAGCTTTGAAAATGACCCTCCAGAAAATTCCTACAGTGACTCAGCAGCAAAAATTGTAATGATTAAATAATAAGTATATAATCTGAACTAAATTAAAATTATCTTCAAGTCAAATAAACTAAAATCCTAATGGATTTATTTGTTTGTTTGTTTGTTGTTTATTTTTGACACAGGGACTCACTATGTAGCGCTGGCTGGCCCGAAACTCACACAGGTCATCCTGTCTGTTTCCCAAGTACTAGGATTAGAGGCGTGCACTACCATGCCTGGCAACTTCTGCACGATTTTTATAAAGTAAGACTTTTTTTTATATAAATGATCATATTTTCCAAGACTAGGGAACTTTGGCCTTGTGACTGTCTTAAGAATAACTGAAGTAGTTTATGTGAATCCACAGGCAAACTTCTTCAGCTGCCACTTTTCTGTGGCCTAAGGAGAGCGACACCTCCGATTACTTGTCTTCTCTCGCTCTCCTTCCTTCTCTTTGTTTTGTACAACTCAAATGTGTCCATTTTTGTGTTATCTCTTTTTATTGTGTTATAATTTATTTATACCCCCTAGAAAACAGTTTTTTTCTAATGAAAGACAGAAAGGGAGTGAATCTGGGTGGGAGGGGACCTGAGGAGGAATTAGGAGGAGAATTAGGGAGGGGAACCCTAGACAGAATATATCATGTGAGGGAAAAAAATCTCTTTTCAATAAAAAGGAAAAACAAGAAGTGTTTTAAAATGTGAGCAACTTAACCTAATGAGAAAAATAGTCAAACTTATCAAAATTTTCTGAATTTTTACTTGAGACTGAGAAAATATTGTCATTATGGTTGAATTTAAACTGTTCCCACCACCTCATGTGTTGAACTCTTGGGCTCCAAGCTAGTGGTTCTGTTTGGAGAAGGCAGTAGGAACTTCAGGAATTGGGGCCTCACTGGAGGAAGCAACTCACTGGGGCTGTCCTTGGACGGTTGTAGCTTATCTTAGTCACTTTGCTTGTTGCTGTGTTAAAATACCCTGAGGAAAGGAGTTTATGGGGAAAGAAGTTCATTGGGTTCACAGGTCAAGGCTAAGGTCCACTGTGGTAGAGAAGGCATGCAGCTGCCACATTACAGCCACACCAAAGGAGGGAAAGCCATGAGTACTTGTACTAAATTGCTTTTCTACTTTTCACACAGTTGGTATCCCAGCTGAGGGAATGATGTCACCCACAGTGCGGGATCTTGCCACCTCAATTTACCTAACCCAGATAATTGCCCACAGGCATGCCATAGACTTGTCTCCCAGAGATTTTAGATCTTATCACGTTGAAAATTGAGATGAATCATTACACACCTGCTTCTTCCTCTCTCTTGCCACCATAAGGTGAATAGTCTGTTCTTCAGTGTGCTCCCACCAAGACAATGTTCTCTTCTCTTTAACCTCAAGGACCACAGCAGCAAAGCCAGGAACCATGGACGGAAACTGTGTGTCAAAATAAGTCCTTCTTGTCCTTAAGTCAATTTTATTAGATAGTTTGTGACAATGACAAAAAAAAAATTCCACAATTGTGAATAAAGTACATTATAAAGTAGAGAATTCTGAGGTTTTCTCTTAGGGTGAGCTGGTCAGTAAGCAAGCCTTTTCCTACACTTATGATCTAAGAAGTTATTCAATTGATAGCTCATACTCGTGTTCTACACTGCTAATGCACCTGGGACATGTTTCTCAATCTTAAAACCTTTATGGTTTTTGTTTTTAAAACATAGTATTTTGTATATAGTGAGTATTTGTTAGAATTGGATATGATTAATTATTTTTCTTCTTTTGTATTACATATGGTGTTTCTATCATGAATATTTGGGGTGGTTAGGATTGGATATGATCAATTATTTTTCTTCTTTTGTATTATTTTACAATACAATTCAGTTCTACATATCAGCCACGGATTCCTTTGTTCTCCCCCTCCTGCCCCCCTCACCTTCCCCCCAGCCTACCCCCTATTCCCACCTCATCCAGGGCAAAGCCTCCCCCGAGGACTGAGATCAACCTGGTAGACTCAGTCCAGGCAGGTCTAGTCCCCTCCTCCCAGGCCGAGCCAAGCGACCCTGTATAAGCCCCAGGTTTCAAACAGCAACTCATGCAATGAGCACAGGACCCGGTCCCACTGCCTGGATGCCTCCCAAACAGATCAAGCCAATCGACTATCTCACCCATTCAGAGGGCCTGATCCAGTTGGGGGCCCCTCAGCCATTGGTTCATAGTTCATGTGTTTCCATTTGTTTGGCTATTTGTTCCTGTGCTTTATCCAACCTTGGTCTCAACAATTCTCTCTCATATAAACCCTCCTCATTCTTGCGAATTGGACTCCCGGAGCTCCACGCAGGGGCCTAGCCGTGGATCTCTGTATCCAGTTCCCTCAGTCATTGGATGGGGTTTCTAGCATGACAATTAGGGTGTTTGGCCATCCCATCACCAGAGTAGGTCAGTTCGGGCTGTCTCTCGACCATTGCCAGCAGTCTGTTGTGGGGGTATCTTTGTGGATTTCTGTGGGCCTCTCTAGCACTTTGCTTCTTCCTATTCTCATGTGGTCTTCATTTACCATGGTCTCTTATTCCTTGTTCTCCCTCTCTGTTGTTGATCCAGCTGGGATCTCCCGCTTCCCCAAGCAATCTTTCCCTCGACCCTCGCCCTTCGTTACCCCCACTCATGTCCAGGCTGTTCATGTAGATCTCTTCCATTTCTCTGTCATTGGGCGATCCCGATCCCTGTGTCTTTCTTGTGGTCCTGTTTTCCAGGTAGCCTCCCTGGTGATGTGAGTAGCAGTCCAGTCATCCTTGTCCCACATCTAGTATCCTCCTACGAGTGAGTACATACCATTTTTGTCTTTCTGAGTCTGGGATACCTCATTCAGGATGATTTTTTCTAGATCCATCCATTTGCCTGCAAACCTCATGATGTCATTGTTTTTCTCTGCTGAGTAGTATTTCATTGTGTATATGTACCACATTTTATTTATCCATTCTTCAGTTGAAGGGCATCTATGTTGTTTCCAGGTTCTGGATATTACAAACAGTGCTGATATGAACATAGCTGAGCAAGTGCTTTTGTGGTATGATTGGGCATTCCTTGGGTATATGCCCAAGAGTGGTATAGCTGGATCTTGGGGGAGATTGATTCCCAGTTTTCTAAGAAAGCACCATATTGATTTCCAAAGTGGTTGTACAAGCTTGCATTCCCACCAGCAGTGGAGGAGAGTTCCCCTAGCTCCACATCCTCTCCAGCATAAGGTATATTCAGTGTTTTTGATCTTAGCCATTCTGAAAGGCATAAATAAGGTGGTATCTCAGAGTCATTTTGATTTGCATTTCCCTGATAATTAGGGATGTTGAGCAATTCCTTAAATGTCATTCAGCCATTTGTGTTTCCTCTGTTGAGAATTCCCTGTTTAGTTCTATAGCCCATTTCTTAATTGGACTGTTGGGCACATATGGTGTTTCTATCATGAATATTTGGGGTGGTTAGGATTGGATATGATCAATTATTTTTCTTCTTTTGTATTACATATGGTGTTCCTATCATGAATATTTGGGGTGGTTAGGATTTTTTTGTCAGCTTGACACAAACTCAAGTTGTCTGGGAACAGGAACTTCAATTGAGAAAATACCCCATCATATTACCTGTAGGCAAGTCTGTCAGGGAATTTCAGAATTAATTATTGATATGAGAGGACTCAGCCACTGTGGGCAGTACGTCTGTGGAGAGGAAGCCAGTAATCACCATTCTTCCATGGTCCCTGCTTCAATTCCTGCCTCTAAGTTCCTACTTTCTATTCCTGTTTTCGCTTCTCCCAATGGTGGACTGTAGCCTGCAAACCAAATGAACTCTTTCCTCCCTCAGTTGCTTTTGGTCAGTGTTTTATCACAGGAATAGAAACCTCACTAGAACAATATTTTTCTAAAAGTGTAAATTTCCTTGTGCTCCAAACAGGTGACTTCTTGGTAGGAGACTTTGTTCAGTAGAGTAAATAAGGCTGTGGAACCATTAGTTCTAATCTAAGCTCTGCTAATGTTCTTTAATAAGTCACTTAGTCTTTCTGGCCCTCAGACTTCTCATCTAAAAATTGAGAGTTGTCATGTACAATTCTAGTTTTTGTGGAGAAAAATAAATGAGATGGAAAAATATGACTAGACAGTATTTAACATAAAATTTATTTTTTATTATTTCTATTATTAATGCAGGTAACTCTACTATACAATTTTATTTAAAACCTTCCTTGAAGATTTGATTTATTTATTTATTTTTTTAGCTGACTAAATAGAGTGGACCCAATGAATGGAAAAAAAAAACAAATTTTGTTTTATATAGATGGAAGTAGTGATATTTTGGTATTCTCCTTAAAGCATTGAAATCTAGAAATTTTGGACATTGGTTTAAAAACTCATGTGTTAAAGTGTAAGAAATAAAACCAGTCATATTTTTCTGTATCTTAATTTTAGTTCAACCCCTCATCCTGTTATTTGTGGTTCCTTCCTTTCTAGGGCCATATGGAGGCTGGGCATCCCATGAAATACAAAGACCCAGAGGCAGCAGCAGAAACATTTTGCCTTAGTGACAGGTATACATGTTTAGTGCTGGAAACTTGGGTAGTAACTTCTCCTTACTGGCTCCTAAATTCTGTCTTTAGAAAACATTGAGCAAAAGGTTCAGAATTTTAAGAAACAGACAAAAGAGTTGTCATAGTCATCCCTTTTAATTTCTACTCAAATTAGAATCAGACATGATCCACTCTGTTTTTCTTTATTGCTTGGCTGACCAGAGTTCACTTTCCTTTCTTTGGTTTAAGCAGTTAAAATAAAGCTTCCCCTACTGACCTTTTGCCACGTCTTTGGAAAGCAGACAAAAATAAGTTCACTCAGAGTCAAGCATAAATAACACAACCTATTCACTGTTTTTCTTTGAGCCTGAGGTGAGCTGCCTTCTCCTTTTATATTTGAAATGACAGACAAGGGTGACATTTAATTAGAATGTCTCCTTTCTTGGTCCAATCATCCTTTACTCACTAGTGGAAATATTACAAAGCAAGGAGCTGTGGTGACCAATCTCTGAAATGATGACTAAAACCCTCACCTGTTGGTATTCTTGGCCTTGTACAAACTCTTCCCACAACCAGTAAACTTGACCTGCATAACGCATAGTAACTGGAGAAAATAATAGTGTACAACTTCTGAACTTGGTCGTGACAGGCAATGGGCTTTTTTAAAGCTCCCACTGTGAATACCAGTCACCCTATTGTGGGCATCCTCAAGCAGCTCTCTGAAGGAACCAAGGCCTCATTGCAGTAGCCCAGTGAACTTGTAGCTTGAGGGTGAGTCACTGAGTCACCTTAGATGTAGATCATCTAGACTCAGTCAAGTGACTATAGACTCAACCAACATCTTGACTCATGAGAAAGTAGGAGCCAAATGACATAGCTCACCCACTCCCAAATTTCTGACCAACAGAAACTCTGAGATAATAACTCATTATTATAATTCTAAACTAATAAGTCAGAATAATTTGTTATGTAGCAATAGACAACTAATGTAAAGTATAGAAAGATTCTCATGAAGAGATACAAAAATGTAGTCAATAATCTCCTGTGTTTTGGCCTTCCATAATAATATATATAAACTATTTTGGGGGGAAAGGATTGGCTTAAATTTCGTGGGCAGTTATTCTCCAAATGACACTCCATCATTGTTAAACCCACTTCCTTTTCCTGAAGACTAGGACATGTCAAGTAGCAAAGAATTTTGGTCACTTAAATTTTCCTCTTTATGTCAGCATGGCTTCCTTAGTGCATCCTCTTTCTAACTTAAGTGCTAATCTTCTGAAGGTCAGTGGAGCTGAAAAAAATTTGGCTATTTCTGTGTCAAGTTCTGGGTGGAGGAGAGCAGGAACAACTCTCAGCTTCCTGTGTTCTCATCTGCTGGGATCTGTCAGTCATTTCTTCTCTCCATATCCTCTAAAAGCCCCCTGCAGAAACATGAAATTTCACTGTATCACCAATTAAGAGACCTAGCTCTTGTCTGTCTACATATTGTGCTCAGTGGGTATGTTTAGGTGTGTGTGTGCAGGGGGTGGTGAATAAAATTGTTTTCTTTCCTACTCCTTGAATATTCTATTCTATTCTATTCTATTCTACTCTACTCTACTCTACTCTACTCTACTCTACTCTACTCTACTCTACTCTACTCTACTCTCTACTCTACTCCACTGCACTCCATTCCATTCCATTCCATTCCAGTTCCCAGACATTTGAAAGCTAAACCTGGAAGCCTTCAGTGGTCTATTTTTTTGCCTCATTTCTCCTTAGGTACCCTTGTAGCTTGCATGAGAGGAAGGAAAGCAGGGGACATTGGGAAGGAAAAGAAACATATCTTGAATATAAAATCCCAACACACTTGGTATTTCATATAGAGGCCTCAAATTTACTCATGACCTTTCTCTAAAATTATAAAAGTAGAGGCTCTCTGAATGTGAGAGTAGATATCTAGAGTGAAATTTAAGGAAAGCTCAGAGATTTTTGTGGTTACTGAGTCTAAGGTTTTGGAAAAAGTTAAGCATCCATTCCTAGGATCTTTCTCTTAATAAAATGTTATAAAGTAGTCTAAATCAGATATTTTTTTAACTTTTTGACATTTTTTCTTTTTCTTTTTGAGATTATAATATAATTACACCATTTATCCTTTTCCTTTTCTGCCTCATAGCTTCTTTAATAATTACTGGGTTATTTTAAATATTTCACAAATTCAGATAAACTAGTTTCCTATGTTATTTGCTAAAGGCAGTGAAGGCAATGGTCTCACACAAAAGTATTGCTTGGAGAGCTGTTAATGTGCTTATTGTACAAGCCTGATGACCTTGTGCTCTATCACCAGCAAAGAGCTAAATGCTGTGGTGCACATCTATAGTCCCAGTACTCTTACAGTGAGTTGCAGGGTGAAGACAGGAGAATTACCCTGAAGTTCATGGTCCATATAGTCTGGAATAGGGAGCATGGCAGAAACAAGAGAAACCTTGCTTCACAAACAAGCTTGAAAGTTGTCATTAAACCTCTGCCTGTGTATAATGGTACACATATGCCTGCATTCACATGCATACACCAGACACACACGCACACAATATTCAGGCTCCCAATATCCACCTACCACTATTCTGATTCAGACTGAGTTGCCTGTTTCATTTAAAGGTGTGGCCATTTAGATGCTCCACCATACTTAGTCATCTATTGACTAACATGTTAATGTTCTCAAAAGATAATGATGATGTTGAATGTGGAATTACTAGTAAAGATATGAGGGAATGGTGATTACTAACTGGGAGAACTTTGTATTTTAGCATTCTGTATATCAGCAAACACTTCACAAAGTTCTATTGGAGAAGAGACTCATCTTGAGGAAGTAGATCCAAAAGGGGGAGAGGCATCAGGATTCCAAGTACACCAGCTACTACATAAATCCTGCATACTCTTGGATTATTGAATGAAACAAGAAACTCCCTTCTTTGACAAAGCCATTTGAATTGAGCTTTATGATACCTTTAACTGATACAGTATTCTACAGTTGTTGAGTAAATACTTGAATGAAAGACTGGCATGTGGGTGGTAGTGGAGAGCACATATATTAGCCCACTCTAGCCCCTCACCCCACGCCCTGGCCGTAGCTCAAAAACATCCTGTTAAATTTGTACCAGTGGTTTCCATTCCTGGGGTCTGTACTGTGAATTGTGATATCCCTTTTCCAAGGTGTACAAGAAGGCCATGCTGGGTGTTAATGGCTGCAGGATTAAGTTTAGGCCCCACTGTATATGTTATATTTTAATACTTGTAATTTGAATAATGGTTAGATTAATTTTATTAGATGAAAGGACTCATTTTACAGAGTCAAATCATATTCTGCTTTAAGCTTCTCTAAAATCTTAGAAGCAATTTGGAGAGATTTTTGCTCTGTCTCTACTCACGGTCTTGGGTTTGATCATTTCCCTTCTTCACCTTCATTTCCTTCAGGTCTGCACATAAGCTCCTTTAATGCTATGGCTTGAAAAGATGAGTGAATCATGACCTGTCATTGCTTTTAAGTTTTGCACTCCTCTTCTTCTTCAGTATGGCTTATCTTAGGATTTACCATAGAATTTCTTTCTCCTGTAATTCTGTAAATCAGGATCAAGGTTTTAAAGTTACTGCTTTGGTTTGACTAGCATAGGCCCAGCTCACACAGTTCTCACAGTAATACTTGGAGAAGTGACTTGTTTTTCCTCTATCTGCATAGAGAGAACACTTTTGCTATTTAGAAAAAGAAATTGTCAGTCTGTGAAATTTTCCCTCTGTGGTATCTTTTACAGTCATTTGCAAGTATTCAGTAACATCCTGAAGGTGCTGTAACTTGTAATATTTTAAATGACCAAATGTAAACAATATATTTATACACATTTGTTCGATAAACAACAGCCAAGTTATCAGACAGAGTGGACAGCTTTGTACTGACCATGTCTAGCACCAGGATTGGAAAGCTCCCTGGATATTCCACAGTAAATAAAGGAAGATGTGCAGCTCAGTAACACTGCCAACACAGGTAATTTCATACATGGAGTTGTTTTTATTATCATTGAAACTCCCTGTTTTCTATGCAATCTGAATTATTGAGAAATAAAGGGAAACATGACATGTAGTATTTTTCTGCTTACATATTCTTGTCAAGGATATTGGACATGTAAGTGTCTCTAGAGAAAACACTCATCGTCAATAGGACACATTTTCCAATGTTGAATTTCTCTATTGGTAGAACACTCACACCTAAGGGGAAAGATGTTTGCCTGTTTTTGTTACTATGGAGATTTTCAAAGCAAGCCAGGTAGAAATTCCAAATAGAAGACACAAATGCTTAACAGATATTCCCTTTTTTACAGAAGGAAAACAATTATCATCCTAAATAGCTGCATGTAATATAATAGTGTCTTTTAAATCTTTCTTTTGAATGTAATGAACCCCATACAAATGTGGTAAAAGTGATCTGCTTTTGTCTGAATAGGGTAAGTTGACTTGGGAAGGGGTATACTTGACTTTGTTTTGTCCATGTCACACTCCTTAAGGTGTGAGAGGAAAGCAGTATAATGCAAAATGTTCAAATAATAGATATGCTGAGTACTTAGTGCCCTGGGCATGACCCATTTTATTTTCCACAAATGAGATTTGATAATGACATTGACAATGCTAAGAAAAGTGTTTCTTCACTCATGTCAAGAGAAGGCAATAATACCAAAAAGAACCTGGGGTTAAATTGAAAAACCCACAAGTGTTAGGCCACAGACAGTCCAGATGTTAGGAATTGGCTCAAGATAGACTACAGAAGGATTTATGGTGGTCAGATAAAAGCCAACATTCCTCTGGAACTTGTGAACAGGTTCCTGTCCCCCCCCCCCCCCCCCGCCGTCCCCAAAGAGTCATTACTTGCCTCTGGCAGAAGGAACATGGCTTTTCACTAACTATATATACCGTGGTTACATTTGGTTACATATTGAAGCCCACACTGGCCTCCAGGTTCCCTCTGTCCCGACACACTCATATGTATTTGTTATGCATTTCAAAGTCCATTGACTGCCTCCTGGCTCTTCCCTTCCCCCAGTTTACTCATCCTCCTTATAATCCACATGACATGTCCACTCCCCACTTTCCTGTTTTTCTCACAGACAGCCCTGGCCAGGTCCAGTCTGTTTTTCTTTCTCTCTGCTTTGGACTTTTCCAGATGCCTTTCGGATACTGTCTCTTTCTTATCCACAATAAAAACTTTCTGCTTAATAAGAGAGTGGCCAAATTGGCAGCTTCTTTACTGTGCCCCCTTGCATACAAGAAATTGGAACGAGGGGTGAAAAGTTAGTTCTTAATTCCTGTTTTCGTTTTTTTGTTTGTTTGTTTTTACTGTTGCTATGATACTACCCTGACAAAAACAATGTAAAGGAGAGTTTGTGTCCTCTCACATCTCCAGTTCTAGTCAATCACAGTGGGAAATCCCAGCAGCAGGAACTTGAGTGAGCCAATCCATTGTGAGCACATGCTAGTGCTCAGCTTTTGTTTTTCATTTTGTATAGTTCAGCATCTCCTGCCTAGTGAGTGGTCCTGCCCACAATGAGCTAGGTCATCGGTGATTAATGTAATGAGGACAGTCTTCCACAGGTATGCCTAAAGGATCATTTCCCAGTTGATTAGGTGTCAGAACAGTGTCCAAGAATGGAGTCCTGTAAGGAGAATTCTGGGTGCTTGTGATAAAACTCCAAGAAAACAAGAAAAGAGTCTTGTTATCTCATTTTCTTCAAAACATAGAATTGTTCTTAGAATATATTTTCATGCCCCTCCCCTCCCAGGTGAAGTGGATAAGGAGTGTGTTTACTTCAGAGTACTCATTACAACAGGCTATTGCTATGTCCCTGTGCCTCTATGGATGATGGATTGCCCTGGTGAACATAGTGAATGTGTACTTTACTTGTGTGACTCATCTTAGTCCTCAAAGTTTAAATTGTGTGATGCTCTGAATAAAGTTGGCTATCCCATGAGACATTAGTGTGCTTCATTTATCAGCTCCCTTTTCCCAGGTCCCACTAGGTCTAGAGTGGTAGACAATTCTAGATCCTGTCAAGTTGACATGCTAGTACTAACTGTCACAGTGCCCCAATGAATCAAAGGGTCCCAATTTTTTAGGCTTGTCATCTCTGAATATTTTAGTCTAGTAATCAAAAATATGCTAATATAAGCCTAATATTCACTCAGATAAAGATTATTTCTTTCACTAAAACAAGGGCTTGTATGTACTACTTATTAAAATGTAATAGAAATTAAAAAGACAAAAGAATCTTTAGTGAAACCAAAACAACAGGAAGAGCCTTGTAAGTAATGACACACAAAGCAGAATGCTAATTTTAAAACACTAAACATAGAAAAATTATATACACAGTATTTGTAGTAATATATATATTTTCTATGTAATTGATGCATGCACATACATACATACATACAATATGTCCAGTGAATAAGATTGTAAATGTTAATAGTGATTATCTTTAAATAATGCTATTGAGGAAGACCTTATTTTTCAAATTTTCTACCATTAACAATTGCTATTTTATAGTTAAGTAAGAAATAAATTAAAACAATGTCTCTACTTAAGAGGAACAGACTGTTTTAAGCATGGAACTACATAACATGCAAAACACTGACCAGGTTGCGTCTCCCACACAGGCCTGCTGAGTGTCAGGTCAGTTAGAACTCTTGTTTCCACACACCACTGTCTCCCACTAAAGACAACACACAGCTTTGCCCACGCTGGTGCTTTCTATTTTTATCTCTAAAGGTTAATGTCTCCAAGTCTCTTTAAAATGTGTTATAAGTCCCTCTCCCTTCAGGAGGTCTTTCTGATCAAATCCACTTTACTTTTTAATGTAAATCTTCAGCTTTTTTGTATTAAATCTGTAAGATATTATATGGCTCCTGTTATATTGTTTATAATCCTATGCAAATTATTTTCTATTGAAACATCTTTCCACTTCTATGAACATCTTAGAAGATAAACTCTAAGATTATAGAGGCTAGGGCTTTTATATTTTTGTTTCCTGCTAAATAACAAAACAGTGAATTGATACTAACCATTTTTCTAAAAGTAGAGAGTGCCTGGTAAGCCAAGACTCTAGCTGGAATTGAACAGAAGTATTTAGGTATACCCTTAGCCCCTGGTTGCTCAATGCATTAACTCTATGCCAATGTCTGTTCAAACTACTACAGAAGTGTGACTTTGGAGGAAAGTGTTTGTTGCCTACCTACTCTGTTCCTCATTTTACAATGTAGATTGGGCTTCATCTCAAGGCAGTGGGTCTAACTCCAGGTTTCATAATGGCTTTTTTAATATCCTCTTAGGCCCAACAGTCTTTCGTTCCTTTATAACAGGCATGCCTGGCAATTGGCTTTGTGTAGAATTTTATTTTTATTATTATTATTATTAATTATTATAATCACTAATTATTTTATTATTTGATTTTTAATTACTAATTATTTTAATATAATTTACAGTTATTTATTAGGTATGTGTATATGTTGTGAGGGTGTGTGCCCTACTTCACGTGTGGAGATCAACTTTTAGATGTTGCTTCTCTCTTTCAACTATGTGAGTTTGGAAATCAAATCAGGTATTCAGGCTTGGTGGTGGCAAGTACCTTCACTGGTTGAGCTATCTGAGGGCCCAATTCTGAATTATTTTTTAACGTAATCCAGTTAGTTACAAAATCACATGAGTTGTAGAACTGGAGTGTATTTTCATCATGAACAATTATATATATTTGCTTAGAAAGACTAAAATCCAAGTTAGAAGTCAGTTCCTTTCTATATATTTCAACAACTCACTTCAATAAATCTGCATGATATTTAGCACAGAATAGGATTTACTTGAGCAGGGAATTAATACAACTGGGTTTTTCTCATTCCAGAAATACCAGTTTTTGAAAAGGAAGTTTAGTAATAATTGCTTTATACAAAGGCATGATAGGATGGTAATTTTTTGACACATCCTAGGGTTATTTGGGAAGAAGGAGTCTTGATTGAGAGAATGCCTCCAAAGAACTGGCCTGTAGTCAAGTCTATAGTTCATTTACTTGGTTGATGATTATTGTGGGAGGGCCCGTCTCATTGTGGTAGTAATAACTACTGAACTGGCAGTTGTAAGTGCTTCAAGAAAGCAGGCTGAACAAGCAAGAGGAGCAGGCCAGGAAGAGCACTCCTCTGTGGCTTCTCTTCCAGGTTCTTGTTCCTGTTCTGACTTCCCAGGATGATGGATTATAGACTGTAAAATGAAATAAACCCTTTATTCCCCCAGTGGCTTGTGGCTGTGGTGTTTTATCATACCAATAGAAGCCCTAAGACATAGGGGTTGGGAGGAAACTACCTTGTAGCTAATTTCTTATTTGTACTCTAGGTAGGGCTTTTCTCATGTTCAACCAGATATGCTGTGCTTGTGGCTGAGCTGTGCTACTGTTGTGACATCTGGCTGGTGGTGACGAAGACTGGGCTGATGGCCCTGTCCCACACCCCAATTTAGACAGTATGAGAAGCATCATTTGTAGGTGAGATTGACAATGGCTACTTTCTTATATTTTCTTCATGTTTTGCTGTCAGTTAAATAGGAAGAAACCCTGAGCAAGAGGGTTTAGAAATGTGCTCTTTTTAATGATAGATGAGTCAGTCACAAGTATACCAAGATTAGGTAATCTTAAATAAACATCTTTTGTTTTATTATATTTTCTCTTTTGCTTGAGTAGTTAAAGTCACACCTGGCTTCCAAGTTTTCAAAATCTTAATCAAGTCAAGAAAACTTTTCTTCCTTGTTTTTCATGCCTTATGTGGATGTCTTGGAAGTGTATGCTTTCCAAGGGAAACAGATTGTTAGAGTCCATTCCGTGGCCCTTTCTGTGGCAAATGTGCCTGTGCTCTCAATGGACTGAGCAATAGAAAGCACACCTGAATTCATCCAAACCCCAAATAACTCACCCCAACACCGCCACACACAGTCTGATGCCATTTGGTATCTGTATGAGGCTAGATAAAAATCTTGTTAAATGTTAAGCATGTACATCCAGACCATTTGCTGATAGCTTCAGTATACAGGGATCTTATACAACTCACCTACATCTGTTTGGATGTGAGGCTTCTCTGTAGTGGCGACACAAAAGCTGCAAATCATTATTTGCAAAGGGACCAGGACTCAGAATGCCACCTTTCTGCTATTTGGAGCTCTAGCCCTTCTGTTGTGACAGGGAAGTCTGCCTGCAAATAAGTAACCATACCTCCCTTGCAGGACAGCATAATAAACTTCTTCGCTTCCGTAATAATAAACTTCCATAATAAACTACGCTTTTAGCATAGTTTAAGTGTAACGGATGAACTAGATGGCAAAGATGAATGTAGAGGGAGGGTGTGACTTCATTTTTCCTCCTTAAAGTAATTGGATCTACTTCTGTGCGTTGCTGTGATGTCCAATTAAGATGTTACAAATAAAATGCTTAGGACAGTGTCTGGGAAACACTGAAGTTTAGATATTATTATTAACTCTGTAATTGGAAAATATCAGTGCTATTTTTCCAGTATCTGAGGGCAGCTTCCAGATGTACCCGGTAAACTCACAGGCTCAAAGAAGCCCCCATTACCAGTTGAAAATGGAGAGGCACTAGTCTGAAAAGAATTTAGGACTTTTGTAACTGAAATTGAACAAATTCTAGTTACAGTGACAAATACTTGAGTAAGGAGTCAAGATGTTAGCCCATGGTCAGGGAGATTTGTGAAAAACGCGAAGCTCTTAGGACTCTCAGTTGGTTAGATGAGTATCTGTTTTTAAATTATAAAAGCAGAGTAGGGGAATTCCTACTTCTAGAAAAATATTTTAATTTTTTATGCTAATCTGAGACCAAAGTCAAATAAGGAGTCTGGCATTCTAATGACAACACTGTACAGTGCTTCGCCATAGCTCCTGGCATTTAACTGAAATGGTCCAGAGAGCAAACTCCAGCACTGAAAACTGTCACCATGTCCTCATGGTCATTGTTGTACTTCATGCCTGCCCTGCCTCTCTGTTCCTGTTGGGTGAGATCTTCCCTGCCCCACATCTGGGCGCTGCTCGCGGGCAGCACACAAGTTTCCTAAAGCACTCTGCCTGATAAAAGGCCTTGGTGTGAACTGGCATTTGTCCTGAGCAGTTCATATGCACATATCATGCATTTTCATAGAAAAATTGCCTAAATAGCTTTGTGCCTCACAATTGTGATGCCATATGGATTCTAAATCAATCTTCTCTCCTGGACTCACCCTTTCAGTACTCGGTTATAAGATTAACAGCAGAGGTTTACTGAAATACTTAGATGCTATTCATAAAAGCAGCCCAAGGATTACTCTTTTGTTACGTTTCTCAAGCCTTTCCTTCTGCCCCTGTGACAAGCATTGTATTGACTCAGGCAAAAGATCATAAGAGAAGCATGGCCTTGTCTGTTTAGTGGCCAGCTCAGGAATTTTATATCCCAACACCAGAAGAAAGACAAGAAACTTGTGCTGAAGAAGAAAAGTCTGCCATTTGGGAAACTGGTCTTGGTTTTTGTGGCTTCAGAATTCCCTCTGTCAGTGTTTTAATACCAAACAAAGGATGGCGTAGACAGAAAAAGAAATTTTGCCTACTTTCCCTCTGTAGTATTTAAGACTACTTCATGAAATAGGAAGATAGGGTCAGGGAAATTCCTTGGCTACATCTTATTAATAAGCTGAAGTAGTTCTTTTTATTTCTATTGATTTATTTATGTTGCTAGTTTGATTTGCATCTAAGAAAGTTTCAACTTGAGTTCCTCATGTAAACACTGAGCATGACTTGAATGATATTTCTCCCGAGTCTCCCTCGATGCAGAAAGACAACTGTGTTTGTTCACTACATATCATAGATGTCACTGTGGTTAGTCTTTTACAACTGTCTGGGGCTGGGATGTAGTAGTGGTGGAACACTTGCCTAACATGAAATTCTGGGGTAGAACCTCAACTCTGCACCCCTATCCACCCCCAAAATCAACTTTGAAGAGGGATCACTGACATTTAAGTCGGCCACTAAATATGAATTACAATAAACAAATAGCTATAGATTAAAACCTCACAGCTACAAATGATGAAAACTGAAGATAATGCCTCCTTCAGTTTATTTTTCTGTAAGACATACAAGTTGTTGTTGCTTACTGAGACATAATTTAATAACCTTTTCAGGTGTAGATTTCAAATACTTCCAAAATTTTCATATATCCATGTAATTGTAGTCAAAAACAAGACAGTATATTTCCTAATGCTTAGCCACCAACACCCTTTACCAACTCCAGCTGGCAAACACTAATATAATTTCTGTTTCTATACTTTTTTTCCTAGAATTAAATTGAATTGCTCAGTATATATTCTTGTAAGTCTAATTTCTTTCTCTGATTAAAATAATGTTTTTGAGATTTATCTTTCATGTTCTATGCATTTCTAGATCCTTCCTTTTTATTGCTATTTGGACATGACATTATTCACCAGTTGATAGATGTTGGGTTATTTCCAGAAGTTATATTTATGAAAAAAATTTTTGCCAACATTCCATTTATGTCAGTTTGTGTGTGTGTGTGTATACATAAATTTTTTATTTCTCTAGGGGAAATAAATATATGTAAGTTTGTAGTCGCAAGTTTTCCTACGCTTGCCTAGCACCAACGTCCCACAGCCACTTATAAAATTCCTGTGTCCTGCCTGGTCCTGCAACCACTCAGACCCAAGTAAACACACAGAGGCTTATATTATTTTTAAACTATGGCCATGGCAGGCTTTTCGCTAGCTAGCTCTTACATCTTAAATTAACCCATTTCTATAAATCTATACTTTGCCACATGGCTTGTGGCTTACCAGAATCTTTACATCTTTCTTCTCCTGGCAGCGGCTAGCAGCATCTCCCTGCTCTGTGTTTCTCCTTCCTCTCTCTCTAGTTAGAATGCCCCTCCTAACCTTATTCTACCTCACCATTGACCAAACAGCTTTATTTATCAACCAATCATTGCAACACATATTCCCAGCATACAGAATGCTATCACCCATCATTAGTTTAGTTCAGAAGATCCCTAGCTTTATTCCAAAGTGGACCCCACCTGCAGTGTTCCAGCTGTAATGTATGCTCTTCATTCTTTGGCATGGTCAGGTATTTTAAGAATTCTTATAATAGTGCCTCATTGTGTCCTTCAAATTGTAATAGTTCAATATATAATAATATATAAGTCAGCTATGAAGGAAAGATCTACTAATTGAAGGCATGTCAGAAATCAGGAAGATGATTTCTATTATCTTGTCAGTATCGGTCATTGCCTTTTACCTCTTGCCCAAGTTGGATCACTAGGCTGTCACAGTCAAGACTCTTAAGTTCAGAAGCACACAGAGCTTCTGCAGGCAGTTTTCTTTCTAGTTATTTTGGGATCTTGTAGCAGAGCATTTATATAAGAACCACCAGCCGCTTTTTGCCTCTTTCCTTTGCTGTGTCAGGGAAATACTGGGGAAACATTTCTGTTCATCATCTCTAAGCTAAAAAGTAGCCAGGTTTTTTTTTTTTTTTTTTTTTTTGTGTGTGTGTGTGTGTGTGTGTGTGTGTGTGTGTGTGTGTGTGTGTGTGTTTCCCGTCACCCTCAAAGCCAGCCTTGTATAGAAAACAGGCTCTTATCACAGTGAGAGAAGAAAACTCACTAGAGATACAGCATCTATTTACTTCTCATCTTTGCAGAAGCTGGACATCTTTCAGTGTACCTTTGTTCTGGTTGTCCCAGGGACCCTGCGGTCAGTTGCTGCTGTTGCTCTTCCTTCTGTTTTAACTTAGATGACAGTAAAGCTCCCTTTTCCTGTAGTGAGTTTGAGGACATGGGGCTCTTGCTCCTCCTTGCTGGCCTTGGGTAGACCACCTTCTTCTGTCCCTCATAAACATGGCACACTCCTTCCTGACTATTCATTTCACAAGATAACTTGTCATTGCCCCACTGAAACTTTGTCCTCTTTCTCTAACTGGTACTTTCTTACCTGTCCTTTCAGATCAGATCAAATACCTCCTACTCTAACCCCAAATTCCCAGAGCACTGTTAGTCATCATTACAACTGAACTCTGCTCATGTATTTTAAGACCTATCATGTTGCCTTGTGACAATCTATTCACATCTTGTATTCATCTTAGACTCAGAACTCCTCAGAGGCAAAAAGAAAAAAAAAAAACACGTTAATCATTGTTGACTTAGCACATAGTGCACACTTGATAAATACTTTGACTGAACCTTTAAGTTTGCAACATGACTATATGTAAACGCAAAGGTTTTCTTCAATTTAGAAAAGTAATGACAAGTAGCTGCCAAGAAGAAATGTTTGTTTTAGTAAAAGTCATTCATGGTTTAGTATGGTTTGAGTATGGCTCAAATCTCTAATTCTATCACTTGGGAGGCATGAATATTGCTGTGAGGAGCTCCAGGTTAACCTGGGCTACAGAGCAACACCATGCACAAAGTGGGTGGAGACATTCATGTATAATAGAGAAAGTTTACCAAAATGGTAGTTACAAGATTTTATTAATCTCAGACAGAATTGGATTCCTTTTACCCTCATCCATACTGAAGTGTTTCTGAACCTTGTTTCTCAGGAAAGGAATTGCTTACTCCCTCTCTCTAATGTAGGACTGTAACACACAGGAACATATTCGTGTAATTTCATGCTAGCAAAATATCAGGACTATAAGACCCCACAAATAATTGTTTAAGTATGATTACATCCCATCCAGTATTTGAGACACACTCCTAACATATTCCTCACTTGGCTGAAATTTGAGTTTAAATAGATGGCACATATCTTACTTGGAAACTCAAGTGAAACCTCTGCATTTCACAGAGAAAGATTAATGATAATACAGACAATGCTCTAGGAATTTGGCTTAGAAATATTTCATGGATGTTTTTCTGTTTACGTTTAACTTTTTTCTGTTTACGTTTAACTTGATTATAATATAAGGTCATTATTTCATCTAGACTAGTCAGTATAGATCAACTCAGTTAATGCCCATATTAACCAGGGTAGATAGTAAAACCAGGAAAGAAACTGAGACCAGAGAAAAGTAAGAACACTGAAGTCACTGTGTGGCCACGAGATGAGAATGGCAGCATTTTACAACCTTTAACTGTGGTACACTAAAGAGGGCCACACATTCATTGTTCCTTTTCTCCTTGACAGTGGAGTTCTATCACCTTCCCTCGGGATGTGAGAGAACACTGCAACTGCACTGATCAGAATCACAGCAGTGGTGACCCCGTGGCTGTTTTTTATCTCAGTTCCACTTCGTGTCTCCTAGAGCACTCTTTGGGATGCCATAGGCTTTGTCCCAGCAGTGTAATTTTCCCGAGTGTGTCACGTTAGCGAGGCCGTGTGCAGGCCCTGCTGTAGACTTCCTGCCATCGCTTCTCTTACAGCGACACCAAAGTGAAGCTGCTGGGCTGCAGAGCTACCTGAGCATGCTACCAAGTAAATTCCTTCCAGACAGTGGAACAAAAGAAGCCCCCAGCTGAGGCTTAGCTGAATTGAATTTGTGTTTCCCAGACGAGACTGTCTTCTTAAGTGACCACAGTTTGGGTGTTTTATAGGTTTGGAGTACATAAACACAACAGTGGATAGTAACAAGTCTTCAGACCTATGATGATTTCAGAAAGTACTTTCATTAACTTGAGCATTCAGACTTCTCCATCTGTATGCTTATTTGCAGTACAGTTTACAGTCCTGGGTGGGATGAACTCTGCCTCAGAATGTGCCACATACAGAACCTGGAACTGAGTTCAGTTTTGATTCCAGAGTCATACCTTTGTCCTTGTTCTAGACTTCCTTGAAGCTGGGAGATGTTCTGTAGCCCAGTTGGGAAAGACTATGGAATGTTTAAGACCTAACCTAAGCAATGTTTTAACCACAAGGAAATGTGCAAACCTGATGCTGGATGCAGAGGAAGAGAAGGAAGCACAGCAGAGGTCCCAGTGCTGGGCAAAGCCAGTGGTGGATGTATAGGAGCAGCCAGAGATCAGGACTGAAAACACCAACAGCTATAACTATTGTAGCTATTGTGTGGGCAGAAGGGAAGGCTGGGAGAATGCAGCCAGACTGTGAGAGCCACCACAGGGAGCATAATCAGGAATCCCAAAGGAGAATGATGCAAGAAGGAGACTGAGGCTCTGACCTAAGCCACTAGGGCCCAAAGACTTTACTAATTCCTTTGTGAGGAGAGATTAAATCAGACCACACCTGGGCTACAGATGCTGTAATTGCTGATATTTATCTCTTAATTGTTGAGTAAATCTCTTCCTAGTTTTACATTGGCTGACTCTTTTCAAATAAGGTCTTTCGTTTCTTTCCTTTTTTTGTTAAAGATTACAAGTAAGATTTCTGTACACACTGTCAAATTATCTCAAAAGATTATCTGGTTATATTCTTGGAACCTAAGAATAGATGAGGTTTGTATCAGCAAGACTTCACTACAATGGATGCTAATCAGATGACATACACCCGGGAGTGGCTTGCTCCCTTTGGACATGGCTGAGGACCCTCCATACAGTTCACCTTTTAGAAAACACTGATTTATTAAAAGTGAAGCAAATATGGAAGAGGAAGGCTACATCTCATTTTAGCATGCTTTGTTTTGCATATATTTGAAAAAGAATTTTACCTAATTAATATGTATAATGATGTAATAATTATTCAGTTGTACTATATGACCTCTTGATCCAAGGAAGTGTAAAGCCTTTAAACAAGCCACTTCTAAAAACTGTCACATTCTATTGCATGCAGCAACAGAGAAGCCCTGACTTGGCAAGTTCGTACATTAACTTAATAGGCTGGATGACTTCCTAGGCTAGCTGAGGTAGGTCCCTTGGAAACCTCACAAGTGTTTTATTAGGGAACGAAGAGCACACATAAAGGTTTGGTTATAATGTGTACCCTGGTATTATTCTTAATATACATTCACAGTCTATAAAACCAATGCTTTCTTCAGAGCCAATAATGCTGCATGTTAGAAAGTAGATCAATAGCAGCTCAATAGATTCAGAATCCATAATGCTGACCACATAACAACAGCAGAATAGCCACGGAATGCTGTTATGGCACGGCCAGCTACTGTGACACTGGTTCAGTGGCTTAACATTTTCAGCAGTAAAATATCTAGGTTTCTGAAATGTAGAAGAAATCCCAGTGGATTTTAGTAAGAGCAGGAAAAACATTTGAAGCTGTAAGATGCTGTCTTGTTTTCCTGCCTGCTCACCCTGCTGCTAGGGCAATTGCTCCTTGACTGGATTGCCTGACGATGAAGAAATCAATTTCTGGACACCTAGAAAGCTGTTGTATATTTGAAACTCTAGGACAGGAGTATGAAATTATTTTGACCTCAAGCTTAACTTGTTCTGTTTGGATGTATGCAACGTTCTATGGTGGATGAATACTTTTTACTAATATTCATGTGGAAACAGTTACTTAATATCTTTCAAAATGAAAACAAACTTAATATTATTGCATTTTGAGGAACTGCCTCTAATTGGTTCTTTCTAACAGTTCTCATTCCGAGAGTCACCATCTTCATCCATGTCAACCTTTCAGAAGACGTTTATGGTTCTGCTGAACAGATGGCCAATTGCTTTCTTGAGTGAATCAGTTTACCTTAATTCCTTATTCTCTCAGACATGCTATGATATCCACAGCTGTGGTAAGAGACACCGTTTGGATAAAGAGACCTTGATTTGATTTAAAATTCTCCCCCTCCCCCTTGCATGACAGGTGACTTACATGTTACCCAGATCTTTGTTTCTTGATTTCCTCATTGAACAGCCACAATAATAATCAAGAGCTATACCCTTGGTCAGGCTCCCAGGCTTTGGTTTCTCATCTGCAAAACATCATATTAACAGGCAACATTGTCATGTTTACTTTATGCTAGCGCATTTCCTGAATGTTTTACACTTATTTTTATCAATTAATTATTACAATAACCTTATGAGGTAGGTACTTTTATTTTTATTTTGGAGATGTTGAAACTGAAACACAAAGAAAGTAACTTGTAAGATCCGAACCTGGGGACTCTGTTTTCAGAGTCTTTGCTGCATATGTGGCTCTGTAGGTTTGTTAAAGTATCTATGAATTGAACAGACCTCACATCAATCTGTAAGATTCTAGAACCAATCCTAGAAAGTTCACAGTGGGTTTCTATACACCACAGTCACAGCTGATGTGGAAGGATGTGAGAAGGGATTAAGATGATATAGAAACCTTGGTATATTGTGACCCTTCAGGCAAAGTTACTGGTAAATAACTGGAACTTTGGGGCTCCAGAACTTTCCAGACAAAATTAGATGATAGAAAAACTGGCAGTTGAAAAAGTCAATGCCAAGTATTCAAAGTCAGCTGTCCATTTGAGTCAGATGTCTGATACTGGAAAATGGGCCAGATACAATGTTTGCAATTTGTGATAGTGATGAGGAGCCCAACTAGGCAGAAAGAACTGTCAACAGTTTCTTCTCTACTGGGCATGTCAGAGACTTCTTCAGGGCTCCCCTAGCTCCTGCTGGACAAAGGTTGTCTGAAGCTTCTGGATTTCATTTCCTGAAGGCAGGAAGGCACTGAGGGTACAACTGTTTGCTGGAATGGAGCTGAACCTGGGGTGGCTCATTAAAGGTTGTGGCCAGCTTGGGGAAGCCTTTTGATGAGACACTGCTGAGTGGGCTTGAGTCTTCCAGGTGAAATCCAACTTGAAGAAAGATATAGTCACTCTGATGTTAAGACAAAAGTGAACGTAGACCAAATGATAGACCAACAAAGGAAAGGCATTTGGTGCTCCCATCTCTCACTATGTTCCTCCTAATTGCTCTCCTCTAAAAGTCCCTTTATTAAGCTAACATTGCACAAAAGAAAAAATATGAAAGCAGAAGGGGTTTGAGAAGAGGTAAGGGGCTAGGGTGAGGAGACACAAGAGGAAGAGAATATGATCAAAACATGTTATATACATCAATAAAAATGTCACTATCAAGCCCATTTGGGGGTGGGGGATACAGTATATGTTCGAAACAGTTCAAGGAATCTTAGAAAGCCATACAATAGCCAAGGTAGCTGTGTTTTCTTTGACTATTTCTCTTATAAGCTGAGACAGTTCTTTCTGCCATCTGTATTCAGCAGGAAGGTTGTTCATTTAATGTCAGCAGTCTGAATCTCACCTTTCCTTCAAGAAATTAATGTATTGAAAGAGCTGAGTGACTCATCACCTAGATTTAAATGGTAGAAGCATCCATACAATGTCTAGGTTTATAGCTCTGGGGGAGCTGGAGAGTTGTCACAGGAGGCCTTTACCCCTGCATGGCCCTAGTCTGGTAAGGCTACCTATCTGTTTCATCACTGCTTACCCATGGCATTCACAGTACTCCACTTTGGTACTAGTACATCTGGGGACACAATTCTTTGTGGTGTGGTGTAGTCTTAGGAATCACTGTTTAAATAGCTGGTCCTCTATTTACTATGTCAGTTACATCCCTTTCTTTTTCAGGTCCTCTGTCTCCAGCCATGTTCTGACTGTGACAGCTGAAACTATTTCCAGTTTTGGATTTTGTCAAAGTCTCTGGGGGTCTGGCTAGGAATGACAATGGCCTTCAGTTAATAACCATGATTTTAGAACCTTAGTTTTGATTTGGTAATATTGGATATTGGATACATACTAGCGTTGCCACCTTTAGTTGAGCTCCATGCTTGGCAAGAGCTGGAAAAGCCTGTAGGCCTTTCGGCCATCCTGATGTACTTTTTGTCATCTTGGTCTAAAATTATTGTACTATCACTTGGAAAGATTTTACAGGTCATCAATATCCTCATGTTACAAGCAAGAAACCTGAGTCTCAAGAAGGTGAATTGCGCAAGGTCACAGATCTAAAGCCTGGATTCAAATTCTAGTCACTACTATGCCATTTCCTAAGCATCAGAGATATGACAAAAGATGTTAGTTTGATGTCCTGGGGAGTGTATTTAATTCCATTTATTATAGCTTCTTTTATGATGGACTTCAGGTTCATTGTAACTCTTTCATGTATTGCCCTGATGTGATGTTTCTGTTCTTTACATGAACAGCTTTGTTAAAATAAAACCAAAATAAAACTTAACAATTACTTTTATTAAGTAATTACACCCATACTGTTTTCACTCATGTGTGTGTGTGTGTTAGCCTGAGAGCTTGAATGACTTCCTACTTCCAACTTGCTCACCTTGCTTTTTTATCTGGAAAAAAACATAAAACAAACTTTTGCTCCCCTCTGTGTTAGTCTGTTAAAATCCTAACCAAACTAGAAATGCCTTGAAACATCCATGGATTTTAAAGCATTTTAGAGGGATGTAGGTTTGTCTATGTGTCTTCTGTGTGTGTGTGTGTCTGAGTGTCCATTCATACACATCCTTGGGCACAGTATAGTGTTATAGTGTGAGGTCCCAGCAGGAAGCTGCTTGCTCACTTGTCCTTGGGACCACAAGTTAATAGGCGATAGCTTGATTCACAGAGATGCTTTCTAGTTTAACTTAACATTGCTGAGATTTTTAAATTTTGATTTTCCAGGAAACATTCTCATGAGGGCATTGAACTTTTTTATAAGAGGTACTACGCTTACTTCTTGCTCTGACCCACGTATTCAATTTCAGGGTTTTGAGATTGTAATTATTAAGGGATGATGTTTATAAAGCAAATTTTAGAGATGCAGGCACCCATAAAGATTACAGAGTTCAATCATCTAGCCTTACAAATGATGAAGGGCACCATCCTTGTTTATTGGCTCATCTGTAGAAGTGGGCACAGGGACAGACCAGCCCCACTGCACATCGGGAGCCCTTTCCATGGACAACACTGCTTTCTTTTGTTTTCTGCAGCCCATTCCTGACCTTGCTTCTTCAGGCTATCAGAGAAGCTGCAGAGCATGAAACCCCCAAAACTGTTTCTCATTTTCTAGCTTTATTTTTAAACCAGCGTCCTTGGTGCACATCAACCTGACTGCCTTAAACAGACCCTATCCTATTGATAGAAGTTCTCCAGGCAGATCTTTACTTAATTCCCTGTTTGCTAGGACCCTCATTCTTTCTAGATAGTTATTGGGCAATATTCTCTTGAGCTGTCTCTATTTCTTAATTACTTTATTAATTGTAATCACATAAATTGATCTCATTGACATTCTAAATCTGACACACCAAAGAAGTCTATCTAATATTCACCAGCAATGCTAGCAAAGTAGCTGCCTTATTACTTCCATTATGCAGACTGCTATCACTGAGAGCCAGATGTTTAGTGGAACTGGCCTTTATTTTAATCATAATTAGAATATCTTTTTAGCCTTTCCTGATTGCTTAGACACACAGGAGACTTACCAGTTCATTTCCATCCTGCCTTCACCTTTTTATCTTAAAAACAGAAGGACACCCCCCCACCCCTGCTCAATCTTGTGGTAATCTTTATTTGCAATTCAAAGTAATTATGGAGAAAACAACAAGAAGGCGAGTTTCAGTTCATCCAGAGAATTTTTTCCTGTAACCCTGAATGCTGTTGGCCTGAAACCTAGTTTGAAAAAAAAAAAAAAAGTCAAGTTTGGAGGTATTTGTTTCCCTTCACAACAAAGTACATCAGTGTGATCCCCACTTTTCTTCCCAGACCTTGCTTAACTTTTATTAGGCAACAAGAGTAAATAGGTTCTAATGTATCCATTTTCTAATATTCCGTATACTATGTTGTGTCTTTGTATTATAAGTCGTTGATTGGTAAGAAATCAGAGGCAATAACTTGTATCTCTATAACAAGTAGAAAATGAGAATTAGATAATCCCTATGTGTATAGATTGGGGAAAGTAAGAAAATGAGAATTAGATGATCCCTATGTGTATAGATTGGGGAGAAATAGCCCCAGTTTCATGTTGAACTACTCATCAGTCCTCATGACTTCCATATGGTTTTATAGTTCAGGTCTTTCCTTCAAACATTCCCTTCTTTTGGCTTCATTCCTGTGTAACTTTATTTGATAAATACTTTATCCTTGAAGACACAGAATGAACATCTTTTTTGGGGGGATGGGAAGTCTTCATGAGACCTGTTACAGAGCCAATCCTTCCTATTTGTGCATCCCTCACTGCTACATTTGTTTTGTAAGTATTTCTTTTCAGAGTGTGAGTTCTTCCAATGCAGAAGTTTATACTTTGACTTCTTTATCTCCAGTCTTCAGTACATTGTCTAGCTTATAGTAGATTTTCAGTGAATATTAATGTAGCAGTCACATGACCTTCTGAGATTACACTAATAGTAGATTTTAGCATTGGTTCAAACATCAGAGGCCAGTTGTTGCCCAATCAATGCTTCTTTCAGCTTGCCCATCAGTACTCTCTGCCCAATCTTAGAAACAGTTGAAGCAGGCTGAAAATCATCATCTTGTGCAATGTGAAAACAGTAAAGCATGCAGTCTACAGTTTTGTAACAAAATGGGCAAGGTGGTGATGATTTGGAAGTAAACTAACCTTACTTTAAATTTTATCCTTGTCTAGGTTTGACAGAGGATAAAGTTAATTGACTTGAAAACTCAAAATTTTATGAATAGTAATGAAAATTATTATTTATAATAACACTGAAACTCACCCAAATTTTTTGCGAGGATGAAATCACATAATGTGTGTAAATTTGGACTTACCGTAGCCATTAGCATGCAGAAACTCAATAAGTGATAGTTGTTTTGATCATTGTTCCCATTGCATTAATCTCTAGAAGGCATAGGCAGTCAGTCAGCAGTGTATATTCACTGCCTTCTGGTAAACAAAATTATGTACAGTACAAGGCTCCTCATCCAATACACAGAACAAAGAAAATTTAAGACATCATATTTATTTATCTAGTGTGTATGGGGAGACATGCCACAGTGTGTGTTTGTGTGTTGTGTGTGTGTGTGTGTGTGTGTGTGTGTGTGTGTAAAAGGACAACTTACAGGAGTCAGTTCTCTCTTTCCACTATGAATCCAAGAGCTTAATCTCCAGTCATTAGCCTTGGCAGCAGGCACCTTTCTCTAGTGAGGCATCTCCCCAGCCCAGAACACAGAAATTCTGGTGAGGGGCCATTTTCTCAGTTCCTCTAAGAACCATTCTTTACCTAGGAGACACATAAACTCATTAGATACCAAGGTTGCCTGATAGCAAATGAAAACAATAGAGTGATCTCACACTCTGGCCCAGTTTCAGAAAGATAGAAATATAATTTTTAAATCATAACAAAGTTTTCATAACAATTAAGATCATCTTGTACTTGCACAAAATAAAAGAGGATTTTATTTCTATAGCTCTCCTGACCGTTGTGTTTCTAAGGTAGAGGAAACAATTTTACATTGGAAACACCATTGAACTAGAAGTCACATTGGTTCACTGACTTAACCTGGGATAACTTTGAACAGTCCTTATCCACAAAGATTCTGATTCTTGAATGAGGATGAAACCTGTTGTGTTGACTCAGACTATTCTCACAGTCTTAAATGACCACTCACATGTGGAGGTGATTGACAAGTTACAGAGGCCCACAGAAATCTTCGGTGTTGCTGAGTGGTATTTCTGCTTTATTGCCACCCTCCTTCCTTACCAAATGGCTTTACAAAGCCTTCTCTAACAGCTCCACTGGTTTATAGGAGAAAACTGTCTGTCTGATTTATCTATCTGTCTGGGTTAGAGGCACAAACATGAGTTTCCTCCTTCTTCTCCTCCTTCTTTCTTCTCCTTTACTTTTTTTCCCTTGTTCATTCTTTGTTTTTTTTTCTTTCTTTCTTAGATGTGTACTATGTGTACAGTTGAGTCTCCATTTGCCCCCTACTCCCTCCATCATTCCCATCTTCACCCCCACCCCCAGCGCAACCTTTAGACACCTATGCATCCTGTCTTTCAGACTAACAGAAATCAAGGCATGTGCCAAGTCAGCCAGTGACCTCACTGATGGAGGGGAAGAACAGTTGCAGGACCTCCAACATCATCCAACACCTTCTAACTTAAGACTTGAGTTATGTCTCCCTTTCTGCTATTTCCAGCCAAATGCTCCCGACTCAGTAACCACAAGACACTCATCTCAGGCTTCGTTAGGCTGCTTCTCCACTTACCTTAACCTTTCTTTTCACATCACGGGAATACAAAATAAAACAAAGTCTATCCCTAACCTGAAAGCTATCTCCAATTGTTACCTGCTCTTAAAAGAAAAGTTAGTTTTCTCCAACAGATTCTCACTGAGTATACAAACCAAGTACGGGCCCCATGTCCCACAGTAGATGGCCAACACAAAACAAACTCAATGGTATTTTTAGAGGTATTTTTGTCTTGTAATGCTTTTTCTGACATTTTTATTTCTCTTTTTTACCTACAGGACTTTTGCTTCTATAGTATGGTTCATGATTTTGTGTGCAAATATGTGTGCCCTGTGTTTATATGTGTTTCTCATGCTTTTTCTTTGGATCTTCTTTCTTTTCTTCTGTTCATTTGTTTTCCCTACTCAGGATTTTTTTATTTTTATCTTATCTTATTTTATAATTATTATTATTATTTCTTTTTTAAAAGATTCCTATTTATTTTCTAGTGAGAGAAAGCAAGAAAGGATATGGACTTGCCTAGGTGGGGAGGTGAGGAAGAGCTGGGAAGAGTTAGGAAGGGGAACTATATTCAGAATATGTTGTATGAAAAAAAAAATCTATGTTCAATAAAAAAAGAGAATTGTATTCCTGCAGGCCGAGGCTGTACATTTCTCTGGTGACCCCTATAGAGTGTGGGCTTCCTGCCCAGTTTCCCTGGGAACCACCACTAGAAGCAGCAAAGAAAACGCTGAGTGTTACTACATTGCTGCTCTCTGTCAGAAGCAGAACCCAGCAGCGCTAGTGTGCTCCAGGCAGACGCTTGCCATACCTGATATGTTCAGTTGATCCAACCATTTTAAAGATGCTGCTGCTGGCATTGAGTCTTCCTTGGATTGTAAATAATTCTGATAGTATCAGCCATTGTCCACTTATTCAAGGGTTTCTCTTTTTATTACATCCATCTCAGAACAAGTTGCTAGTGTTCCTATTAACAGTTTATACTCTATGCAAAATAGCTCCTGTACAGAAATTGTGAAGCTGAATTCTGAAAGTGTAATTATTTGGGGGGATGTGTTCGAGTATGTCCTGGAATCTGAACATCTCTACCTTTTAAAGACATGGTTTTAATTATTAAGTGAATCACCCACAGTGAATTACCCATTTGTTCTCCGGAGTCTTGGTTATTTCTGTTAAAGAATGATGATGAGTCAGGAAGGACTGCACCCATTAGGCTAAGCTGTCTGAGGCTGGTATTTGACACCTGTGTCTGGGGATTGCAGCTCTCCTTTGATAGGAACCACCTAGCCTTATTCCTGAGGCTCCTTTCCCCTGGGCTGTGCCAACAAGGAGTGGGGGCTACGGGTACATATCTCTCTGTCCATGAAAAGTGGTCATGCTGATTCTCCAAGGACTTTCACTAAATGAACAATGTTCTAATTTTAGATTGTTCTTCCTGTGCTAGAGATTGAACCTAGGAACTGTGCATGTCTGGCAAGTACTCTCCCACTGAGCTACATCCTTAGCCCAGGTTTGGGTTTCTAATTGGCACATCTCAACAGCTTGTTATTTCATATTTGCTTCTCAGCCCTTTCTAAAAAAAAAAAAAAAAAAAAAAAAAAAAAAAAAAAAAAAAAAAAGAGGGTTTTGGCTTCTGTACCTAAAGGGGGCAATCAAAAATCATGATTTTTCAGAAGCCTCTGTCAATCATCACACAGTGTCAGTCATTCTGTAAATGTCCTCTTGTGGTGTCCCAAGGGATTCCCTTTCAATCGAAGTTAATTGAAATAAAATGTAGTGAGAATTGTGCAAATCTAGTTTGCAAACATTCAAGATTTTCACGACTTCATAACGCAAAGGCAATATGTAATATATCTTGCATCTTGTATACAGGGCTCCAGTATTTTGTGAGAATGGAACTTTCTCAATGGTATGGTATGTGACTATGAGGAAGGGTGAAGAACTCATGTGTGCTCAGCAACGGTTAAAAAAAATAAAATAAATAGCAGTAACTTCTACATCCATCTTTCAATCACTCCGACTCATGTCTGTTTACTGCTTCCCAGGATTCTATTACAACAACAAAACAAGAGGAAGTAGCCTTACAAGTTATCTAGAACAATGGTTGTCGACACTTGTAAATCATGCAAAAGTCATGGACCCTCTCCTCACAAAGTGAAATTGTATATTTACCAAGTTCCACACTTTGCATCTGAACTTAGAAGTTTTATAAAAAGCCTGTCTGAAACCTGAAGGTGCCCAGTTGAGGACCCACCGAAGATCCTATCATCCTGTTTCACAGTAGAAAATGGGGAGATGAACTGACTTGCCCTAGTCTATAAAATACCTAATTGTAAATTAGAGAGAGAAAAAGAGGGGTTAACCCAGTCCAGATGATTATAATTCCAGTTCTGTTTTCTGTTCCCTTGAGTTGCGTGCCCATTTTCTTTCTTGTATGCAGAATCCCATAGAAATAGAATAACTGAGAGGAGTTGACAGAGGGAAGTCATTGTGCCCATATGGCTCAGTTAACTGTAGGGATCACGCCAGTCACATGAGTGAATCTGTCCAGATGCACGAAAGATGAAGTTCATTAAAACACATTGCCAAGCCATTTGCACGTTTCTGTAGACCAATCTGTCCCTGCTTTCTTGTGGCTTATTCTCCTGGCTCCTGTGTACTCACCAGCACCAAAACAGGTCTGCCTCCTCTGGTTCTGTTCACCTTCTACAGGAAGCTAGCTGAATGAAAGGTCAGAGTTCAAGGAAGTGATGCTGTTGTCAACATTAAATATTTACTGAATCTTAAACTTTATCCTGGCAGTGAACCAAGTTACCATCCCTGCCCGGTGGGTTTGTAGCAGAAATGTCACTGATTTGGAAGGTGTTTTTAGTGCAGAGGTTAAAACCTTGTCCAACTGGATTTGTGTCTCGACGATGAAGTGACAAAGAGGGAAGACAGGGACATGACCTTTCAGGGGACAGAAGGTTTTCTTTTTCTTTTATGTCACATTGTCAACAAATGCAGAAGGTCCAGCAGTCTTTCCCGAGCCTTGGTCCTTCTGTGGAAGCTCCTTGAAATTACTAATCAGCGTTGGGGTGAATGATCTGAGTCAGCGAGGCCTGGTCTCCTCGCTGTAAAGAGGAAATGTGAACAGTCTGGACACTGTAAGTAAGAGATCAATAAGTCTACCAGAAGCCAGAAAGCCAGCAGCCCTCTGCACTCCACACACTTCACATAGTAAGTTCCTCAGCCGCCAGTGCTGACTGGGCAGCTGACATCACTCTTTCTTGTGAATATGTTGGGCAATGTTCCTAGGTGAATTGTTATTGCACATAACCTTCGATAATTTTGTCTGGGTAGTTTTCTTTAAATTGATGCATGCCTTTCTTTTCTTTTCTCCAACATGTATACTTTGCTTAGTCCTAAGTAGACAACTAGAATAGTTGACTGTCAGTAGTCGAGTGGATAAACCAAGCACACAATGGGAAAATCATTGTGCACTCTTAAAAACATTTTACATACAGAGTGTGTATGCCTCCTCCTGAGAGTCTCTGATCCCGGATGTCCTGAGGACTGAGGTGTGAGTCCAGGCTTGGGGACAGGGCAACACATGGAAACTGCGGAATGCCCGGAGTCACACTCTGAGCTGCTGACTGTGTTTAAACTCCTGAGCAGCTCCCAGATCCTGCTGGGCCACCCCTGCCCTCCTCTGCTGAGGCTGGTATTTGTGGTGAAGGGGTCTCTTCCAGTTTCAGTCCTGTTTGGTGTGATAAAACACTCTGACCAAGAACAACTTGGGGTGAGAAAGTTTATTTGGCTTTCTATTCCAGAGTCCATCAAGGTAGGAACTTGGAGGTAGGCCTACCTGTGTTTCCACACAGTACTACCTCTGATCAAGAGACTCACTCACACCTAAAGAGGCATGCCGGGAACCATGGGAGATGCTGCTTGATGGCTGGCAGGCAGTCTTATGCTCAGCTGGCTTTTGAATACAGTTCAGAACCACCTTCTCCTATGGCACTTCCCACAGTGGGCTAGACCCTCCTAAATCAATTAATATTGAAGATAATCTCCTACAGGCATGCCCAAAGGCCAACCTGATCTAGGCAATTTCTCAGTTGAAATTCTCTTCCAAGATAATTCTAGGTTATATCAAGTTGACAGTTAAAACTAACCAGAGCAACAAACAATCAGTCCTTCATTCTTCTTGGTTATACAGCTCTGACTTCTGGTTTGGCCACCATCTGCTCCATCCTCTCCAGCTGAATTATTTCCTATTGGCCACTATCACTTGTCATGTTAATTCTTGCTTTGGTTGCCATTCACCTTCCTATCCTGAAGGTTGGTTTGCCAGTTTCATAGGGGAAGCCCATGTCTTTTTATAGAGCCTCACTTTGACATACTCTGATTCCATTAACTCCCCACTAGCTAAGTACATACCTCATTTACCCTTCCTCCTTCCTCAGCATGAAGCAAAGACCCAGTTAACAAGGCTCTGGAGCTCAGGGATCCTTGTCTCTGCCTGAACTTTCAGGACTCACGCGCACCCAAGATTCAGTGATCCTTACAGGGTGTTTTTGATAACTTGTCTTCACAGATGAAGAGCCCTGTGTTTAGAGAAGAGGCTTATTAAAACAAACAGACAAGCAAACCTCACAATAACCGGCCTTTTTTTTCCTCTTGATCTGATGTAGATGTTCTGGGTGGCTAGACTAGTGCTGGACTACCTCCTCTTTGGCTGGGGCCATGATGAAATGGAATGGGAGCCATTCATGGCTTTCCTAGTTCTTTGACTCTGCTGTCTTCTTGGGCGATGCATAACTGAGACCAGCATCTGCCCAGTCCTGACCTGGCAGCCTCCTGGTGTGAAGTAGGGCCAGGGACCAGATCCAAAGCTGAGGTGCCTTCCTGCCTTTCTCCTGCAGCCTGAGGCTAGCTGTGAGTCCACAGCTGGACTGCCCAAGCTTTTTGTGGTGAGAAATCAGGGCAGTTTCTGTGTGAAGCACAAGTGAAGTTTGTGTGTGTTTGTGTGTGTGTGTGTGTGTGTGTGTGTGTGTGTGTGTGTGTGTTTGCACATGAGTGCCCTTGCATATGTGTAGCTCTGATGACTTGGCAGGCTGCTGCTGTGTCTGTTTTAATAGGTCAGTGAGAGAGGACAGTCTAAGGCTTTGTTGCTGAACAGTGTGGCTGTAGCTGCAGTACTTAGCCTTTCTAAGTCTTGTTTATTCTTGTCTAAAAAATATTCGTGAAGTAGGAGCCTCGACTATGAGGAATAGACAGGTCCTGTCCAACAACAACAAGCTCTGATTCCCTGAATCTACAGACTGGATTTTAAAACCGAATTTTCTGGCTTTTAAATTCTCAAATCTTAAACCTATTCCATACAATCTTCCCTGTTATCAAATTTATTTTGTCAAGAAAAGAAAATTGAAGTAAACTTTAATGGGTTAAAGTCTTTTCCATATCAAAGTGTAAGAATTGCTATACTGACTCTTTTTAAAAAAAAATTGGATTAAAATTCTCTCATGCAATATCAGACATTTTTGAAGGACATCTAGCCAGCAAACCTGGAGAGATTCCCTTCTTAGTTGGTTACAGCACTTCTTAGCTGTTTACTGTTCAGGACAGACAGAATAGAGGCTCTTTTCTTAAGCCCTCTTAGCTCTCCTTATCCCAGTACAACTGAGATAAGGTGGCCTGGTTTTCATGACCGGGGAACTCATGTTCATGTGTCAGCTCTTAACAGATTCATTTTCAGAGAACTGCCTTAGAGGAGCCTGATACTCAGCTACTAGGTTAGGGTTGGGCAAGGATTAGAGTTAGAGGCCAAGGGTTACAGGGTTAGGATTAGAGGGTTAGGGTTAGAAAGTTAAGATTAGAGAGTTAGGGTTAGAGAGTTAGGATTAGAGGGTCAGGGTTAGAGGGTCAGGGTTAGAGGGTCAGGGTTAGAGGGTCAGGGTTAGAGGGTCAGGGTTAGAGGGTCAGGGTTAGAGGGTTAGGGTTAGAGGGTTAGGGTTAGGGTTAGGGTTAGGGTTACAGGGCTAGGGTTAGAGGGTTAGAGTTAGAGTTAGGATTATAAGGTTAAGGTTACAGGGTTAGGGTTAGGGTTAGGGTTAGGGTTAGGGTTAGGGTTAGGGTTAGGGTTAGGGTTAGGGTTAGGGTTAGGGTTAGGGTTAGGGTTAGGGTTAGGGTTAGGGTTAGGGTTAGGGTTAGGGTTAGGGTTAGGGTTAGGGTTAGGGTTAGGGTTACAGTGTTAAGGTTAGGGTTGTTGTCATTGTCTGCTTTTGGTTTCTATGTAAATGTCACTTCCAGGGTCCTGTCACTGACTTCCTTCAACATTAACACTAGTACTATTTTATCAGGTAGGTAAGAAACATAGACCCCTGTAGTCATTAGAAGGACTCTTTAGAATCTTCATTAAATAATGCTCTATACAAATTCTGGGACAAAACTTCCACCCCACAGTTCCAGGATCACAAATGTCTACCCAGCTGCCCCAGTCTCTTTTACTTTCAGATACAGTTTCAGTTACTCTTCTTAAGAAGTTTCATTCTGGCCAGGCAATGGTGGCACACTCGGTAGGCAGAGGCAGGCGGATCTCTGTGAGTTCGAGGCCCGCCTGGGCTACAAAGTGAATTCCAGGAAAGGCTCAAAGCTACACAAAGAAACTGTATAGAAAAAAAAAAAAACCCTGTCTCGAAAAAAACAAACAAAAGAACAACAACAACAAAAGGTTGATTCTGTGTTCGAGGCAGCCATAATAATGACAGATCTGAAGGCGTAATAGCAGTAAATTCCCCTGGTTCAGAGTCAGTTGAGTCTCATCCTTTGGATTTCTTGTCTTCCTCACAGCCCTCGTCATCTGCATTCAGTTTTAGAAGATTCCATGTCCCTTTTATGTCAAGCTAACCACAGGTTTTCCTGCCAAGACCAGGCTCTACTTCTAGCCCCCCTCTTTAATCATCAGCCCCCTCTGCCAGGATATTTGTCTTTTAGGCTTTAGGTTTATTGATTTCCTTTGACTTCAGTAACAAGAAATCTACCTCTGACCTACCCTCCTTGTTCTCTTGACTGTATCCTCTGTCTTCTTTTATTTCATATAGACATCATAAAAGGCTAACGTATACTCAGCAAGACTGTTTCATGTGCTAGTCATTCAGTTTGCAGCCTCTACACTCTAACTTCTCTCGTTAGGCCACCTGCACTCTTCAGAGTCTAAAACGGGAGCGGCTGCTTTGGGCTTTGTGTGTCAGCACACTTCTGGGCATGTGGCTCTGTTGGTTATATGCTCCACTGCCCCACAAAGTATTATACTGTTGGTTTGTCTCATTTGTTTCTGTTCCCTTTTCACTGTGGATTTCTCTCTTCAACCCACCACCAGCATTCGGGTGGGCCAGGTGTTTGCTTTAGACCACGTTCTTCTCAGTACTGACAGTCTTGTTGGGTGAACTTATCCACACTCAACATTTCAATGTATGCTAGTGACATCACCATTTACACCAGCCCATCCCTCCCCTGAGCTTCAGACTCAACAATTCCATCACCTCCCAGGTATTCTATTTATTTTATTTATTTTTATTTTTGGATATTCTCCAGATATGTGGCTCTGTTTCTCAAATACTGGAAGTAACACTTTGCTCCATCTTCAAACTGTATTTTTTGTTTTGTTTTTGTTTTTTGAGACAGGGTTTCTCTGTGTAGCTTTGCGCCTTTCCTGGAACTCGCTTTGTAGACCAGGCTGGCCTCAAACTCACAGAGATCCGCCTGCCTCTGCTTCCTGAGTGCTGGGATTAAAGGTGTGCGCCACCACCGCCCGGCATCAAACTGTATTTGTATATTCTTCATTTTCAGTCATCTCTATTTGTCAGTTTTTTCATCCAAGAATAAAAGTTATAAAATGTTAGACTTCCTCCATCACCTTCGCCAGAAACTGATCCTCTTCCCCTCCTTTCTGTCTCTCAGATTTGTTCTTTCCATTCCACTCTCACCATCCATGTGCTGTCAGTGTGGGGCCTTCTCTGGCCTACTGCCACAGGCGCCTAGCTGGCCTGGGTTTCTGGATTTGCTCCCCTGTGTCCCCATCATTTGAGAGCTGCTGGACAACTCCTGTCTAAGTCCGTTCAGAATCTTCCAGGGAAAGTCTCGCTCCTTTTCTAGCATCCACTATCCTGTTTCATAAGCACAGAGTCCAGCTGCTTTGCGTGCCTCGCTGTGACTGAAGTAACACTCAGCCAGTGGTATTCTGTTCTTTCTGTTCTTTGCTTCCTCTTTTGCTAACACACATGTATTGCTATAAAGACTTAGGTTGGTATTATGAGTTTCAAGTTCCTTCTACAGTACTTATTAGAGCCTTCATGCTTGGGTCCATAGAAAAGACAGTCTACAGTTAAATACCCACTTTAGACGTTTTATTCTTCAACACAGTCAGGAGTACTGGGCATGCATACAGTACTCATTTGTACCATGTAATTAAAAATTTGCCAAGCGTTGTAGATTTCACATCCATGCTCCTCAGAACCCAGAAGCACTATCTGTTCTGAAGCATGCACTGCCCTCTAGTGGCCCTCATTGGAAGAACACATCCAATTCACAGTATTTACATGATCTGTTGTTCATATGAGGGATGTTTCCTGTTACAATTATTTTTCCCCAAACATGCTTTGAATAATATCAAATTTTAATTCGCAATATTTTTACATAATTAAAGAAATTTTTTGAGTCAGAACCAGTTGTGTAGGCTTGTAATCCCAGCTGTTTGGGATGCAAAGGTGTGAGGACTTCAAGTTCAAGGTAAACCTGGGAAAAACAGTGAGACTGTCTAAATACTAAGTCAAAAGAGGGAAAGGGACAGAGCCTGGTGGTGAAGTTCTTGCCTGGTGTGCATCAGGCCCCAGAATCAACCTCCAGTATTTTCCTCACACCACAGCCCAAGAGCAGTTTTGGAGCAAACCAACATTTGTTCTCATTACAATTCCCCTCTGACACCCAGGACTTAGAGCTCTTGTCAACTAGTCAAGGGAAGTCTGACCTGAGTTGTCAGAAAGTATACTTAGGGAGTAAAGCATAGAGCTTTTATTCACTCCATGAATATAACACACTAAGACCATGGAAGCCACAGGATTCACATTGCTTGACTGAGATCCCAGGTTTACACTTGATATCTACAGTGTTAAATGAGCAGTATATCAAAGCACACATGCCCTTGAAAGTTGATAAATTTAAACCTGATGCTACAAACACCTGAAAATAAAACTGAGCTGAAGCAAAAGTAAAACCTCTGCTTTGGAGCTTGTAAGAGTTTGTTCTGTGAGGAGAGCAAAGCACAATCACTGTGACAAACCACTGAGTCCGGTGAAAATGCCACTTAACCCCAGTTGTCCCAGTTTCAACCAAGAGAAGGAAAATGATAAAAGCCAAATATAACCACGATATAGCCACACAACCTTGATTGATACGATGTAGAATTATATTTTACGTGATTTATGGTTTTGCTATCAAGTGACTTTAGAGAATTTTCTAATATTATAGAGCAAGGGTTAATTATTAGAACACTGCTAAAGAATATTGAACTATGTTCATAGGTACACTGGTAGGAAAACACCACAAAGCCAGGAACACAGCAACTGGGGGTCAAGGTGTGTACATTCCTGTGGAGTTGTACTTGGCTGCTCTGAAATGCATGTAACCACATCTGCATATGAGGCTCATAATGCTTGCTTGTGTGGAGTGTCACATTAGCATCCTGCTTGGCATCTGCCTCGTGAGATGAAAGACTCTGCTAAGATCAAAGTTGCCCTGCTGTGTTGGGCCAAGAGCAGCCTGGATGCAGGGACACTTCTGTTCACTGTCTATGACTTTGTAAATCCTCCAGGCAATACCAGAGACCTGGAACTGAGAAAGTATTTCAAACGTTTTAGGAACCAATAAAACTGCGGCTTGACATTTTCTTTCCTATATCTCCAAAGCTATGAGAAAATATCTTTCCCTCCCTTCCTCCCTTCCTTCTTTCCTCCACCTCCTTCCTTCCCTCCCTCCCTCCCTCCCTCCTTTTCTTCTTCCCCTACCTCCCTCCCTCTGTCCCTCCCTTCCTCCCTCCCTCTCTTCCTTTCTCTCTCCCTTTCTCCTTTCTTTCTTTCTTCCACCAACTCCTCCTCCATCTTCTTGTTCCCCTTCTTGTCTCAGTTTCATATACTCAGAATCACTTGTTGAAGGCACTAGAAGTAACTTTTAAAAGAGAAAAGAAAAGAATGGACAGACATTATGGTGTTCACCCATATTTTCAAGCCTGAAATTTACAGCACAGAAGTTGTTTGACTGATACTGTTAACACAAATCTCAGTAAAAGCAAAGTATTAGACTGAAACGCTGAAATGGAAACAAAGAAATGAAAATAAAATCCACTTTTGGTTCTGCTTTCATGTTGCAAATACACTTATGCATTTTCGATCTCAGGCTCCAATGTGCCAGGTCAAGACTGTACTTGGTTTTGCATAGTTCCTTGTTTTATAACCTGACGCTATGCTTCACCTTCCTGTTTCACTTGTGCTCTGCTTCATTTATTATCCCCTCTTCTCTTCCTTCTTCCTTTGAAATCCGTGTTTACTATTACAGAACAGTTCCACAAGGTGTAGTTACAGTATTGGTAACTCACAAAGCCTAATAAATATATAAACGTAATAAAATGCCTGGACTTTGACTCTGGAGGAGGTCAATGTGATCAATTATTACTTCCTTAAAGATAACTGCTCTAAAGTTTAGTTCAGAGAGATTCAATTTTCCATAAATAGAAATGGTTCTGAGGTCATCTGTTGCCTATTCTTCCTGGATATGAACTCCTGGAAGAGGGGCTTTGGGATAGTAGATGCCCGGCCCAGAGGTGGAGTCACTGGAAGTGCCTGGGAGACTGCCTGGCTACTTGTGCCTCAGAGCCTTGGCTCCCGGTTCCTGCTTAGACCTTTGTGCCTTGGAAGGCTCACTTCTGGGCTTCTCTCTTGACCTGTGTGCCACTCTCACAGCGGTTATTCTGAGTGCCCGGCTGTGGCATGTGGGTGCTGTAATCATCAGTAACAGCAACATAACCTGCGCTAACTTGGAAATAAAAATGTATCTGAGAGAAAAGGTAGGAACAGCATCTCTCTTAATGCTTGATAAAATAAGAGAGACCAGGTCTTTGGCTTCATTGGTTCTTAGCAACCATCTTGATTACAATGAGGTGCTGATGCCATGTGCTTTATATGCAACTTGTATTTCCTACCACAATAAATGATGACTATAAAAAGAAATAATGACCAACAAACTATTCAATTCAAGCTAGAAATTTGAACCTGTAAGGCATTGAGTCCACATAGTGTTCTCTTGCTCTCTCCTTTACTCCTCTGTCTGTTTTGTTAAGTTCCAAAAATATGTTAAAGGACCTGGAGAGCTGGCTTATGGTTAAAGGCATGCACTACTCTTGCAGAGGACCCAGGTTCCCAGCCCCACCTGTCAGCCTAGCTCCCAGAGCTCTGCCTCCTTTGGCCTCCAAGCCCACCAGCACTTGCAGCACACACACAGTCCTCCATCTATATGCATATTTAAAAATAAGAAAAATAAATTAAAAAAAGATGTTTTAAAGTGATCCAATAGTGACTTTCTCCAGACACAATGAGATAAAAAGAGAGATCCAGAGGGGAATAACCTCAGAATTCGATGCTGTGGCATTAACGCCTTCTCCTAACCCAAATTATCTTCATATAAAGAAGCAATTTCTCAACAAAACTAACTTAAGTACCCTAAGTGTAGTGTAACAGTCATGCTGTGTGTGGTCGGACTCTCTATGCAAGTCCAAGAGCCAGTGAGTCTTCCTCCCCAGGGTCTAGCTGACTTTGATGAACTGGAGCTGCTGCTGTTGTTCCTCAAGGAATGCCATCCTGGGCACACTTACTCAAGCACTGACACAGACCTCATCCCTCAGCAGCTAAGGGAATATGCAAGAAGAGAATGCTAGAGATTTAAATGAGACTATAGGGGGCTGGAGAGATGGCTCACTGGTCAACAACACTGGCTGCTCTTGCGGAGGACCTGGGCTCAGTTCCCAGTGCCTATATAATGGTTCACAACCAACTGTAACTTCAGTTCCAAGGGATCTGATGCTCTCTTCTCACCTTTGAGGGTACCAGACATACAGATGGTGCACACACACACATGCAGTCAAAGCACTCATATACATAAAATAAAAGTAAATAAATATCTAAGTGTGATTTTCTAAATAGTGAAAGGTTCTCTGAAGTCAACAATGCTCAAACTTCAGCAAATACTGAAACCACCTAGAGGGCTTTGGAAGAGTGTTGTGCTTCAGGATCTTCTGGTTCAGCAGGTTTGCAGCCAGAAAAATTACATTTCCAACAAGTGACTGAGTGAGACTGCTACTGAGGATCTGGAAGGCATGCTACGAAAATCTTCTTAGGAGATCCACTGCAGCCTGGCTTTCTGCTTCCAGCCCCCAAAGCCAAGTCCAGATTTCAGGAACACTGGAAAACCTCCCAAGGGGCAAATCCTAATTCTAAAATAGAAAAGCAGCTGACACATGAATACATTTGTGTCTGCTTTTTTTTTTTTTTTTTTTTTTTTTTAATGGACTGGGTCTCCCTATGTAGCCTAGAGTGGCCTGCAACTCACTGTTTCTCAGGCTAACCACACACTCACTTCTTCTGCCTCTAGAGATCTGGGATGCAGGCATGGTCTTCCCTTCTGTGACTCTCTCTGACCAGCTCCTTCCCAAAAGCTATTCATATGTTTCCCTTTCACTGAGCTCACTCAACCACAAGGCCTCAATGTTACTCAGTGTAGGTTCCTACACGTATACATCTCTAAAACAGGAACTGTTTCATTGTAGTAAGCTTTCTCATTGGACTTTCTTGGACCACCAGTCTGCAAATAATGACACAGAGACTTATCAATTATGAAAGCTTGACCTTTAACTTAGGCTTTTTTCTAACTAGCTCTTATAACTCAAATTAACCTGCTTCTATTAATTTATGTTCTGCCTCGTGACTTTTACCTCTCTTCCATTCTGTATGCCCGACTTGCTCTGCATTTTGCTGGCGTCTCCACCTCTCTTCCTCCCAGAGTCCTCTCTCTCCCTGGAAGTCCTGCCTATTCTCTCTTGTCTAACTATTGGCCATTTAACTCTTTATTAAACCAATCAGAAGGCGACTTAGACAGAGGCACATTTTTACAGTGTAAACAAATATTCTGCAACAGTTTCATAGTCACTGTTCGTTACACTACGGACACCTTGAGCCTATGGTATAGAGAGGATTGTCTTAAATGACATGGCCATGTGCCATGACCTCAGTGTGTCAGCCCTATGGAAGTGGAAAAGCCTTGCCTGGGTAAGACTCAGAAAGATGGCAAAGCTTTCCTTGGGTCCAAGTGTATGCAGCATATGCAGACAATGTCCACTGTAAACTTCTTCCTGAAGACTCTTATGGCCTGAAAACTTCTCCCTGCAGAGACTTCTACCATGATTAGCTAAACCATCCTTCTTGTCAAGCTGTATCTATATGTAATAACATCAACTTCTTGTTCAGCTATATTCAACAATCTTGCTTCCTTGTTCAACTGTATATAATAAACACACTGAGCTTCTAAGGTGCCATGGCACCTCCATCTGAGAATTCAGCTTCCCTGTGTCCATGTGTCTATATGTCTATGTTCATCCTTTCTTCATTGCATCCTCTACTCTAGTTAGGGTTCCAGGACCCACACCATGTAAGGACTCAGCACCATGGAGCCCAGTTATAGTTGTCCATGGGAACTTTGATTCACTAAGTGCATGCTTTGGTATTATATAGAGATTTTGTTGCATTTAAAATGCCTTTAAAGTTGTAATGTTATGCAGGGTGGTGGAGATGCATGCCTTTAATCTCAGCACTTGGGCACCAGAGGCACGTGGCTCTCTACAGAGCTAGTTCCAGGACAGTCAAGGCTACACTAAGAAACCCTATCTTGAAAAAACCAAATATATATGTATATATTACATACATATGTTTTTATAAAGTCATTGTCACATATATATAAATATAATAAATATAAATATACATAATGTTATAAAGTCATTCTGTATGAAGAAAGGAGTGGGGATATGGCAATATGATTACATTTGCTATTGAAGCAAATTACCATTAGAAGAATGATCACAAGTTCACAGATTGTTTTCTTAAGAAAATTTTTCCATTCAATTTATACACCAATCAAAGATTTCCCTCTTTCCTCCTCCTGACCCCCCAGCCTCTCCCTACCAACCTACCCCCACTCCTCCAACAAGAAGGCAAGTCCTCCCATGAGGAGGCAAGTCCAAGCCCCTCCCCCTGCCTCAAGGCTGCACGTGGTGTCACATCATAGTAGTGGGCTCCAAAAGGCCTGCTCATGCACCAGGGATAGATTCTAATCCCACTGCCAGCCCCCCCCCCAAGCAGATCAAGCTACACAACTGTCTCACCATGCAGAGGGCCCAGCCCAGGCCCATGCAGGTTCCACAGTCATTGATCCAACTTTCATGAGTTCCCACTAGTTTGCAGGTTTTCCCATTATGATTTTGATGCACTTGCTCATAAAATCCCTCTTCTCTCTCCCCAATTGGACTACTAGAGCTCTGCCTGGTGCCCGGCTGTGGATCTCTGCATCTGCTTCAATCAGTTGCTGGAGAAAAGCTCCATAATGACAGTTAGGGTATTCACCGATCTGATCTCTGGGGCAAGCTAGTTCAGTTCAGGCACCCTATCCACTATTTCTAGTAGTTCAAGTTGGGGTCATCCCTGGGGATTCCTGGGAACTTCCCTGGCACCCAGTTTCTCTCTATCCCCATGATATCTCCCTCTATCATGGTATCTCTTTCACTGCTTTCCCACTCCATCCCTGTTCCAGTTCGATCACCCCATTCCCTTATGTTCTCATCCCCTATCCCCTACCCTCCATTGCCCACCACTCATCTCCAGTTTAATCATGGAGATCTCATCTATTTCCTCTTCCCAGGGTGATCCATGCATTCCCTCTTAGGGTCCTCCTTGTTACCTGGCTTCTCTGTAGTTGTAGGTTGCAGTCTGGTTATCCTTTGCTTTACATCTAGTATCCACTTGTGAGTGAGTACATACCATGTTTGTCCTTCTGGGTCTGGGTTACCTCACTCAGGATGATATTTTCTAATTCCATCCATTTGCCTGCAAATTTCATCATGTCATTGTTTTTTCTCTGCTGAGTAGCACTCCATTTTGTACAGGTACCACATTTTCTTAATTCATTCTTCAGTTGAGGGGCATCTGGGTTGTTTTCAGGTCCTGGTTATTATGAATCATGCTGGTGTGAACATAGTTGAGCATGTGTCCTTGTGGTATGATTGAGCATTCCTTGAGTATGTGTGTAGCTGGAGTTTTCCTGTGTCCACCCGTCTCCTGCAGCCTCTCAGACCCAAGTAAACACACAGAGGCTTATATTACTTATAAACTGTATGGCCATGGCAGGCTTCTTGCTATTTAGTTCTTATATCTTAAATTAACCCATTTCTGTTCATCTATAAGTTGCCATGTGGCTTGTGGCTTACTGGTACTTTTACATCTTGCATTTGTACTCAACTACAAATGGTGCCCAATGGCTTGATTTTCCAACTTAAACCTGAAAATATTTAATAAGAAATTCTAAACAGAGCCAAAACCAGGTTCCTGCTTCATGTCTCATGTGGGTGTTGAGACACAGCAATATGTAGGCTTGAGCTACTCTATGGTGGGTTCATGGTATGTGGGCTTGACCTGCAGCATGGTGGGAATGAGGTGTCTGCAAGCTGCACATTACGCTGCATGGTAGATTTAGCCTTTGTAGATGAAATTCTAAATAGTCTTAGTAAATAAGAAACACAGAGTCAAATACAGGGGTAATAGCCGAAGAAGTCAGAGAATTAACAAAGAGCCACTGACTACCCTTTAGCTTACCACCAAGCCGTAGTTTCCCACATGAGAGCTTCTTCCTGCCTAACCAGCATTTTTATTGCTTTCCTGTTCTGCCTTCTCATTGGCTCTGATCCCAGCCACATGACTTCCTCATCATTGCCTGTCTATACAGACCTCCCGGTCCCTATGGTTGGTACTGGGATTAAAGGCTTGTGTCACCATGCTTTGCTATGTCCTTAACCACACAGAGACTCTGTCTGCCATGTGATTGGATTAAGGGTGTGGGCTACCACCGCCTGACTTCTGTTCCTGGCTTGCTATGACCTCTGATCTCCAGGAAAATTTTATTTGTTAACATACAAATAAAATCACATTTCAGCCAAGGCTTCTGCTTCAGTACTGGCTGCTGCAGTTTAAAGCAATAGATTTACAATAAGACATATTCAGATGGGATAAACCTCCAAACAGTTTACAATGTATGTAAAAATGTGCATAGGCTTGGAAGAGAGAGAAAAAGTAATATATGCAGTTATATAAAGAAATAGATAGTTTTAAAAAATAAACTCTTCAAAGAGAAAGTAAAAATAATATAAAAATAAAGCACATAAATATGAATATCATACAGAGAATCTGGATTGTGTTGTCTTTGGGATTTTTAACTGCAGAAAGACATTTGATTGTAAAGGCTGCTCAGTTAGACCAATATGTATACTTTAAAGTTACCTTGACTTCAAAATTTGGATCTAAGGATATGTTGCTTGGGAAAGGAGGCTCTGCTTTTGTTTCCACAGAAAGCAAGAGGCTATGGATTTGTTCCAGATTAAGATAGATCAGGATTGACCAGCAAAGACCCCCTGAAAGGTGTCAGATGACAACATGGCCCAGATGATCCAACATTCAGAACAGTTTCAAGGCAACTGGCACAGACAATACAGCCTCATGGACTACTCCAATATCCTAAAATTTTCCTCATGTCCCCATAAGAATACAGCACCCTCATCCAGCAGGAAGTAGTAAAAGAAGCTATACCCAAATTCCCAAATATACCAAGCTGGCTTTGGAGATGGAATTGGCTCACTCCTTCTCTAAACACAAACATATTGCTAAAAAAGAAAGGTTGAGAGATTCTTCTGTCTCAAAGCAGAAGAGCCCTCTGGTGTGGGACAGAGAAAAACCAATATTTTTATTTAAAGCAGATTGATTATAAATACAACCTCTTTCTAAAGAAGAAAAGTGGATAGTATAGATATAATAGGATGAAAGGGTAGATTAATGAACCTACTTTTAAAGAGCAACAACTTATTTAGAAATGTTTTACATTGCTATGGATTTTACTTTATTGATACAATTTTAAACTTAATTTTGTTATACTGTATATATATTTCTACTCTAGTTTGAGATATTATGTTCATGTAACTCATTTATATTGTAATGGATAATTTAAAATACAGATTAATAATTAGTCTTCTATGATAGTCAAACTTATAGTCATGTTAAGTTTTCTAGGTATACATAGGTATAATTCAATTAGGTAGGTAATCTTCAAACACTTCAAAGACCTACAGAATATGGCATTTAAAATGTTTTAAAAATTTAGACTTTCTGGACAGTGAGACATATCTGCTCCTGGCAGCACTGATTTACTTCAGAGAGGAGGATGGGCATTGAAGACACTCTATCTTCTTGTTGGCAAAAATAGCCATTTGAGCAAGAAACTGTTCTTGCATGGACTGCTTGATTGACTGGACATGCAGGACCCATTGTAAGGTGACCACTGAACTTTGCTTGACAAAATGGTCCTTTGGGTTCCTGCTTCGCAGAGGAAACTGCCAGACATTCTGCAGGACACAGAGAGAAGTGACTGAGAGACTCTAGGCCTGTGGGCTGAAGACAGATGCCCCAACTTTACAGAGGAACTTTGGATGACTGCCCAGGCTGCCAGCTGTCTCTGACTACTGTTGCAAGACTCCCAAAAGTTGCTTGCATCCTTCTCCTGTTTCTCAGGTAATATTATATTTTTCTGAGGTCTTTGATGTAGTTGAAGACTAGATAATTATAATTTCCTTATTCATGATAAAAGATAGATAGGATATCTTCTTTAATTTTGCCAAATACAAATAAACTAGATATTATAAATAGACTAGATATTGTAACTGTAATTCTTGCTTGATAATTGTTTTGTTATATGTAATTTTACTACGTTAAAGTTAAAATCTTCCTTTTCAAAAAAAAGAAAAGGAGAAGTGCTATGAATATTGCTCTGTATGCTATGAATGTGTTGCTCTGATTTAGTTGATAAATAAAATGCTGATTGGCCAGTAGCCACGCAGGAAGTATATTATAGTCAGGATAAGCAGAGAGGAGAATTCTGGGAACAGGAAGGCTGAGTCAGGAGTCGCCAGCCAGACACAGAGGAAGCAAGATGTAAAAGTACCAGTAAGCCACAAGCCACATGGCAGTATAGATCAATAGAAATTGGTTAATTTAAGATGTTAGAACTAGATAGCAAGAAGCCTGCCATGGCCATACAGTTTATAAGTAATATAAGTCTCTGCATGTTTACTTGGGTCTGGTGGCTGCAGGAGCTGGAAGGACATAGCCAAACTCCAGCTACATATATGTCCAAGAGTGGTATAGCTGGGTCTTAAGGAAGATTAATTCCCAATTTTGTGAGAAACCGCCATACTGATTTCCAAAGTGGCTGTATGTGTTTGCACTCCTACCAACAGTGGAAGATTGTTCCCCTTGCTCCACATCATTTCCAACATAAACTGTCTTCAGTGTTTTTCTTCTTAACCATTCTGACAGGTATAAGATGGTATCTCAGAGTCCTTTTGATTTGCACTTTCCTAATGACTAAGGATATTGAGCAATTCTTTAGATGTCTTTCGGACATTTGAGATTTTTCCTTTGAGAATTCTCTGTTTAGCTCTGTAGCCCAATTTTTAATTGGATTGTTCGTTATTTTGATGTCTAGTTCTTTGAGTTCTTTATATATTTTGGAGATCAGCCCTCTGTCAGATGTGGGGTTGCTGAAGATCTTTTCCCATTCTGTAGGCTGTTGTTTTGTCTTATTTACTATGTCTTTAGCCTTACAGAAGCTTCTCAATTTCAGGAGGTCCCATTTATTAATTGTTTCTCTCAGTGTCTGTGCACTGGTGTTATATTTAAGAAGCAGGCTCCTGTGCCAATATGTTTAAGACTACTTTCTATTTTCTCTTCTATCAGGTTCAGTGTAACTGGATTTATGTTGAGGCCTTTGATCCATTTGGACTTGGATTTTGTGCATGGCGACAGATATGGATCTATTTGCAATCTTCTACATGTTGACATCCAGTTATGCCAGCACCATTTGCTGAAGATGCTTTCTTTTTTCCATGGTACAGTTTTGGCTTCTTTGTTGAAAATTGTATATTCATAGGTATGTGGATTAATGTCAGGGTCTTCAATTCGATTCTATTGGTCCACCTGGCAGTTTTTATGCCAATACCAAGTTGTTTTTATTACTATAGCTCTGTAGTAGAACTTGAGGTCAAGGATCATGATGCCTCCAGAAGTGGCTTTATTGTATAGGATTCTTTTAGCTATCCTGGGTTTTTTGTTTTTCCAAATGAAGTTGAGTATTGTTATTTCCAGGTCTGTGAAGAATTGTGTTTGGATTTTGATGTGGATTGCACTGAATCTTTATATTGCTTTTGGTAAGATTGCCATTTTTACTATATTAATCCTACCTATCCATGAGCATGGGAGATCTTTCTATTTTCTGATATCTTCCTAAAGATATCAGATATCAAGATTTCTTTCTTCAGAGACTTAAAGTTCTTGTCATACAGGTCTTTTACTTGCTTAGTTAGCGTTACCCCATGGTATTTTACATTATTTGTGGCTAATGTAAAGGACGATGTTTCTCTGATTTCTTTTTCAGCCCATTTATCATTTGTATATAGGAGAGCTACTGATTTTTTGAGTTAACCTTGTATCCTGCCATATTACTGAAGGTGTTTATCAGCTGTATGAGTTCCCTGGTAGAATTTTGGGGGTCACATAGGTATACTATCATATCATCTGCAAATAGTGAAAGTTTGGCTTCTTCCTTTCCAATTTGTATTCCCTTGATCTCCTTATGTTGTCTTATTGCTCTAGCTAGAACTTCAAGTACTATATTGAACAAATATGGGGAGAGCAGACAGCCTTGTCTTGTTCCTGATTTTAGTGGAGTCGCTTTGAGTTTCTCTCCATTTAATTTGATGTTGGCTGTTGGCCTGCTGTAAATTGCCTTTATTATGTTTAGGTATGTTCCTTGTATTCCTGATCTCTCCAAGATTTTTATCATGAAGGGGTGTTGGATTTTGTCAAAGGCCTTTTAAGCATCTAATGAAAGATCACGTGGTTTTTTTTTTTTCTTTCAGCTTGTTTATATGGTGTATTACATTGACAGATTTTCGTATGTTGAACCATACTTGCATCTCTGGGATAAAGCCTACTTGATCATGGTGGATAATTTTTTGATGTGTTCTTGGATTTGGTTTGCCAATATTTTATTGAGTATTTTTGCATCAATGTTCATGAGGGAGATTGGTCTGTAATTGTCTTTGTTGCATCTTTGTGTGGCTTGGGAATCAGAGTAACTGTAGCCTCATAAAAGGAATTTGGTAAGGTTCTTTCTGTTTCTATTGTGTGGAACAATTTGAAGAGTATTGGTCTTGGCTCTTCTTTGAAAATCTGGTAGAATTCTGCATTGAAATCCTCTGGTCCTGGGCTTTTTTTTTTTTTTTTTTTTTTTGGTTGGGAGACTTTGAATGACTGTTTCTATTTCCTTAGGGGTTACTGGTCTATTTAAATTGTTTATCTGGTCTTGATTTAACTTTGGTATGTGTTACCTATCCAGAAAATTGCCTATTTCTTTTAGATTTTCCAATTTTGTGGAGTATAGGTTTTTGAAGTATAACTTGATGATTCTCTGGATTTCCTTGTTGTCTGTGGTTATGTCTCCCTTTTCATTTCTGATTTTGTTAATTTGGATGCTCTCTCTCTGCCTTTTGGTTAATGCGAATAAGGGCTTGTCTATCTTGTTGATTTTCTCAAAGAACCAACTCTTTGTTTCATTGATTCTTTGTATTGTTCTCTTTGTTTCTATTTTATTGATTTCAGCTCTCAATTTGATTATTTCCCAGTGTCTATCCCTCCTGGGTGAGTTTGCCTCTTTTTGTTCTAGAGCTTTTAGGTGTAATGTTAACACTAGTATGAGATTTCTCCAACTTCTTTATGTGGACATTTAGTGCTATGAATTTTCCTCTTAGCACCACTTTCATAGTGTCCCATAAGTTTGAGAATGTAGTACATTCATTTTCATTCGATTCTAGAAAGTCTTAATTTCTTTGTTTATTTCTTCCTTGACCCATTGGTGATTCTGTTGAACATTATTCAGTTTCCATGAGACTGTAGGCTTTCTGTAATTTTTGTTGTTGAAATCTAACTTTAAGCCCTGGTGGTCTGATAGAATACAGGAGGTTATTCCAATTTTTTTTTTTTTTTGTATCTGTTTAGATTTGCTTTGTGGCCGAGTATGTGGCCAATTTTAGAGATAGTTCCATGGAGTGCTGAGAAGAAGGTATATTCTTTTTTGTTAGGGTGGAATGTTCTGTAGATATCAATTAAGTCCATTTGAGTCATAACAGTCTCTTATTTCTCTGTTAAGTTTCAATCTAGCAGAAATGTTCAGTGATGAGAGTGGGGTGTTAAAGTCTCCCACTATTGATATGTGAGGTTTGATGTGTGATTTAAGCTTTAGTAATGTTTTTTTTTTTTTTTTTTTTTTTACATATGTGGGTGCCCTTGTATTTGGGGCATAAATGTTCAGAATTGAAACTTCATCTTGGTGGATCTTTCCTGTGATGAGTATATAATGTCCTTCTTGATCTCTTTTGATTGATTTTAGTTTGAAGTCTATTTTGCTGCATATTAGGATGGCTACACCAGCTTGCTTCTTAAGATCATTTGATTGGAAAGACTTTTCCCAGCCTTTTATTCTTAGGTAGTGTCTATCTTTGAATTTGAGGTGTGTTTCTTGTATGCAACAGAAAGATGGGTCCTGCTTTCGTATCCATTCTGTTAGCCTTTGTCTTTTTATAGGTGAATTAAGTCTATTGATATTAAGGGATATTAATGACCAGTGATTGTTCATTCCTGTTATCTTTTGGTGGTAGTGTGTGTGTACTTCTCTTCTTTGGGGTTTACTGCTGTGGGGTTATCTGTTTGCCTGTGATTTCATGGGTGTATCTGGCTTCCTTGGGTTGAAATTTTCCTTCTAGTGCTGTCTGTAGGGCTAGATTTGTGAATAAGTATTGTTTAAATCTGTTTTTTTCTTGGAATGTCTTGTTCACTCCATCTATGGTGATTGAAAGTTTTGCTGGGTAGATTAGTCTAGGCTGGCATCCATGGTCTCTTAGTGTCTGCATTACATCTATCCACGACCTTCTGGCTTTCAAAGTCTCCATTGAGATGTTGGGTGTAATTCTAATGGGTCTGCCTTTATAAGTCACTTGGCCTTTGCTGCTCTTAATATTATTTCTTTATTCTGTACGTTTAGTGGTTTAATTATTATGTGGTGAGGGGACTTTTTGGGGGGCTCTAGTCTATTTGATGCTCTATAAGCTTCTTGTATCTTCAGAGGTATTTCTTTCTTTAAGTTGGGAAAGTTTTCTTCCATGATTTTGTTGAATATATTTCCTGTGCCTTTGAGTTGGTATTCTTCTCCTTCCTCTATCCCTGTTATTCTTAGGTTTGGTCTTTTCATGGTGTTCCAGATTTCCTGGACATTTTGTGTTATGAATTTTTGGGCTTTGGTATTTTCTTTGACTGATGAATCTATTTCCTCTATTGTATCCTCTGCACCAGAGATTCTTTCTTCTATCTCTTGTATTCTGTTGGTTATGGTTGCATCTGTATTTCCTGTTTGTTTACTCGGATTTTCTATTTCCAGCATTCCTTCTGTTTGTGTCTTCTTCACTGTTTCTATTTTACTTTTCAGATCTTGAACTGTTTCCCTCACATGTTTAATTGATTTTTCATATTTTCTTGGCTTTCTTTAAGGGATTTATTAATTTCTTCCAATTTCTTGTTTGTCTTTTCCTCAATTTCTTTAAGGGAATTTTTCATTTCCTTTTTAAAGGCCTCTAGCATCTTCATGAAATTATTTTTAAGGTCACTTTCTTTTGCTTCTTCTACATTGTGATGTTCAGGTCTTGCTATTGTAGAAGGGCTAGGTTCTGGTGATGCCATATTGCTCTTTATGTTGTTGTATGTATTTTTGCACTGGCATCTACACATCTCTTCCTCCAATAGGTACAAGAGGTGCCTGTGTCTGAGCAAGCTGCTCTTGGTCCAATCTGTGCTTGCTGTGTCTGTGTCTCAGAAGGCCACTCTGGGTCCAAATGTACTCTTGGTCTAATTGGAGCTGGCAGATTCTGTATCTCAGGGAGCTACTCTTGGTCCAATCCAAGCTGTCAGGTTCTGTGGCTCAGGGAGACACTCTTGGTCTTATCAGAGCTCTTGGTCTATGTCTCAGGAAGCCAATAGTGTTGCAATGGGGTGGATATTGGGGCAGTGCATGGGTCTTGTAGATTGCTGGGTCTGATCGGGGGTTTAGGTGGGGGAGCCTGCCTGCAGGAGTCTTCCCTGCCGGCAACTGGGGCAGAGATAGGTGGAGGTTCCCAGGAACTGGTTATGTTCCAGGGCCTAGGTCCTAGAGGCAGGGCTCTCAGGGTTGGAGAAGAATAACTCACCTCTTGGTCCAATGAGAGCTGGCAGATTTCTTGTCTCAGGAAGCCACTGGGGTCACAGGGGCATGGGTATTGGGGTAGAGCATGGTGTCTTGTAGATTGCAGGGCCCAATGGGGGGTTTTGGTGGGGGAGCTTGTCCACAGGAGTTTTCCCTGCTGGCAAATGTGTGTACCACCATTGGCCAGCTTTCAATTCCACATTTTAAAAGAACTCCGAGTTTTAGTTTAAAATAGCAACATTTAAAATATACCTGTACATATTTTTAATTATTTAAATAATTATGAAAATTTAATCTTACTTAAAAATAACACACTGATTTCTAGAAATTCTTTTAGAGCAACACAAAAAAATAATGTGCAAACCTCAGCTCCAGAGTTCAGTTTCTTAAATGTGTATCAGAGTGCTGGTACCCAGGAAAAGTCATCCTTTGTTACCTGTGACAAGGTCAGAATGGAAGGACAGTTTACTTCTTTTTAAATGTTAATTAGTGCTAAATGTTTTCAGTTAAAATTATGTTCTACATTTTAAAATTTGTCTTAGTATATTTATTTATTTATTTGCAGGACAGAAGGCAATACCAAATGTTAGTGCTGAAATGATAATGTTATACAAGAGACTCTTTCCTATCTGTCTTTATTTCTTTCTAAATCAGCAACTCTATACTTTTCATAAAAGGGTCCTCCACCTGAGTCAATGAAGCTGCATTTCTCTTTGCTATGTGAGACACTCAGAGTACACCCTATCATTTGATAAGTGTTGCAGCTAAAAGCAGAAGAAATTAACCTGGGCCTAGAAAACATGTAGAGTATATGTCTAAGCCAGTGATTCTCAACCTGTGAGTTGTGATCCCTTTTTTGGGGGGTCAGACAATCCTTTCACAGGGGTTGCATATCAGCTATCCTGCAAATCAGATATTTATGTTATGATTCGTAACAGTAGCAAAATTACAGTTATGAGGTAGCAACAAAAATAATTTTATGGTTGGAGGTCACCACAACATTAGGAACTGTGATTAAGGTTCCAAGCACTAGGAAGGTTGAGAACCACTGATCTAGACAGTTTCTGGTGAGTTTTTATGTCTGATAAGGAAGAGATATTGGGATGGGAAGAACACTGATGATTCTCTTATAGCCTGGCCCCTAGACAATACTTAAATGTGTCAAATGAATGGATGAAGTAAGTGAAACTTTTGACAGTTTCTCCCTGGTAGTCAGACTTTGGTGTTGTTGTGATGAGATACCTGCCGTAAACAACTTAAGGGAAGAAAGATTCATAATGGCCCAGGGTTTCAGAGGCTCACATCACAATAGCTTGGAAGCAGAGAAAATAGGTTCTTTCCTTTGCCCACTTTTATTCCATTCAGACCACCAACCTATTAGGTGCCCCCATTCAGAGTGAATCTTGTTATAGTTAATCCTTTCTTGGAGACATCTCTACAGGCACACCTAGAGATGTGCTTTATTACTCAGGTTCTTCTCAATCCCATCAAGATTAACCCACATCCTTAGAATGCGTTTATCCTCATGTACAGTATTTGAATGTTAATCTCATTTCTGCTCCAGAACCAAATGCAGTATCAATCAAATCGGTAAGAAGCAATCCACATGTTAGCTTTACTGTGAGAGCAAACAGCAAATAGCAAATTAGGTGCTGTTAAAAGAATTTGGATTAGAATAAAATAATCAGACAGCAGGCTGAGTAATTATTCCAGTAAGTGGACAATGACCTAAAGATAAAACACCCACAGTCTCTGTTTCCTTTATGTCTTGTTTCTTTTTTCCTTGACTTTGTGGGATATGGCACTTCACCTGCTTTTGATGATTGTTTTTCTTCCTTGGATAAATGGCTAACACACAGAAGCCAGTGAAGCAAGTGAAGAGAAGCATAGATAACCTACGCTGTCAATGCAAATGTAGTCTTCAGACTAGATTATATTGGAAATCTGCTTGCACTGGTTGTTTCATCACCACCCACACAAACAAGGTTGAAAAAGTAGATTAAGTGGTGAAACGGAGTCCTGGAATTTAATGGCTCACAAACACAAGGGGTCAGCATTTCAACACAAATGATATTGAACTTCCTGGCTTGATCAGCTTTGGAGTTTGAAAGGGATAGGGACATGAAATTCAATTTGTATTTTCAAATTTCTTTCTTCTCCAGTTTAGAATTTGGACATCTCCCATTTAGGTTTTAAAAGTCTGCTAACACTGTGGGAGGTGGCTCCTAACATCACCAGTGAGCCTTCCAGTCTCATCGGCCCTGACAGTTTCGGCAAGCTTCAGCGATCTCCAGATTTGTATCAATTTCCTCTTCCCCCAAAGAGCCCCTTCACCCAGAGTCCTTAGTCTTAACTTGGTGAACAAATGTACTAGATGACATCCAGGGCTGCACCATTTTATTGATGAAAGACTACAAAGAAAATGAGCTTTGGAGCTAGTGAGTTTACATGTTGGTTCTGTGAGTATTGGGAATTTTGGCCTTAGATGTGATCTGCCCTATCTTTGAGACTCCCTTTCAGTTGTCGTTCCTTATTCTAAGAAAGCAGATGCTTCAATATTTCTTATGATACATTATATTTTCCCACCAATATAAAAGTACATACAATATAATTCACTCCTGTCAGTGACAAAGGAACAGACATGTGTAAAACCACGGAAGTTAGAGTTAAGGTCTTCATGCCAAAATGCTCCTTTGTGTTAAGCTAGCTCCCCCACAGTCCTCAGCATGTAAACGGTACTGTATAGCATATATCTGGATTCCTTCACTTAGCATAATGAGTTTGAGAGTCATCTATGTTGTTTCATATTCAGTTGTTATTTTAATTGCTGGATACACTATAGTCTGTTTGTCCAAGTCTCCAACTGAAGGATGCTCAGGTAATATCAAGGTTTTGGATATTAATAAATATACTAATATATCAATACATGTACAAATATAACACACATTAATGAAGCTAATGTAAACATTCACATGTAGACTTTTCTTTGAGAACTTGTTTTCATTTCTTCTGAGAAAATACCTAGGTGAAATAACCAAGTTCTGAGAAACCTGAATTTGCCATGGCTTCATCCTTCTCTTCCAAAGCCTCTGACTCTCACAGATTGAATACATGCACAGGATCTAGATTTCTGCCCTCTGAGAATATTAATTTAAATAATTTTAAGACAGAAGAGGTTTAGCATGAGAGTCAGACCTTCTCTGATAAGTCACCAAAGTGAGGTGAAGAAAAAGGAAATGTTTGCTCCAGGTTGTTTAGTTAACCAGCCACAACTAAATGCCTGGTATTTTGACATGGCGTGACATTATTTTTCATGATATTTAATTTAAATTTCTTAACATTTGAAATTTAATGATATTAACTCAATGATACAAATAATAAGAATAAGTTGAACTGACAATATTGATTTCCCACCTCTTTCTGCCTATTGAAATCCAGAAACCTGCTCCCTAGCTTTCCCCACCTACCATCCACTCTATTAGTTGTGCAGGAGTTTTGTTAGCATTCAATATGTTTAAGGCCAAGAAACTACTGTCACAGAATACTATTCAATAAATATTCAAACAAAAGAGTTACTGAATAAATATGTGCATGTGAATTATAATAATCTGAAATCTGTATAGATCTCAAGTTATACCTCGGCAGATACCTTTCTTTCTGGTGATGAAGATATGAGCAAAGTTATTTTGTTTGCCCTCAGGAGTTTGCAGCTTAGTAGGAAACTAGAACAGATGTGTGTCCCATGCTATGCTAGTGTAATGGGCCTGTGTAGCAGGCAGACTCACTTAATCTGGAATAGGCTTCATGAAACTAACAGAGGCTGGTTCGGCTTGTGAGGGAAATATAAAAGCAAAAAGCAATGAGTAGATAGAGAGCAAGGGGTGTCATTAAAGACAGAGGGAGCAGGATATGTAAGCTAGGGAGGAGTGTGGCGTGTTAAAACAAACATCTGGACAATTCTATAAGGCCTGTAGCGGGGTGAGGGAGGTTGTATGGAAATAAGGCTCCAAAGGAAGCAGAGGCCAGGATTTGGGGCTTAATTCCAATGTTAATTGCAGACAATTTTAAACTTTTAAACAAGAAATGACACCATTCAATCTTTGAAAATCATACTTTGGCTCCTGTGGCAGACTCCATTACTGTGAAATTCAACACATCTAAACTTAGTTGCTTACAACAAACACTGTCTTTCAATTTCTGAGGGGCAAGAGTCCATACACAGCTCAGATGGCATCACTGGCTTGACACTCTCAAGGCTGCAACTGAGATTCTACCCAGAACTGCTGTCACCTCTGGTGAATGACTCAGGAAGGTCCCTTGTCCACATCCACTCATTGCTGCTCGCAGCACCCAGGTGTTGTAGAATATTGGATGGAGACCTTCCGGTTCTTGATGGCTGTTGTGGGAGACTTCACTCAGTTTATTGTCTGTCTCCCAGACAGCTGACATAATGGCATCTGGCTTCCCTCAGAACAAGCAAATGAGGAGTGATAGACTGAGGTGAAAACTAAAGACTGTTTTTGGTAGCTTATTTTGGAAGTTTTACTGTATTCTTTTAGGAGAAAGGGGGGCAGATAACATCAGAAGTTAGGGACATTTGAGAGCTGCCACCTTGGAGGATATTATTACTACTATTCAGGAGAGAGAAAAAAAGAGTTTGAGCTTGGGTGGTGCAATAAAAATAGAAATAAATGCTAATAATATTTCTTTTTTTTAAGTAGCGGAATTATTTAGAAGAGTAGAATACCCCTCGTGGTATTGGTAGAGCATGATGGTTAGATATGGGAGGAAAAAGAGTGAGGTTTCTCAGGAAGTGTACAGATTTTATTTGTGAGGTCCTGAGTAGATGGCAATCATATGCATTTGAGGTATAGTGTACATGTCTGTAATGTCAGCACTTTAGAGGTAGAGGTATTGGAATCAGGAGTTCAAGGCCAGCCTTAGCAATACAGGAAATTTGAAGCTAGCCTATGCTAAAAAATGGTGAGGGGTATTGTTGGAAGACAGTCCAAGAATGGAGTCGAACAAGGGAAATTCTGAATGCTTGTGAGAAAACAAGATAAGAGTCTTGTGACCTCAAAAACATGGAATTGTTCTTGGAATGTGTTTATGTGCCCCTCCCAAGAGTAGTGGATAAGAGTGACTTTAGATTATTATTACAGGTGGCTGTTGCTATTTGTTTATATGCCTGTATTGAAAAACATGTTTTTGACGCATGCAGCTTGTTCCTGTGATTGCGTATAGATTTAACTCATGAAAATTTTACTAAGGTGACCTTTCTTAACCATCAGAGTATAAATTGTCTGATGTTCTGAATAAAGTTGGTGATTGCATAAGACTTTAGTCTGCCTCATTTATTGGTGCCGTTCTCCCAGATCCTATCACCTTTAGAGTGGTAAGCAAGTGGTGCCATAAATCTGGGACCTGAAGTCAACTCTGAGATAAGAGAGTGGGGGCCTCACACAAGGAGGTGAGTGGGAAACCAGAGAAGGCTTTGCCTTATGATGAACTTGTGCATCATTTTTTAAAGAAAGTAGGAGCACATATATTGGAATTACAACTATTGGATAGATTGCAAGTTGTTTCTTTATTGTAATCCCTGTTTTGCAGAAAAGGAAAGTTTAGATGGAGAAGTGTGGGACAGAGTCCAAAAGAGTATTGGAAAGGCACATAAACAAGAGAAAAAAAAACCCTGTTCCATTTTGGGTCACTTGGGAATTAATTTGGACTGTTTCCAAAATGCTTAAGGAAGATAAGGAGCATATTAATCACACTGGAGAGATGCCTAATTCCTTACAGAAATATAAATTGGATGATCTAATCTTAAAATTGATAAAGGAGGAGTTTTTTCCCATTCAGGCAAAATTGAAACTAAAAGTAATGCACCAGTAACTATGCTGGTGATAGCTCCACTCAGTTCCTTTAGATATATATCCCCCATTGTCTAAATATGACCATGAAGTATTGGGGTGAGGAATTTGATAGTCAATCTAATCTTGAATGCTCTTCATTTTTGATGAGGACCTAAGAGAGTCTATAAAAAAGCTAACTTTATAACCTAGGCAAGCTAGAGCACAGCAGGGAAAAGGAATTTGTTTACACCTAACTATGCACTCACATGTCTATTTAAAACTCGAGAAAGAGTGGTGGCATTGGACAGCCCTCACTTATTCTCTCAAGAGGCAAAGGAAGAACTACAGCTATTTGAAGCCAGACTAAAATTGGCATTTGTGTATCGTGTGACTCCTTCACTGCTTTTAAACTTACTTATTTTCCCCACTAAATTGTCTCCTACAGGTATTATAGCACAAGAGGATAAATCTTTCCAATGGATTTTTCTGTACCATAAAGACAATAGAATAGTAACTGCTTACCTTAGTCTTCTTGCTCAATTAGTAAACCAAGGGAGGACCTGATATCAACAGTTACATGGATTTGAACCTTGCTGTATTATATTACCCTTAATGAACAATCAGTCTTTAAGAGCATTATAGAACTCTATGGATTTTCAAATTTCTCTTGAAGATTATCATGGAAGGGTAGGAAATCACTATCTAGCTGATAAACTTTGGGATTTTCTTATACAAACTAAATTTGTGGTTACAAAATTGTCAACCTTCTCCCATTCCACAGGCAGATACTTATTGATCATTCACCTAAGAGTATAGGAGGGATTCATGCTCCGTATATTCATCACTCTATTATTACTTCTTTATACTCAGCCCAACAGGTGGAACTGGCTGTTTTGATTCATCTATTATGGCTAATTTATAAATCCTTTAATATAATTTCAGATTCTCTTTATGATGTAGGATTATTTCCAGCAATAGACTCATACTCAGGCACACTCTAACCTCCCTGGTTTTATTGCAGAAGGAAATAAGCAGCTGATGCATTAACCTGCCCTATTTTTACTTCTCCAGAAGAAACTTGGAAGGGGTATGCATCTGTCATTGCTGATGGATCCACTGAAACATATGGATTCCTATTTGGCTCCTTCAGCCCTGGCCATCAAGAATAACAGTGGAGATGAGGAGGCAGTGAAAATCATTAGGAAGACAACAAATCTCCAGCTAAAAGGCAAAGGGAGATATCGACTATACCATCAGAAGTCAAGTTAGCCCACCTGGAGCCAAGTTAAGGCCCTGGGTACCAAAGGAGAAATTACTCTATGAAACATACAGAGCTCTATGTCACCTGAGAATCTCTTTCTGCTGATGCCAGCTGCTTTGACCTGTGCATCTGTGGTAAGTGCCTCTGAGCATGCATATTGGTCCTACATTCCTCATCCTCCTTTGCTTCAACTTGTAGATTGGATGGATCCAGCTCCTGTTATCTTTACTAACAACTGTGTTTATGACTCGATCTTGGGACTGTAATGACCCATTTATTCATCTGACAAAGGGACTGTCAGGATTTCCTTGGGATTTGTATCCCTTCCCATTTGCATAAGACATCATAACATGTATTCCTATTAAAGGCAAATATGAACTTATATTCCACAAGATGCTAGAACTGCTAATGTTATGGGTCTCTTTTCACACTGTTTTCTAGATTTTTTAAAAAATTGGTATAATAATGTAGCTAATAGTACTGGACGTAGTTTAGATCTCTGTTCTTTACAGCAGAGTATTACATACAGGGCTTTCACTGTTCCAGTGGAATTTGTTTGCTTATTGGACACTCATGCATCAAATGACAATTAGATTTATCTACAATATCTCAAATCAAAACCGGTCTGGATATCCTGATTTTTAAAAAGTAAAAAGGGGGAAGACATCCACACTTTTATGCTCCTTTCTCCCAGGTTCTATTACTTTTAGAGAAGTAAACAACATGTCACTTATCGTGATATGGTGCCAGTATACAGAGATGGAACATGCAATTTTAAGCGTATTAGGGGTCAAGTGCCTATAAGGTAATTAACTTTAATATAAAGTAGGTAATTCAATTCCGAAACTTGGAACTCATGAAAAAGTTGTGGCTTAGATGATTTTGGCATTTGTCACCCACTGTAGGGTTGGTAAATAAATGCTGTCTTAGGTCTGGTTCACAGGAGGCACAAATTTTCTCAATAACAAAGAATCTTTGGCAATGAGATGGATAGCTTCTTTCTAACCTACTTATTGGCTTTTGGATTCATGTCATCTACAACTGGATATACAGCACTTCATAATGACCACATTCTAACATAGTACTCCAAATTCACTTGGTGTCTCCAGGTTGGTACTTCAAGTAGTTTAATCTTTATTGGAATAGTAATACCTGGGTTACCCCACAAATGGCAGCCAATAGAATCTATGCCCCTAATCCCATGATGACATCTCGAACATGAAGTGAGTTTGTTAATCTGAAGAAATATTTAGAATCCCATAATCCTAAGGCACATACTCCTGAGTGTCTGGAGAGTGGGTGTTTCTGATGCATTGTGCTGGAAGTTTCTCCGGATGAATGTCTCCCACCTGCAGTCCTGTAGCTGCTTTTCTCTCACATCTTGCTTCTCCTGGTGGTGGCTCACAGCTTCTGCCTCACATCCACCATTCTCAGTTTGAATGTACTGCCTAACCTTATTCTGCCTTGTCATTGGCCTAACAGCTTTATTTATCAACAAATGAGGGCAACATATGTTCACAGCCTGCAGAAAGACATCCCACAGCACTTCCCCATTTCTTTCCAATCGAAAAGGAAGGCTTTAACTTTAATATAGTAAAATTGTATATAATAGAACAGTTATCAAGCAAGAATTACAGTTACAATAATTACAGTTACAATATCTACTCTATTTGTATTTGATAAAATTAGAGAAAATATTCATCATCTATCCTATATTTGTAAGTCTAAAGTTTTATATCAAATTTACCTTTTATTCTAACCTAGGAAAACTATAACTATCTAGTCTTCAACTCCATCAAGACCCCAGAAAGATATAATATTACCTAAGTAAACAGGAAGTGCATTGTAAGCAACTTCCAAAATTCTAGAAATGACAGAGACATCTGGCTACCTGGACCATCACTCAAATTTCCTTTGTTACATTGGGACGTGCTGCCAGCAGAGATTGGAGAAAAGGGTACCCAAGATTGTGGACCATCAACCCTCTTTCGGATCTTCTGCATAGCATGCCTCTAGAGGGCCAAGGCAGAAATGCCTACGTGTCCCAAGGTTATGCTTTATGGCATACACATGTTATGTTCTCCTACATATAAATACTTCTTGTAATACTAGTCTTTTTCTTCTATCTGATCTTCATGTTCTATGTTCCTAGATCAATGTTGATTTCTGTGATACAGGAAAGGAGTGAAGTAAATTTCATTGAAAATTATACACAGATGATCACCCATGCTGGGGTTAAGGCAGTTATGCAGTTCATCGGAAAGAACCTGCAGCCTGGGGAAGCTTTTCAGGCTTGGATAAACTGTACTGAATGTGTGGTCAACTATGGCACTTGGTATGTGTATTAACACACCGGACTCAAATTGGCCATGATGAATAATTCAGTTTCTGAGGATATTCCAAGGGCACTGTGCAAAACTTGAGACCCTAAGAAGTATTGGCTGAAGACTGTGGATGGAGTAACATATAGATGGGATGACAAACTGAAAGTGTGGGAACCTAGAATATAAGGGCCTCCACCAAGAAAGGGAGATGGCAACTTTAATACAGATATTTTTGATTCCTCCTGAAGGAGTGTGGAGACAATGTAGCAAATGATGGAGTGATTGCTACAAGTTTTATTGGGTTCCTAGATTAATAAGAATTGCCAATAAAGGTGAGCTTCCTTTCTTGGAAGCTCTGAAAATTGGATCAGGTCTTCTTTGGAATTGTTGGGATATAGAAGGACAAAAGTTGCTGACTTGCAGGGACAGATTTCTTGTCTGAGGTCATTGTGGCCCACCAGTCATGGGGTTTGGTGTTTGCAGAGGGCTGAGGAGGAACCTAGGTGGCTGCAGGGGTCTTGAGGTTGGAGCAGGCTGTGTGAGAAGGAAATGACTGATACATTGACCACTGTTCTTATTTTTACCTTTTTTGCAAAATTGCATGTTGCTAGCCTCTGGGTCAAGTGCTCAGAAGATTGTATAATCATTAATAATAAAAATAGATTATGCTTGCTTTGGTGTTAAGTCTGGGATAGTTCCTGTGTTTAGTAAAAGATGATGAAGGATATATTGGTGATTTTCTAAGAATAACCTTTGGAATCATGAGAACATTCTGTATTGCGTGATTTCCCCTTTTCTTTTTGTTCCCCCTTGCTTATGAGAATAAAAGGCTGAGGTTACCAGGGCAAAAGCAGAAGCTAAGAGAAGCAAGGGAAACTAAAGAAACTGTAGCAGAGAAGCCACTTAGCAACTGCAGAAGCCCTAAGTGACCTGTCAGCTTTCACAAACACTGTCTCTGAGTCGTTGCTTCCAGGTATCCCATCCATCAGATCCCCGAAACTGTTGAGGCTGGTCCCCAGCAGGACGTTCATCTTCAGCCTATAGACCTAGAGCCTCTGGTATAGTTTTCAGTGAAGCAGAAAATTTGGAGGATTGCTTCACCTATTTTGGCAATTCATCAGTCACTTTTCTCTGTGTCTTGCAGAATGTCTAGCAGTTTCTTCTGTGAAGCAGGAAACTGAAGGACCATCTTACCCTGTTTTGGCCACGTTCAGTGGTCATTTTCCTATGGGTCATGCAATCCAGTTTATATAACATACTGTCAAGCAGTCCAGACAAGAGCGGTTTCTTGCCCAAATGGCTAGTCTTTTCCACATTGTAAGCAAACTCCATAACAAGTTTCTTCAATGCCCATCATCCTCTTTGAAGTAATTGGTGCTGCCAAGAGCAGACATGTCTCACTGTTCAGAAAAGTCTAAGTTATTAAAACATTTAAAATGCCATATTTGGTATGTCTTTGAGGTGTTTGAAGATCACCTACCTAACTGAAATATATCTCTGGATATCTAGAAAATCTAATTAACATGACTACAAGTTTGACAATTATAGATGACTATTAATTTGTATTTTTTAACTATACATTATATTTTTAAATGAACTTCATAAACATAATACCTTAAACAAGAATAGAAATATATATACAGTATAACAAAATTAGCTTTAAATTTGTATCAATAAACTGAAATCCATACCAATATAAAATATTTTGAGATTAACTGTTCAGTTTTTCGGATTAAAGTAGATTCAATAATCTACCCTTTTATCCTATCATTTCTATATCACTCCATGGACAGAAAGACAAATTATAGCCAGAAAACAAGTCATTCCTTTAATCCAGTTACTACAATTTTCAGAATAGAAGCAGAATAATTTGCAACCAAACAATATAAGGGAGACAGTAGTATATTGGGTCTCAGCATCTTTGTTTCTGACAGGGACACTGACACAGATGAGCAGGAACAGAGAGAAGGTACTCCTTCCTAGAACAGCTCATGCATGGTTGGCAACCAACTAAATTGCTTGATTTGTAAATTATACTGAAATTTCGTAATTTCCAACCTCATTGTTTTTCACTACTACCACTTGAATTCAATCTCACAATGTTTTTCTCTTGTAAAAATGACTCCAAGTACAATACAGGTGTGACATATACACATATCGTTTATTAAGTTAAGATGATATTTTCTGCACTGTGCAGTGTTTGTTTTAAAACAAATAGCATGCTTCCTGTTTCCATAAACCAGGGAGAAGGGTGAAAATGAATTGTAACTACCTTTGCACAACCACATGTGGGACAGGCTCTCCAGCTGCAACTAGCTCTTGATTTTCAGGCCCTTGGTAGAAATGAAGAACATGGGCAACCATACTGTCTGTGGTTTGAAACATAACCAGTAATGAGATGATGCCCCCCCCTTTTTCTATAAAGTGTGTTACCAGTAGCTTTTAACCAAACATACCAAGCCAAGGTTGAGACAGTGGCTTGGGACTTTGAATCTCAGATTTTACATGTTTTTAAATTTCTTCTGTTTCTACAGATTTTAATGTATCCATAGCTACAATTTCATGTGTTACCATTTACTTATGGTGATATTTTATTTGTACTGAAATGTGATTTTATTTGTATGTTAATAAATAAAGTTGCCTGGGGGTCAGAGCTAATAGCAAGCCATTTAGCAGAAGTCTGGCAGTGGTAGTACACACCCTTAATCCCAATCACATGACAGGCAGATCTCTGTGTGTTCAAGGATACAGCCAGCATGGAGACACATGCCTTTAATCTCAATACCACCTATAGAGACCTGGAGGTCTGTATAGATAGGCAGTGATGAGGAGGTCATGTGGTTGTGTTTACAACCAATGAGAAGGCAGAACAGAAAGTCAATAAAAAGACAGACACATAGGAAGTAGTCTCTTTCTGAGGGGAAGGACGATAGCGACAGCGAGGGGTAAGAAGGCAGTCTTGGTCTTAGCTCTTGGCTGCTGCTCTAACCTCTTGGGCTTTTAACTCTGCATTTGGCTCTGTGTTTCTTATTTAATAAAACCATTCAGAATTACATCTACATTTACTCATGTATAATATATCATTTACAAAACAGGAATATCTATTTATCTTATTTTTCGGAGTTAGATTTGGCCATGTGACTTGTGAAAGCAAAAGAAATGTAGCTGAAGGGAACACAAGTCTATCCCATCCAGGGGACATATGTCAGTCCAATCCAGGCAGAAGCTCAAGAGCCAGCCTGTTGTACTTTTTCTATGCTGTCTCTACTCTGTGGCTGTGACCAGCATAGATCCCAGCTGCTTTCTCAGACTGGGTCCCTAGGTGATGATAAAGTGACAGGAAGCAGAGTCCTCAAGCAACACAGGCAGGAACTAACTGTATCAGGAGCAAGAAAAAAGCCCTTGTCACAGTAGGCCACTGCAATTTGGTGTCATTTGTCTCTACAGCTTAATTAAATCAACCTGTTTTGATTGATGAAGGGTATGTATATCTACTGAATACCTACTTTATGTTGGAAATATTTTTACAAGAAAGAAATATTGAAGGAAAGATAGTGTGGGTGTAACAAGAAAAATTTGGTGGAAAACAGTCTTTAAATTGTCAGTAGCACTAGATGAAAATAACCCACTTGTTCTTTTATGTTTAAAAATATGCTGCTACAAAAATGATCAAATATTTTGTTTTAAGTGATTCAGGTTAGGGAAGGGGGTGGAAGAGTTGGGATCACAACATAATAAATACAAAGACGTTGAAAGTTCTCTCTAAGGTTACCATAAAGCATCAAAAAGTAAATGAGCAGAAATGCCTCTATCTCAGAACAGCACAGCTGGTGAGTGGGAATTTGTGACTCCTCATCTCAGTTAACCTTCATTTCTCCACCTGTGATCACTTCTAAAGAAGTGAACCATCATGTCCCTGATATCACTCAGTGGTCTCTGAAATTCCCATGAGGCAGGTAAGGTGAACTGTAGAACATTGTCTGTGACTTGAGGAACATTCTCCAAGGTACTTAGCACTTTATTACACTCATGTACATGTTGTGATTAGAAAGGAGTACCTGTCTCTGTCCAAAGAGTGTTCTCCACAAAGGAATGTGTGGTGTGGGTTTAAAAGTCTGTTGAAAGAATACTGTCATGTTATCTCAAAGAAATTCAAGACCGATTACTTCATATGTATCATGAAAGTTGTTTATGGGGTGTGTGTGTGTGTGTGTGTGTGTGTGTGTGTGTGTGTGTGACAGAAATGTTTCAAACAGTTGTTTCCAGGGGTCCAGAGGGCTTGTTCTTCTAACTTCAATTTCTCCCACATAGGAGAAGTAGGAAGTATCTGTGGCCACCAGCAGGTTTAGCACATTGCTCCTTCAAAAATAATGTAATTATTCTTTGACAGTTTCGTACATGCATATAATATGTTTTGATCATATTTACCCTTCTTACCCCTCCCTCTTTCCAAACATCACCAAATTCCCTTCCCAACTTCATGTTGTTTTAAGCCAGTGATTCTCTACCTTCCTAATGTTGCAACCCTTTATATGTTGTGGTGGCCCCAAACCATAATTTTTTTCATACCTGAATTTTTGCTACTGTTATAAATTATAATGTAAATATCTGTGTTTCCAATGGTCTTGGGTGACCCCTGTGAAAATGTTGTTTGACTCCTAAAAGGGTTGTGACCCACCAGTGGGATCCTCTGTCTTAAACAAACCCTCACTGAGTCTATTCATATCCCCTGCATGCATGGGGTGAAGACCTACATCAGTTTTCTGTTGACCCATTGCCAAGGCAACTTATGAAAGAGTTTATTTGAGCTTATAGTCTCAGAGATTTAGAGTCCATGATGGCTGGACAGAGGAAGCAGGTAGCAGATATGGCATCTAGAGCAGAAGCTAAGGGTTTATATCTTGAACCACAAGCACGAACCAGAAAGAGTAAACTGGGAATGGCATCTGACTTTGAAACCTCAAAGCCCATGCCTAGTGACTTGCTTTCTTTAGTTAGGACACACCTCCTGAACCTACTCAAACAGTGCCACCATGGAGACCAAGTATTCAGACATCTGAGTGTACGGGGGTAAAGGGTACATGCTATTCCAACTATTACAGCAGATATCCACTGGAGCATGGACCACTTATCAGGGGACACACCTCCCATCATGAGAATTGACTTTCCCCAGCACCCATCAACTACTAAATCTTCTCAGCTAGCAGTAGGGCCTTGGGACCCTTTCCCCACTCCATTCTGCAATGTTGAGAGTGGCTTGATTTTGTTCAGGTCTCATGCAAGTCAACTCCAACTGTCCTGAGTCCATGATTGTAATGAGTACATCTATTTTAACATAGTTACCAGAACAGCACTAATTCAGTCAACCTATATGAATCAGAATCTTGGTAAGGAGTGCTTACATTTTCTGGATGTATGTGCTATCACATGGGCAGTGTAAGAGATTAGTATCGGCTCAAGATCCCGAAGATCAAGTTCTCAACACAAAGAAAATTTATTTGCCCCAGGGGGACAAAGGGAAGGGGATAAGAGACAAAGACAGCAGACAGAGGACAAGGGAGAGGGGAAAGAGGTATTTGTCCTAGAGTGTGACAAAGGACTGCCTCTGGATAGAGGAGACAGACATGATCCATAGGAAAATGATGATTTATAGAGGTAAAAGGGGAAACCCTGTGTTAGGATGAGGTATTTAATTTTAGTTGGGCATGTTAATGAGGTGAGCCAAAGGGGACTTTTGATACTAGAACTTTGTAGTCAGCCTCGGGAGGAGGAAATGACCAAATAACAGAATAGACCTTGGTGGCTAGCTTTAGGAGTATAATCTAACAGTTTTTAGCAAGGTAGAGAGAATTGGGGAGAAGGGAAAGGCCTGCCAGACCCATATTTTCCACGCTGGAGCTGGCTAGAGTCCCTTCAGGCAGCATTTTCTACAACTCCAGAGGGAAACAAATATTACAAAAGAATGTATTATTTAAAAGTAAATCAATATTTTAAGGTTTGTCTTTGAAAAAGTTCAAGAAGAAAACCCAAAAATTTAGTCGGGTAGGCAGAGAAATGAAGGAATAAATTACATTTTGTCATCAGTTTGGCTGGTATATATACCATTTGCCTAAGAACGGCTTGTGCACAGATGACAAATTCAAACATATGTGACCATTTGCACTATTGATCTTCCTGCTGTGGTGACTGATTTTATATGTCATAGTGACTAGCTTAGGGACACCTGGGTTTCTAGGTGTGTTCATAGGAATATTTTAAAAAGCAACTGACACTGAATCTGCAGAGTGAATGATGACTTTTCCTGACCAGTGTGGACATTTTTCCCCCACCTACCAAAGCCCTTCATTGGACAAAAAGATGAAGAAGATAAATCTGCTGTCTCTTCTGGATCTGGGCCATCCACCTCTGCCCATAGAATCACAGCTCCTGCATCTCAGGCCTCCGGACTCCCAGAGTCACACCAGTGCCTTAATAGTGTTGCTCCATTTTCTCCTAAAGTCCCATGGTTGCCACAAAATTCCCACAGTCCCTTTCCAGGAAGTACTCCTCACTTTGTGGTTAGTATTCTGAAAATTCACAATACTTTGTCAACTATCCTATCCCTTGAAGCACTTAGTTCATCCCTGAACATAATAATCGATTCTTTTTTCAGACTTTCATTATTAAAAAGTTGACAGTGTGGGCTGTAGAGATGGCACAGCTGGCAAAGTGCGTGCTTTGTAAGCATGAAGACATGAGCTTGATCTCCAGGTTCCAAGATAAAAAACAAAGCAAAACAAAACAAAACTGGGTGTGATGGCGCTCACTTATAACGCCGGAACTAAGGAAGAGGAGGAGGATCTCAGGAGCTCATCAGATACCCAGCTTTGTGTACATGTGAGAGACTCTCTTTCCTTAAAGGAAAGTGGATGGTGCCTGATAAGTTTACACCTGAGGTGGTCCTTTGGCTCCCACACTGGCACATATATGTGTATGAGCACCCACATGTACATGGATACATATGCATTCCACATGTCACACATATACATACAAACAAAGGTTTATATTCTTCATCTTTCATCTTTGATATCACCCCTCCATACATCCTGTGTGTGTATATATGTGTGTGTGTGTGTGTACATATATGTATATATTGCCTAGAATATATATATTCCCTAGAATACTATTGTGTAATCCTCATACTCATGCTTCTCTTTTTTATAGTTTGTTTTTCTTATAATCTGTTTCATTATGTGAATTTAGATTTAAATACTTGTCTATTTCTTCTATGTAAATAAAAAATTGTTTTTGAGTTTCCTTCTTCCTGTGAAGGCTTTATCTAAGTTGTTGGTTGTAACATCATCCCCTACCCTTCAGGGTGGGCTCTCTCTTCCAGTCCCTGGCAGGCTCCAGCTGTCTGTCTGGAAGCTGCAAGTCTGGGCTTTGCTCTGCCTTGCTGCAGCTGAGCTATGTTGTCAGTGAACATCTAGCACAAAATCCTTAAGACTTCCTTCTCATGAGATAATATTCAGAGAGAAATGGCATAATCTCCTTTCCGATGTTGAATCACTCAGCTGCCAGAAACCAAAGATGCAAGCAGTAGGAGATGTGTGGGAACTTCATTGTTCAGGGCAAATTCTACTCACTGCATCTCTTAGAAGACTTCCTCTCTGTCCACATTTGGCTTTTTGTCTCTATCCCCTTCTAAGCTCCTTATATTTTCATCTGTAAAATTGTTTATTCATTATTGTCGCTGGTTAAGCTATGAGATTATATCAAACTAGCTCTTCTCTCTTTATATTCACTGCTAGATTCCCAAAGTCTGAAAACCATGCCTTGCAGATGGTAGCATGCAATTTTTAAAAAATCATAGAATGAATTAAAGTAGACCACATGAAATTTCTGCTACTCAACTCTCTTTAGCTACAAAGCACCAGTTTCAGGTAGTTCATGCCAAATAAAAAAGAACCTGAGTGGCTAAGAGGCACAGCCATTTTCTTGTGACAAAGAACCCATTATAGGAGGCATTGGATATCTTTTATGATTTGTTGTGTAAAAGTTGTCTTGTAACTAGTAAGCACAAACCCAGAAACGCTAAATTATCCTGTGACTTTCCCAAGAGCCCATGATGCTCAGCAATCGTAGAACTGGGACCATAGTCTGGTATATACCAAGTACTGTTATCAGCTCTTGGAAAAAAACAAAACAGCAACAACAACACAAAAGATGACTAAAATTGATGACTAAGCATTTCTGGGAGTGAGGAAGATAAAAACAAGCAAGCAGACCCAGCAGACAATTAAATAAAATTGTTCTGCACTTCTTACAATTTCAGCTAAAGGCCCCAAACTGAAGACACTGTAGCATGAACCTTTTCAAAGTAAAGAGAGTGTGTGGAGCTGCTGTATCCATTCTCCATACACAGACTTCCTATCCTCTCTGGGAAAGGAATGCTGATTCTCAGTAAACGATCAGCTAAGCAGGGAGAAAACACTGCTGTTTCATCTCACCCTCTCCTTCTGGGGCTGGGACACGGCAGAGCACAGATTTCTTTGGTTATAAGGTGCGCTTCTTACTCAGAATGTTGAACATGGTAGAATCACAAAACAAGTCTACAGAGAGACCAGCAAAAGTAAATCATAACTTCCAATTTTACCTGTAGAAAAACCAAGAGGACTTGAGTAGCTATCATGAAAATCTCCCTTGAAGTCCAGTCAGACAGCACCCCTAACTTTATACAGACCTATAGGAAGAAGCCTCCACCATCTGACTCACTTCCAGTTCCTGGTATATGGAACTACAGGAAATGTATATGTTCTACAGGAAATGTAGAACACCCACTGAGCAGATGGCAATCCCCCTATGAGACTGAAGCACACTGCCTCGAAATCCACAGCTGCAGTGGCAACAGCTGTTGACCTGAGCTAGCAAGTGTCACTTTTCCATTAGCTCAATGTTCACCAGGCCATCTGCAGCTCAGAACTAAGCAAATGGAGCCGTTTTTCCATGGTTGGCTCATTTCCATAGGTTGTTATGTAGAAAAGCTGATAAGCCGTGATTGCTGCAAAAGGAGAGGTGGGGTGTCAGAGGTCCAGCCAAAGTTTCCAGGAAGGCCATCATTGAAAAGGCTGCTCAGTAAGTGCCCAGAAATATTGTACTAATCCTGCAGCATCCTGAGGCAAAGGATGTATCTGCTGGGATTGTTGTTGAATAACCATTAGGTATGAGGGAGACCTTGGTGTATCCACATTTACTATATTTTCTCATAGAAAATGTGGTCCCTTTTTTTTCCACACACATTGGCAACCAGTGTTATGGAGTAAAGTATCTTATAAGATGACTAGACTTTAAAGGTGGAAAATAGTACTCTTAATGTTTGTCTTCTAGTAGAAAGCTGAATGACAAAGAGGAAAGCCCATTCTGGACATTGTGTTCTTATTGCTTATCACAGCATCCATCACATAGCAGGTGCTCTACAAATGCCTGAGGGACAAATGTGTGATAAGCCATATATATTCCTCAGGAATTTTAGGCTACAGCCTAGATAGTGAGTCTATAAAGGGCACACCTATGATTCCAGACCTTGTGAGGCACAAGGAGAGGAACCATTGCAAATGGAAAGCCAGTCTGTTCTACACTGTGAGTTCCAGGTCAGCCAGGAGTATGTAGGATCCTGACTCAAAATAAAAATAAAAATAAAAATAAAAATAAACAACAACAACAAAAAAACAAATAAACAAACAGAGGAGACTGGGGAGATGGCTCAGTAGATAATGTGCTTGTGGTGGAGGTGTGAAGATTGGAATCAGGTTTCCCATTACTTACATAAAAGCCAAATAGGTGTGGCAGCACACCTTCATAGTCCTATGTTTGGGAAGCAGAGACAGGGATCCTTTCTAGACCAACCAAATCAGTACACTCTGTATTCAGGGACTCCTGCCTTAGCAAATAAAGCATGGAGCAATAGAGGAAGACATCTTCACATTTACATGCACTCAAATGCATGTGTCAACATACCTGTGAACATGCATACACACATGCATGCATATTACACAGGTACATGCAAGAATGAAATAAAAAATATGTCAGGTCAGTAGTCAAAACTGTAACCTCACTATTAGTAGTCAGAGGCAGGGAAATAAAAATTTGAGGCCAACCTGGGCTACACAGAAGGACTGTATCTCAAAGAAAAAGGAATTCTGTGGCAGCACTTGTGATTGATGTAAAAGCATATAGAGATGGTAAAAGGCACTCCCTCCATAACACTAAAGCAGCACACATGACCACATTCTGTAAATCATTGATAAGACACCCAGTATACTGCCCTTGATTTTCTTTAAAAGCTAACGTTCATTGAGCACTGATATTATGCCAAGATAATTTACATTTGTTTTATCCTGTAATTTCTATGAACAAAAAATCATTCATAATTTGTAAATGAGAAAAGTCTATGTTCTGAGAGTTTTCCCATAAGTTTTAATCAAATATATGGGTGTGGAAGTGAGATTTATTTGACTGTTACCACACACTGCTTATTAAATATTCCATGGCTCTTTATTCCTTGGGTTCAGTGGTAGCTGTCTTCAGAAGCCATGAGAATCTGCAGGCAGGCAACTTTGGGAAGGCAAACCTAGTAATCCAAGAAAACAGCTAGACATAGTGAAAGAGCCAAGAACTCTCCAGGGTTTTGCCACAGATGTAGTGATTCAGTGGGTCTGAGTGCCAGGGTTGAGGGTACTCAGAAGGCCCCATCTATTTCCAGATTTAAAAGTCTCTTCCCTGCAAGAGGAATAAAACTTCTTGGGCTTCCCTCACACCTTTCTGATTTAAGCTTGCCAGGTTTCTGCCCTTCTAAAGGCTGTATCTTGGGAGACATGTTCTGCTTCCTTTATATTCTGTGACCCTTTGCTTTGTGGACACCCTCAGTCTAAGTTACCATCAGTAAGACTGAAGACAGCACATTCTTAGAGGATCAGCTCCTGGATGGCTGTCAGGTCAATCCAGGAATTATATGAGCGAACAGCACCTCACATATGTCCTTACAGTGTGTTTATAGGCCCAGTTCAGGAATCCATCACTGCAGCTACACCTGGATGCTCCCAGTATACCCACGACTCTTCGTAGTCACTCACCATCCCTGAAACCCCACTCTTACATTTAGCCTACGATAACACTCTTCTCTTTGTTCTTCTCCTCAAGCCCCCACAGTGAACCACAGCACATTTTCCTCATTGGTCTTGGTATTTAATTTTGACTGTATTTAGTGTGATGTCCTTGTGCAGCCAGGAAAGGAGGCACTAATTAGGACACACATCCCTCTTTTGAGCTGATTGTCCATTTTCTTTGCTTTCTTTTTCATGAGGGAATCTTTAGCATCTGCTAAACAGGCATGCAAATCTTTCTGCTGAAGTTTTCCTCTCCATTTGGCAGGTAGGATTGTCTTACGGCAAAGCTGGCCACCCTGACAGCTGATTATATTATATTCTGCGCCTCCAAAGGGCACTGGATGACAGGAATGGTGACCTATGAAAAGCAATTAAGGCTTCAGGATAATTTCTGCTGTGAGCTGGGAATGAGATGGCAGGGGACAGTTTATAATGGACAATAGGCTCTTTGTGTGAGTCACAGAGTAGCACATGAAAAACCCCAGTTTCTGTAACAATGTGTTATTTTTCTCTGTCAAACGGTTCCATAAATGCAATAGAACTCTTTATGTCTAATGTCTAATAGACCAACTTAATCTTTTTTTTTTAAATTTTTATTTTGCAATACAATTAAGTTCTACATACAGGCACAGATTCCCTTGTTCTCTCCCCTCCCGCCCCCCCCTCACCTTCCCCCCAGCCCACCCCCCATTCCAATCTCCTCCAGGGCAAAGCCTTCCCCACAGACTGAGATCAACCTGGTAGACTCAGTCCAGGTAGGTCCAGTCCCCTCCTCCCAGGCCGAGCCAAGGGACCCTGCATAGGCCCCAGGTTTCAAACAGCCGACTCATGCAATGAGCACAGGACCTGGTGCCACTGCCTGGATGCCTCCCAAACAGATCAGGCCAATCAACTGTCTCACCCACTCAGAGGGCCTGATCCAGTTGGTGACCCCTCAGCCATTGGTTCATATTTCATGTGTTTCCGTTTGTTTGGCTATTTGTCTCTGTGCTTTATCCGACCTTGGTCTCAACAATTCTCGCTCATATAAACCCTCCTCATTCTCGCTAATTGGACTCCCAGAGATCCACCTGGGGCCTAGTCATGGATCTCTGCATCCAGATCCCTCAGTAGTTGGATGAGGTTTCTAGCACAACAATTAGGGTGTTTGGCCATCCCATCACCAGAGTAGGTCAGTTCAGGCTGTCTCTCGACCATTGCCAGCAGTCTGTTGTGGGACCTGAAAAGGGAAATAGAAAAAATGAAGAAGACCAACTTAATCTTATCCTCTGTTGCTTAGTATGTTCCAGAGAGTATGTAACCATTTTTCTTCTTTGAGAATAGCCTGTTTTCTTCCATCAAGAAGAAGGTGTAGCACATTCAAAAAATTGCTTAATGTCTGGAAAGCATTGCATCCCTGTGGGTTCCAATGGGGAATAAAAGCAGCTATTCCCTTTGAAGAGAGACACGTTAATAATTTCCCATCTGAGCTGGGACTATAATGTTTGAAAACCTGGCATGGCCAGTCTGGGCATGGAGCAGGAGAATCTATATTGGTGGACTCTGAGCTGTCGTATCAACAAGGAGTCTTTGTCTTTCAGTCACTCACTAGATGGAAGCACCTTGACAGATTATGTTTCCCACTGTGTGAGTGCTGGTGGACCCCTAGAAGAAGCCCAGATATCGGCTTCTCTGCTGTCTTCCAGAACTGGTTATTTTGTCTTAAAGAGCTGATGTTTTGCTGATGTGGGCAACAGGCATTACTGATTCATTCACCATGCAAAGCTGGCATAAAGCATGGCTCAAAACATTAGGATTGGGTCCCTTGTGTGGAAAACTTTTCATGCCATTCAAAATTGGTTATTTGCCAACTGTTTAAATATACTTGGCTAGAAAAAAAGACTTTCTATAGAGCCTAAACAATGTCTTCCTGAAGTAAATGTGCTCCAATCTAGATGCTGGATTTTTTGATTCAAATGCTTCTTCTCTTTCTTTATCTCATTATTTGTGTTATATGACAAATGAGTAAATTAGGACCAGATAGTACTGGTCCACTTAAAAATAAAAAAATAAAAAAGCATTCCTGAAACAAAAGCAGGAAAACTTTATCTACCTGTCCCAGACATTTTGACATAAAATCCCAGACTGAAATGTAAATTCTGATTTCTGTTCTCCAGGCTCCTGGTGGGGAGGGTAGGAGTGGTAAACAGAGGGCTGCCTAGAGGCCCTTGGTGGTGCTGCCTTCCATGTCACTCTAACCAAGCCACATCTTGGCAGGCACACGAGGCACCTGTGCAATCTCTAGAAAATACTCACATTTTTATGATTCTCCTGCTTGAACACTTCCTTGCTAAAGTTGAAGACACAAACTATCAGACTAGCTTGCTGGAGGGTCACCTAGGATGCAGGCTTCTCCGTTCAGTGGCTCTCCTGCAAGGTACGGCTGGCAAAGGCAGTCATGGAGGATGAGGCAGACAGGTCAATATTCTGACAAGCGTGGTGGTGAATAATCCCGAGCTCGTCTAGGCACTTGGTTCAGGTCTGAGCAGGATTAGGCAGTGAGGAGCAGACAGGGCCCCTTTCCCTGAAGTATGTGAAGATTGATCCTGGGTGCTTAATTCCTAGCTGGGAAACATTTAAGCTTCTGTCTCTACCTGGCCTTGAAATTCTGATGAAGTTACTACAATACAAATAAACCCTATTTTGCTTCAGTTTGTAAATGTCCTGTAACTTTCTGCTAACAGCTCTGGCCAGAATGATGGAAATGAAAACCAGTGACGGGCAGGCAGTCTCACCCCTGGTCTCATGAACAGGAAAAGGCTTTGGAAATGAAAGACTAGAAAATGACCACAGATTGAAAGGTTCTGAAAGGTTTTCAGGGTTCTTTACATATGGAAGTTCCTGTCTCACTTAAATCCAGATTTCACCTCTTTAACTTTCCCCGTAGCTACATAAGAGAAGACACTGAGGAAAAAAGCTTGAATGATTTTAGCTTATGAAATTGTGTGAAGAAAATTAATGTTCTGAATCATCACTTGGAAGAACTCATTATTAATTAATTATTTTCTTTTGGATGTTTTACTTTTTTTTTACTATGTATATACATTTGCTTCATAAATTTAATTATATATGACAGGTTGGTTAGGAGATGGAGAGATGGATCTTGCAGGGGATCTGGGTTCAGTTCCAGCATCCGTATCAGACAGCTCACAACAGCCTTTAACTCCAGCTCCAGCGGCTCTGCTGTCCTCTTCTGGCCACTGCAGGAACTGCACACATGCGCAGCCACTCTCCTCTCACATAATTAAAAGTCAAAATAAAATGTTTTTTAAAAATTACTCCTTTTTGTTTTTTTAAGATTATAATATAATTATACCTTTTCCTTTCTTATCTTCAGCACCCCCCCATATAACCCTCTTGACTCTTTTGTTAAATTCATGGCCTCTTTTCACTAATTGTTGTTACATACATATATGTATATATAGTATTATATTTATATATAATATACATATTATATGCACACATACATACATTCATACATACATATATATGTACACATACACTTTTCCTAAATACAAAAGTACAACCTGCTCAGTCTGCTTAAAGTTACTGTACATATGTTTTTAGGGATGACCATTTGGTACTGGATAACCACTTGGTATGCTCTTCCCAATCTCAACATTCCTTATTTGTTTATAGTTCTGTATGTAGGGTTCAGGCATTTTGGGCTTTCCTGGTTCACATCAGCATGTCTATTGTTTTTGTTCAGCTCATGTTTAGGAAGTCATGTTGGTGGCTTTAGGGGTATGGCATTCCTAGGAGACACAATCTCACAGAAAACTCCTTGTTCTTCTGGCTCTTGTAATCTTTCTATCCTCTGTTCCACAATGCTTCCTGAGCCTTAGATGCAGGAGTTTTACCATAAATATATCCCTTGGGACTGGGCTCCACAATACTGCATTTTGATTGATTGCAGCTTTCCATCAATTAAAAAGTGGGTACGAACTGGATGGGATATTATTTCACCTTAAAAAAAAGAAAATCCTGAAATTTGTAGCAGCATAGATGAATGAGCAGTTAGAATGCTAAGTCAGAAAAGTCAAGTAGAGAAATACAAACTCTGTAGTCTCACTTTTGTTTGGAATATGAAACAGTCAAACCACAGGAACAGAGAATAGGAGAGGGTTCCCCGAGATCAGAAGGAGGAAAACATGGAGATGTGCGTTAAGTGTACAAAGTTTCAGTTATTCACGGAATACGTTGTGTACAGGGTTCTTCAGTCTCTCTTTCAACTTCCTTCATTTCAGTGTCTCTTTTCTCATTCCTTCCCTTCTTCACTCTTTCATCCTCTCTCTCAGTCTCTCCTCCTCTCTGTATTTCTTTGTACAAATGTGAAGGAGACATTTGAAATGAGCTTTAGCAAGTCCATTCGCTGTGGAGAAGACATTTCATAGTTTCTTACGTATATGGTGTCATAGGGCAAACAGCTGGCAATAAGAGAGAGTTGACCAAGCAATACACTTTAAATAGTAATTGTTGATGAGTTATAAATGAGCAATTACGAACATTTTGCAAGTATCCATGGTATTGATGTTGGGGATAGATTTACTGTTACCAGGAACTCCCCCTGCATTGGCATTGGCTCAATGGGAAGCAGCTGAGATGGTCCAGGAAGTAGTTAATAACCAAAGCTGAGCAGTTAAGAAGAAACTGGAATGAAGTCTTTTAGGATCAAAGAGCTGCTACCAGACACTGGCCTAGGTATTAGCTCTGTAGAGTGAAAGAATTGGGACCTAACAGAAAAACCACAATGAGGTAGACTTTGCTGTTTTTGTTGGACTTCTTATTTGCTTATTTTTATTGTTTTGAGTCAGGGTCTTACACTCAAAATCCTCATGCCTCACCCTCCCAAATGTGGGGACAATAGTAATGTCCTAGCTATATTAGAGATTTAAGTTATTTTAAGATGAACATTCTTTTGTCTTCTGGAGAACACATTTACATTTAGATGTTGGATTTTGTTGCTTAAGTTCAGTTTTTCTTAACCAACCTCTTCATCAAACATGGGAGTTTTCTTATGGGTGTAGGACTAACAGGTAGAGCACAAACAGCCTGGTCTCAGTCCAGCCACTGCTTGATCAGGACCATCTCTCCTTCAGTGTCACCTCTTGGTTTTCATCTAAATCACATGAATTTACCTGATATTTTACTAATATTGCTCAATACTGAAAATTTTCTAATATTATAGCAATTTTGCAAAATACATCAATGACTTTGCAAAGCCAAAGCTACTTTTTAGGGAATCCTGACATAATTTGCCTTCGTCTCTTTGTTGCCATTCACACCAATGGTGAGAAACTGTCATTCTGATGTGAGCAAGGACCAAGGCAGTGACACTAAGCTTTCCTAGTGGTCACTGGAGGCTTTGCCCTGCTGCACTGATAGTTATAAAATAGCTAGCTACTTTCAAAGGACCTTTGGTAAAACTATAGAGAACAAAACTTAGCCTTGACTTTGTGATTTTTCAATCAGATGACAAAATGAGAAGCTTGCATAATTCGATTTTCTGCTAGCCGAATGATATGGTTGTCTTCAGGAAAATTAACAAACAGCTGAAAGTATTTGATGCTCATGGTAGAAGTTTTCTTTCAAGTAATGTAAATTTTTGGGAAATTCATTTCTACTTTTATGAACTTGAACTTCCCAATATTTGAAGAATTTTAATTGAAATTAGTGATTATATTAACTAATATAACATTTTGTGATGGACTGTGCAAACATCTGGCAGAAAGGCATAACTCAGTGTTTCAATGTTGTCTAGGTAACAATATGTAATGCTACAAAACCATGCATCGATAAATGCTACTTCAAGATGGGCTGATGGGCTATAATATAAGAAAGCACAGATTTTTTTATATGTTCTAAGAATGTATATTGTATCCTTGAAGACATAGAACTTGACTGTTTTACTGTAGGATCAAAGAATATCCAGAACTATATTTCTTCCTTTTTCAGTTATATCTTGATATGCATATACCAAAATATTGCCATGTGGCAGGTTGATGGTAGGCTGAGCTACATAGCAGAGTCCAGCTTTCTTCTGTTAACCAGACCTCAAAGAGATTTGCAAAAAATGTATGAAAGCAGCATTTTTCTCAGTAACATTTTATTTGAGAAATAGTTATTTTCATATAAATAATTATTTTTATATGAATTTGATTGATTATGATAATCAAATAAATAATTACACATAAATATTGCCTTTTTGTTGTTTGCTTTTTGTTTCTGTTTTTTGTTTTGTTTTGTTTTGTTTTTGTTTTTTGAGACAGGGTTTCTCTGTGTAGCCTTTGCTGTCCTGGAACTCACTCTGTTCCTTGAACTCTCAGAGATCTGCCTCCCGAGTGCTGGGATTAAAGGCTTATATTTAATTTTTCAACTTGAGTTTTAAACACAAAGTTTGAATAGACAAAGCCTGCATATAGGAATGCATGTTAAGGTCCTAAATAATTACATCAAGAATGCAGAGGCCGTAGGTTCAAACATTTTAGAAACTATTATCCTAATAAATTTCTCTTAGGTAATCTTACATGTGGACATTATAGGCCACACCATGCAAGTTAAAGCATTTAATAATAGATTAGAATGCCTTCCTGATCTGAATGTAAAGCTGCATTCTAACAAATAATGATTAATAAATAAATAGTGGATTAAGAGATTGCAAAGAAAACAAAGCCCGAAGCGGCTTCCTGGATATTTGACGCATCTGCACCTGGCCTTGCTCTTGGCTGCTGATGTAAAACAGTGACCCAAGATCTTGGTCTTTCAGGGAAGCTGTTTACTTTGCCACATGACATGGGCTTTTGATCTCAAATATTAGTCATCTACGTGGCTTCCTTATGTTTAGTACATCTGGCATGTAGCTTGTTTCTCATTTTACCTTTTATTATGTTACTTTATCAAGTCACTTTGAAATCAGCCCAAGGAAAAATCAGCAGACTACAATTGTTGTAAGTGCATTTCTTTATCAAAATACATAAAATTACATAGCATTCTCATGAGTCAGTGCTTCAGCTGATGATCTATAATGTAGACTCCATAAAGCGTGACATAGTTGAATCTATTATTGTCTGACATCTAAACATAAAGGAACAAAGTCTCCATTTGATAACTAAGCAATTGGATGACAGGAGACAGAGAAAGAAACTTGCCTGCTGCTTTTTTGGTGTTACTCATTTCCTCCCCCGAGCTTTGAATTTCTCTCTCATTTTCTTCTCCGTCTCTGGCATCCAGGACTCTCAGTTAGGTTTTGATGGGGTCTAAGGGTCCTGTCCATGTTTGAAAGTATCTGTCTCATGCATTCACACCTATTGAATTTTATACTCAGAGCCAGTATCTGTACTGGATCCCTAGGAAGGAATATTCAAATTACTGATTCATGCTACTTGAGAAGGGTGAATTTCACTTTTCAGTTTCTAATTAATGAAACAAATTATAGCTTTCAGTGTTAAGCTAATCAAGTGCTAAGCAAGCATTCCATAAAGGTTTGTTGTGCGTTCACCCTTTTATATAAAATACTTTTCTTTATGGTACAATAATTAGCATGGGATATGTTAATGGAGTTGGCATGCCATTCACAGATATAAACAGCAAACAGTTGTATGTGACTGAACCTCTAATACATATTGTATTGGAGCATAAATGAGAAGTTCTCACTGAATCTGGTCCACTGGACAGAAAAGTTTTCCCAAATAAGGGTTTGTAAACTGAGTTCTAAAGATGAATAGAAAAGAATTAACTATAAAAATGTGGAGTATGGCATGTTGGCAGAATAGCATGGCCCCAACAATGATCTTTAGAGCAGCTAGAAAAGGATTAGTGTACTAAATCCAGAGAGTGAGTCAGCAAGAAGGTATGAACTGCAGCCAGAGGTGAATCATTTGGTCTAATTCTAATTTCAGTGGATTTTCAAAGAGAGAGTAATATAATGTAATATAATGTACAGTTTGGTGACATCACAGGATGAAAGGAGATCAGGGAGAACTTTGTCTACAGTAGTGATGCTGAAGACACAGTGTGAACCAAATGGTAGCTTTGATGATGGAGAAATTGGAATGCTTGAACAATTAGACTTCATGACTGAAGACAAAGAGATGAGAAGGAGGAAGATTTAGGTTTTATAGGACTTGAAACATAAAATTAGGGAGCTCTTTCAGAAATGGTTACTGTATTCCGTAATGTCCCCCAATGGCTGTCAAAGTTCTTGACATCACATATAGATACAAGGTGAAAGAGACAGGGAAGAAACCTTGTTTTGTAGTCTGCATCTCCTTATGAGTAAGTAGCATCTCTCTCAAGTGTGAGAAACTTCAAAAAAAATAGGCAATTCTTTCTAATTTCAATGATTGTAGTATTGACAACAAATTTCAAAAAGAGTTTTATTATCTGCAAAACAATCCTTGTTATGATAACAGTATGTACATTGTCATACAAGACACATATGAAACCATAATTATCCTAATACAATAGCAATAAATCAAGGATGTTCTCAACAAACTGGCACAATAACCACTCTACCACAAATATGTGATGGAGTGGATTCTTTCTTTTTTATCACATTGAGTCCTCTCCCCTCAGAAAGTGAGTTTCTTCTATCTTGATCACTCCTGGTGGGGGCTCTGACTCATGTCCCTTATTGACCACAGTTGGCACCTACTCTGTGTCAGCTGGTGCTGCATCATTTCTTACTGAGGCAAAGGAATGGCATGAGCTGTAATATCCCAGAGATACCAGGCATGTGGCAATTATAAGTTTCACTCACTCTTCAGAACCTAGAATCAAGCTGTGGAGTTATTAGCTGGAGAAGGTTGGCTAGAAAGTAATGTCTCAAGTTGAAAGAATTCTGGTCCTGGCAAATGCTTCAGGAAAAATAACTCTGCCTAGAGAGATGAGCAAGGAACGTCCATCTTAAATGTTCATAGTGAACACTAGTATATGAAATGGACTTCTGAGAACTCCTGCAGTGAAATCAAAACAAACAAGCATAAAATAATCATAAGAACCAAAATAAAAACAACAAAAATGAAATAAGATTGTTTTCTGCAAATGTACAAGACCGTAAAATATTTTGTAAACTTAAAGATATCTCACATGCTCATCATTGAACAATATTGGAGAATAAACTTTGGAAAATTTGTACATACACACACACACACACACACACACACACACACACACACACACACACACAGGGTATCAAGGCAGAGAGGTCAAGGAATGAGAAAGGAATCCCCATAATGTCAGTATGATTTGGCAGTCCTGGGTGTGGATTACACACAAATTCAAATAGAGTCAAGTTGTTCTGGTTTGCTTTTCTGCTGCTGAGACCAAAAGCAACTTGGGAGAAAAAGTTTATTTTGGCTTATAGGATTTTATAGTCCATAATTGATTGATGGCAAAGCAGAGCTTGAAGCAGAAACCAGCAGGGAATACCGCTTACTGGCTCCTGCCCACTGCTTTGCTCAGCTAGCATTTTTGTGCATCTCAGGCCCACCTGCCTAGGGATCAACAGTGGGCTGAGTCCTCCTATATCAGTTAAGAAAATGCCCCAGAGGTACACCCACAGGCCACTCTGATGGACGTAACAGAACATCTACTTTTCTTTTAGCTTTACTGGAATTTATAACTTTTGAATTAATGAAACAGGAAAAATATGCCTCATTGTTTTTGAAGTCATGAGATTGTTTATCAAGAGAAAATGGAGAAATGAAGCTCGAAAGTGAAAAAGACGGAGTCAGATAGATCAATTTAAAAATACTTGCTTAGCTGTGTGATCCATGCTATGTAGTGGATAGCTGTTCTGTCTATGACTTTGAAGCACTGCCCCTAGAGATGTAGTATATAACTGTCCTATCTACCTATGACCTTGAAGTACCTGTCTCTGGGGCATGGTTTGGGGCTACCCTTAAGACCTGAGATGCACTTAGGCCTTGCTCTGCTCTCCCTCATGGGTTTAGATACTGAGACAGAGCAGGTGGAAGAACAGTATGGGACTGTAACTTGGTTTTCCAGAACCCAAGATGAATCTCCTGTGCTATAGTGAGTTTTCCTCCCTAATAAATTCCTTTACCCTTTAAACAGACTCCATGGATTTCTCGCATTAGTGCTAAGTGGCTTAATCTTTCTCAGCTTCTGTATTTGTAAAACACTTGCAAGTTAATGCCAATATTTTAAATATTATCACTTATTCTCAGGAAGAAACATGCAATTATTATGAAAATATGGGATTTGCATATTTAGATCATAGCAAATATTCAGCAGTAAAAGCTGTATGATTTCATATAGTGGAAAAGAATTAATAGCTTGAATCACCTGGTACTGACTTGACTCATCATAGAAATATCTTTTAAAATATACATGACCTCTGTGTATTGCTATTGTGAGGCATGTGCTGGGATTATAACTACTGCCACATTAAAATCCAACTCTACTACTCACCATCTGTGTGACCTTGAACAAAACAGAATACCTTCCCATACCACAATTTTATAGTGGACAAACCAGGAATGATACGATTTGTTTCATAATGTTTTACAATTCTTGTGAGAATTCAATTAAATAATTCACTGTACTATAACTGTGGTTAAGAACCTATTGCTCTCCATGGTTAGTAATGATTTATAAATTTTTATATTTGAAAATGGCACTGTGACTCTCCCACAAAGATAATGAAGCAGATTGTTTCCTTCCTTCATTGTGTTCTTTCTCCTTACCGGCTGCCTCTGGCTTTCTTGTCATGGGAACTCGCTGTACTTCCTGCTCCCTGTCACTGGGGTACAGTCTTCATTGCTTATGATGAAACAGCTGCCAGAATGGCCTCGGGGCCAGAGAGGGATGATAATACCTAAGACTATATCACACTAGCCAGAGATACTTTACAGTTATTTCTATTTTTCCCATTCATTCTGACATTTTATCCTTTTTGGATTTAGAGAAAGGAGTTATCAATTCATTAAAGAATTGACCAACACAAAGTATGTACGAAAATGCCATTGTAGCATGAATTTTAAAAGGTCTATTAATAAGCCAGGTATTGTGGTGAACACTGAAAGATCAGAGAAACAGAACAAGCCACAGCTAACCTCACCTTGCCAGCTTCTCAGCCGATCTTATTTCCTCAGACTGAAAGCCTCAGAGTCCTCACCCAAATGGATGTCAGTTGAACTGCTTGCTAAAAGCCCAAAAGCTTTAAAAGACTCTAGTTCCTGGTCCTCACGCCTTATACACCTTTCTTCTTCCTGCCATCACTTCCCGGGATTAAAGACATGTGTCACCATGCCTGGCTGTTTCTAGTGTGGCTTGGAACTCACAGAGATCCGGAGGCATCTTTGTTTCCAGAATGCTAGGCTTAAAGGCATGTGCTACCACTGCCTAAACCTATGTTTAATATAATGGCTGTTCTCTCTCTGACCCCCAGATAAGTTTATTGGGGTGCACAATATATCAACCACATATCCCTTTTTTGATTAAAATTAAAAAAGTTATAACAAATATAAGAAAAAGTATATACAATAAGTATCTACAATATATACAGTCAAGAATTACATTAACAATGTCTAGTCCATTCACATTTGACAGATTCAGACAAAAAACTCCATTATATATATTAACAATGTCCAGTACATTAACATTTGACAAATTTAGACAAAAAATTTTTATTACTTATCCTATTTAAAATAAGCAGTTCCTTTTTAAAAGTAGATTCAATAATCTCCCTTTTTATCTTTCATATCCATATTCTTTTTTTTGAGTAGACCAAAAATCTACCTTTTATCTTATTTTTATATATCACAAGGAAACCAATTTATTTGTGTGCTAATAAAAAAATAAAACATTTAAAACTTACATTGCTTGATTTATTTTAACCCTCTGAGTCCAGTTAGTGTTGCCCACATGCACTTTGGTGTGAGACCATCAATGGGGGAGGGGCATGGGAAGCCTACCAATGGTCCGAATCCCAAAGAAAGGTAACTATTCCTTCCCAAGCAGCCATTATTACCAATAGATCTTCAGCTAGGGCTGGACTTTTTGGACCCCCTCCCCAATCCATTCTGGAGTTTTAACTGGGTTGATCTTGAACAGATACTGTCTCAGTTGTCACATCTGCTGTGTTTGTGTTCAATAGATACGACATGGCCAGAGGAAAGCACTTCAGAGCATCCTTCCCTATTCTCTGGCTCATTCTTGCCACCCCTCTTCTATGATGCTCTTTGTGCTTTAAGAAGAGGGAGATGATATAGATGCACCATCTGTGGCTGAGCACTCACAGTCAATTCTTTTCAGCACTTTGAACAGTTAACATACCTCTGCATTAACCATATCCATTACAATAAAGCACTTCTCTGACTGAGGTTAGTAGCAGCACAAATCTATGCATTTAAACATAAACATTTAGAAGGCAGTTTAACAACATGATCATTTATAAAAACAAAATCAATAATTGCTCTCTTGGGGTCTATGACTTCCCTTGCTAAGGGTTTTAACCATTTTTATAGTACAAGAAATGAATTCCCCTGTGCAGTATGCCTTAAATCCAACCAAGAAAGTAGTTGGTTACCCTATAAACAGTCTTGCTGCATGCAGAGTCCAGCATTGGATAAGACAATTAATGTAGCTGGTTGCTTTTCCTCTTTTGTTCTTTGCCTCTTTGGCTTTTTTTGGGATCCCATCACCCAGCTCCCAAATAAATCACACACAGGGGCTTATTCTTAATTACAAATGCCCAGCTTTAGCTTGGCTTCTTTCTAGCTGGCTTTTCTTAAATTAGCCTGTCTATCTTTTGCTTCTGGGTTTTTTCCTTTCTCTTACCTCTGTATATCTTCTTTTCTTTTCTTTTTTTTAATTTTTTTATTTTTATTTTGCAATACAATTCAGTTCTACATATCAGCCACAGATTCCCTTGTTCTCTCCCCTCCCGCTCCCCTCATCTTCCCCCCAGCCCACCCCCCATTTCCACCTCCTCCAGGGCAAAGCCTCCCCTGTGGACTGAGATCAACCTGGTAGACTCAGTCCAGGCAGGTCCAGTCCCCTCCTCCCAGGCCGAGCCAAGCGATCCTGCATAGGCCCCAGGTTTCAAACAGCCAACTCATGCAATGACCCAGTCCCACTGCCTGGATGCCTCCCAAAACAGATCAAGCCAATCAACTGTCTCACCCATTCAGAGGGCCCAATCCATCTTATTTTAACTCTTAATCTTTGGCTGGCTGTGTGGCTGGGCGGCTTTGTGGCCGGGCAGCTGGCCCCTGGACTCCTCCTCTCCTCTTCTTTCTTACTTCTTGATCTCACGTATCCTTTTTCCTACCTTGCTAGTGGCCGTTCATCCAATTCCCAGAATTCTCCCCTGCTTTTTCTTATCATATCTGTTCTACTATCCATTATTATTATATTTTTTTACTTGGTTTGCAAGAGCTCAGTCCCCAAGTAGCTTCTTCATGTAAACTTTATTTTTCTAAAGATTTTTTTTAATGTTATTTGTGTGTGTATTCACACATGTGTGTGTAGGTACCCTGTGAAGCCATAAGGAGTGTCAGATTCCTTGGAGATTTGTGAACTGCCTGATGTAGGTGTTAGGTCAAATTCTGATCCTCTGCTACAAAAGTAAACACTCTTAACTGCTGAGCCATCGCTTCAACACCTATGCTTTGTTTAAGCCTTCACTTGGCCCTTCAGTTTCACAGCCCTGTTATGGACTACTTGTTTGAACTCTTCTGCCCCATATTCCAGGTCTCTACTTTCATTTCACCTGTATTCTAGTATTTCCTGTCACATGGAATGCATCACTTTGTTAGTACTTATTTCTAGTTTCCTACCTTTCATATTTATTCCATGTTAATTTTAAATCCACAAAACAAAAGATTTGAGGCTGAAACTCTCATATGAGAAGGAATATCAGGCATTTGTCTTAGGGGCCTGAGTGACCTCAATCAGTGTAATTTTTTTCCAGTTCCATCCTTATCCACCTGAAAATTTCAAGATTTCAGTTTTCATTTCAGCTGATTAATATACCATTGTCTATATGTACAACATTTTCACTATCATTCTTCAGTTGATGGGCATCTAAATTGATGGATAATAAGCTTCTAAAGAGTAAAGACCATATTTATATACCTCATTTCATTTTTACACAGAATTTTGTACACTTCAATTTTATTGTAATACTTATTGTAGAGAAATTTTACTTAAACTGCTAGCTATAGTTGGGAAGTGTCTTGGACTGGGGACAGGGCTGTATCTGTCTAATGGCCCATCAATTTTTATTGTACATACTTCTGTATTTTAAATTTTGTATGATAATAATGTGTTCATGTAGCTAGAGTTTTCCTGCCTGGCCCACAGTCAGGATAAATCTCTCTTACCTGCCAGTCCCACAGCCGCTCAGACCCAACCAAGTAAACACAGAGACTTATATTGCTTACAAACTGTATGGCTGTGGCAGGCTTCTTGCTAACTGTTCTTACAGCTTAAATTAATCCATTTCCATTAATCTATACCTTGCCACATGGCTCGTGGCTTACCGGCATCTTCACATGCTGTTTGTCATCGTGGCGGCTAGCAGTGTCTCTCTGACTCAGCCTTCCACTTCCCAGCTTTATTCTCCTCCTTGTCCCGCCTACACTTCCTGCCTAGCCAATGGCCAATCAGTGTTTTATTTATTTACTAATCAGCAACACATTTGCCATACAGAACATCCCACAGCATGTTCATACACTATTTGTATGACTTTATAAAATTAAATCATCACCTTTGGGTACAATAGTTGGCACAAATGTTTTGAGTGTAACCAACCACTTTATAATTAGATTAAGGTCTGCTTCACAGGAGAATGTATATATAATTTGCACTGCAAATATGGTCAAGAACCCAAAGTTTTGGGAAGCCACAAAATAAACAATTATATCATATTTCTCCTCCCAAGATTCAGAGCCATTATGGAAGAGGAGTTAGAAAGATTGTAAGAGCCAGATGTTGTGTGAGACTAGAATGAGATACTGTCTTCTGGACATGACAGGACCACTGTACCCATAAACTCACAACCTTATGAGTAAATATTATAATAGCACAAAAACTACTATTGTATTGCTAAATAGACATAATACTATCAAACTCCCTTTAAACTCACATTTCTCTACCCACATGCAGTGCAGCTCTGAGCCCTCATCAGAGAAGCATCCTCGTGTAGTGAAGGGTACTTAACAGAGAAATTCACAATGGGTTGAAGGGCAGAAGTGCAGAGAGTAAATGCTATGGAATATCTGGCCATAAATGAAACATCTATATCATAACCCCTCTCCTCAAGGTTTGGGGACCATCATGGAAGAGAAGACAAAAAAGATTGTAAGGGCCAAATGTTGGGGAGGACTGGAGTGTAAGGCCTGTTGTATCCATAGACTCATATCAACTGTGGTGTCTATAGTGAGTAGCTGTTCCAGCTTTGACCTGGAAGTGCCACCCACATTGAGGCTTCAGTAACTGTCACGCCTACAAGGCGGAGCCAAGAGAGGACCCCTGAAGACCCGAGATCCGGATGGCCCAGCTCTCTTGGTTCCTGGATCCTGGACGCTGGAGGTAGACTGATCAGAGTTCTCCAGAGAACACCACTGGACTGCGCTTCACGTTTCCCAGACCCTGACACCTATCCCTTTACTTGTAAGTTACCCCACAAAATAAACCTCCCTTTTAACTACGTGGAGTTGCCAATAATAATTAAACCAATATCTGGCGTCCAATAGCAGCCTTAGATAATTTACACTGTTATGGATTCTTATATGTTGATACAAATGTAAACTATCTTTATATTCCTGTTTAAGATAATTTGTATATTGATACAAATACAGAACTATATTTGTTATAATGTACATATATTTCTATTCTCATTTGAAATATTTGTATATTGATATAAATGTAAATTTATATCTGTCATACTGCATGTATGTTCTACCTCTGTTTAGGACACCTTTTGGAATGATCTTTGTAACATGCCATTTACTTATGCTCCAGAATTCTCTGGACTTTAGTATGTGTCTCTTGTTTGATATTGTTTGTGTTGGTTATAGCTCCATCTTATCTAGGTCATTATCTCTTATTACTCCTGGACAATAATTGATAATCATTTCTATTGTATATAGTCTTGTATTAGGTCAGAACCTTCTTATTTAGACAAAAGGGGGAGATGTAGTGGGTAGCCGTTCCAGCTTTGACCTGGAAGTGCCACCCCCATTGAGGCTTCGGCAACTGCCATGCCTACAAGGCGGAGCTGAGAGAGGACTCCTGAAGACCTGAGATCCCAATGGGCTGGCACTCTTGGTTCCTGAATCCTGGACTCTGGAATTAGACCAAACAGAGTTCTCCAGAGAACACCACTGGACTGTGCTTCACCTTTCCCAGACCCTGTTACCTATCCCTTCACTTGTAAGTTACCCCACAAAATAACCTCCCTTTTAACTACATGGAGTTGCCTTAATAATTAAACCAATAGGTGGCCTGTTCAGGAGCTGAACAAAGTAAAGCCATCAACATTCTAGCATGGAATAAAAAGGAGTTCATGAGCCCTGAGGAGCTATGGTGTCAGGGGGAGGGAGAGTCAATTTTCTTTTAGGGTATACTCTTAGATCAATCTTACAGCAGTGGATATCCCTACACTCAGAAGTATATGGATAATACAAATTGAAGCTTGTATTGAATAACAAGGATACAAAAAATTAGAGGACTAGAAGATAGAGGCAAATTTGAGAGGAATTAATAAAAATATTTAAAAACCAACCCTAAAATTAAAAGTGTACCTATGTGAACTTACTATTTTAATTTAGATAAATTTACAAAATGTCAAACTATCTTTAAATATCTATGTTTATACCCATAAAAAAATACTACTCTCAACCATAATGAGAAGCCTCCTTTTGCAATGAACTGTTGTGAATACTCCTTCAAGGAGCTGAGAATAAGTGACAGAATGAGTTCTCAGTCACAAGTGAGACATTTATACCACCTAATCTAAGCTCAGAGAATGTCTATGGACAGAAATAATGTGAGAGCTGAAAAATAGGGAGAAAGACTGAGAAACGTCATCCTCTGGGTGCAACACAGACATTGGAATCTTGAGCTTACAGCAGCTGCTGTTACTACTATTGGGTCTGCATAAAACTGGCCCTGCCAACAATCTATTATTGGCTCATGAGGTCCTACCCACCCATGATGAATTACAGGCTACTGAAAAATTGTGGAGAGGAGGAAGTCATTAACTTCACCAAGTTCCAATGGATAATTTCAAACAATTGGTCACATAGATAGCTCTGGTTAAACTCAATGGATCATGAAACAAAATAAAAAGTTATGCATGTCAGAAATTTGGAGGGAGAAGGGGACAATGATGGGGCTAGGAGGTAAATATCAAATAACAAATCCAATTAATAAAAGACAGACCTGTAGTGAGTCTTTCTTGTCAGACTTTCTTTGGACCGCCAGCCCCTAAATAAAGACACTGAGACTTATTATTAATTATGAAAGCTTGGCTTTAGCTTAGGCTTGCCCCACTAGCACATGGCACTGGTGGCTGGCTCTGACCCCTTCGGATCCATGAGAGCCAAGTCTTATTTCCCTGAAGATACAAGCTGGAAGCTGTGTTTACCTACCTCAGCTATGGGAAGCTACTGAACCTGCTATCTAGAGTCCCCATGAGTGGCAGCCAACTGTTATGAGTGCTCACAGAGAGGTCCAGGCACTGGCTGGCATGACTTCTTGGTTAGTCTGGTCATGTGCCACATTGGGCATCAAATGCAGTAAGTCTTTCTTGTTGGACTTTCTTTGGACTGCCAATCCCCAAGTATTGACACAGAGATTTATTATTAATTATGAAAGCTTGGTCTTAGCTTAGGTTTGTTCTACTAGCTCTTATAATGTATATTATATATAAACCTGTTTCTATTCCATGTGACTCTTTACCTCTCCTCTTCATGTCTTGCTAGCTAATGTCATGGGACTAGGTTTATTACCTGAGTTCCTCTCTCTGCCCAGAAATCCTGCCTAAACTTTTCTGCCTAGCTATTGGCCATTCAGCTTTTTATTAAACCAATCACAATGACATACCTTCACACAGTGTACAAATATCCCTAAACAAAACTCAAGAACTTTTCTTGAGCTATGGTTCCCTTGTCAGGTTCAATAGATACCCAACTGGGCATGTGCAGGAAAACAAAATGTTTTGTGGCATTCCAGGAAAATTGTGTGTGAGTTGTAGACATGGTAGAGATACCATAAAAGTGGTCTCGACCTGTCTGGAAGATGGTATGAACGTGATGCACATAGCATGCCTATAGCATTTCTTTGTTGATGCATTGGTCAAGAGTAATGCTTACAAAGTCTGGACTGGGAGGACAAAGCCAAGTTAGAACATTCCCTCTGGAATACTTGAAATATTATTTTAGTTTAAATGACTACTTTCTTAGGAGAGGAAAGTTGATTGTCAGGGAAAACCCATCTTTAGGGACAGAAAGGTCTGTTTCTGAGCTATAGAATTTTGAGGGGTGGTAGCTTGTGCAGGGGGAAGACTGTCCTGAGAATGGAGACTGGAGGCTTCATCAGGGGACATTTTGGAAGAAGGGGCCAAAGCTTGGCTGCTTTACTTTGGCTTATAAACCGAATTGTCACAAATGATTTCTCTGAGGCAGTGAGTCTTTTTTTTTTTCCTGCCTTTTCTCCTCCTCAACACCTCAGTTAAGGTTCAATTACACAGCTTCCTTGTGTTCTCATGAACATGAAAGCCTAGGTTGGGTATGAAAATGAAATGTGCCTGTCCAAGTAGGTACTTAATTTGCCTCTAAGAAAGCCAAACCACCTAAAAATGAGTTAATCAACATTTTACTGTAAATCTCCAGTTTTTCTAGAGTCCATTTGGAAAACACATTGGGAAAAAGAGAGAACCTATTTTTATTGGAAACATGAGCTTTTCCTTTTTGACTTAGTGAGGAAGCATTTATTCTTATTTATAAGTATATTTTACATATTCTGATTAATACATCAAGTGTGTAATGTCGGAGTTCCATTAAGAATTCTAAAACCATGTTAGACTCAGTTGTACATTATTAGGATATTAGATAAACATAACTTTTAGTATCATAACACATACATACACATACACACACACATACATATATATATACATATGCTTTTATACACACACACACACACACACACATATATATGTATATACTTTTCCATTCATAGAGGGATATGCCTTTCAAAAATATTTTATTGGATGAAACATTCTTATTCTCATGAAAGCTTTTGATTCTTTAATATAATTTAATATGCCTTTTAAAATTCTGTCTGATAAAAGCATTTGGTACATTATAAATACCTGTAAAGAAAATATAGCTTAAAATTCCAAGGGAAATATTATATAATTATCATTTTTAACATTTTCACAAAAACCCACATAGGCACTGAAAACAAACTGACAAAAAATATTTTGTCTAAACAATATATACTCCAGGTTGAAAGCATTCACACATGGTGTTGCCTAAATATTAAAGCTTATCCAGAGTGAACCTTTGGCTATAGCTCACGAGTTGGTTGGGGTTCTTACAGGGAAAAGATACTATTCAAAAGGGCTGAAGAAAATCTTCATATATTTCGTATAAGAACTAGGGAAGGATGGTGTTGACCTCCAGCTCTTTCATGGTTCTAAATCACTAGTTAACAATTAGTGATATCTTCTTCTAGGCCATTTTTAATTAGTTAAAATTTAATGTAATAACTCTTAAGTCCTTTTCAGTTTTAATGTGCTACAATAGTGAAAATTTCATTTAAACCTTATAACAAACACCATGTAAAACCTTCAAGGACAGAGGGCTACTGCAAGCCTTCTAAGCATCACAGGCATGGCTCTGGAGAGAACCTTGCTATGTATAAATTCAAATGATGAAACAGAAGGTGAAAATTTGTCATACTAACCACACTCAAATGAACCGTCTTTCTGAACTAATTCAATGCTAGGAGTGGCTGTAGAATGCTCAGACTTGGTAGAAAATTTACAAACAAACTCAGTTGGAGAATGCAAGAGTACAGTTAACTAGAGTCTATATTGGCATGTTAAGAGAAGGAAGCAGGGGTCTCTAGTTAATGAATAATAAAAATGAATATCCAATGAGATAAGATTAAGTGCTCATATTAAATGAAACTTCAGAGATATTTTTAGGGTTCCAAGTACTCTTTTTACTTATAAATGCAACAAACTAACTAGGTCACAGCAAACTCAATTCTTAATGGCAAAGCCCGCCTAGAAGTAATTGTGTGAAATCTTTTTCCTAACGTGTTTACACTTTATACAGATTCATTCAGTGTGGGAGTGGGCAAAAAAAATCACATGTGTAGAAAGACAAATACCACATTTTTCTCTTCTATGTGGAATCTGGATGAAATGCAAAGACAGGAATTGGAGGCAGGAGCGTTTGTGAGGAGGAGGACAAGTGGGAACAAACAGAAGAGAGGTTAATGGAGGGGGGAGAGTGTCCATGTTCATGAAGCACTTGGAGGAGAATGTCAAGATGAAACCTTATCTTCTTCAATTAACACACTTAAGTTAAAAGGGATAAATGCCCATGGGATACTGAGTAGTAACAAATAAAGTGGCTATTGTAAAAAGCCAGCCGGGGAAGCCTGGACTTTGAATCATACTAAGAAGGAGCTGCCTTTTCCCAGCTATTGCAGTGATAGAAGATGGGTCTGAAAATCAGATTTTATGTGAGATCTCACACTTTGAACAGTCCTTCGCATTTTCCAGACATTCTGCATAACACACAGGAAGGACAAATAAGACCTAAGTGCAGCCCATCTGTTTTCTGATTTGAAACATGGAAGGAATTTGGTAAGAATCTGAATACTGTCTTCTGAGATTAGAGAAGACCCTATGGTATCCAGAAATGAACACTCATTTACAGAGAATCAGAAGAACCTGTCCTAGGAACACAACTTGTGAAAATGTCTCATTGCTTCTCCCCTTTAATCACTATTTTCTCCGTTAGTACACTGGTTCTCTATACACTGAGTGGCTGCTTGTTATTAAACAAAACTATGACTAGGCATTTGCCAACTTCAAACATAATTTTGTTCTGACAAATTGGCATGCATTAGTTCTTTGAGCTTTGAGTTTGTGGCTCAGAAAGGAAACATACAAGGCAGAAAGGGAAATAGAAGGCCAGGCCATATACAGCATGAGTCACAGCCATCTTTGGATCCATAGAGATCTCTGCATGGTACATCTATCAAGAGGAATATTCTATAACTCTTCTATCTAATATAAAATTGAAGATCTGTTTTCATAAGTCAATAATGCATTTTATTCTGCCTCCCTCTAAAATGGTCAGATTATCTGCCTCAGCATGAGCAACACATAGTGCTGCCTAGGGTGCAGACCTAGTTGTGAACTTTCGCTAGATACTTTATGAAGGTTTCCTTATGATCAAAATTCCAAGAACCCAATTGAAAATAGGGAACAAGATAAACTGTAGTACCCCCCACCTTTGTAGATAACTTTTCTAAATTAAAATGGATCTCCCGGTCTTTTCCTATTCTTGTGAGATATGAAATAGGGGAGGTGCTCAAGGAGCCATTCCACTGGGTATGTCAACAGTGACTTTAGAAAGAAGTTGCTTTATTTGTGCAGATAGGGAAGACATTCTTAAACGCTGAGACCCATTCATGAAGTTGGCTTTCCTTTTGGAACTCACCCCAAGGTACAGTTTGAGGAGAAAAAGTAAAAACACCACCAAGGACATTATAAGCATAGGAATCAGTGACACAACTCTAGACCCAGGAAAGTCTAAGGGGAAGGTGGATGCATGAATATTTCCAACTTGGGGCCACACTATTAATTTTCCTCATTCAGAATGTCCACTAGAGCTTGCAGCAGCCTATCATCTCTATGTTTGTAAGGTTTTGTGTTATAGAAAACATCAACATAGTCGCTGTACAGATTGTCCTCAGCGTCTTCAAGTTGGGAGGGTTTGTTTAGCTTCTCCAGGGCTTTGTAGAAACTCTCATAAGGGATGCTGAGCTTTGCACCTGCAGACTTCTTTGGTGATTGCTTTGAAGGTGGGTTTTTGCTAAAAGCACTTTGTAGGAGCCGCAGCACTGCCTCTGAAGGAGCCCCTTGTGCCAGCTCATCCCTTCTGCCCTCCACATTGCTGCTGCTGGAGCTTTGGGGCACCAGGAGACTGTCATTCAGGCTCTTTTGTGTGGGCTGCTCCTGAAATACATGCCATCAACAAAGGGGAAAAGCTTATTATTTACAGTCAGGAAAGCTAGCTGCAGCCCTAACACAAGCCCACTACAGGTCCCATGAGAAGCAATTTGGAGAGTAGAGAACACAAGGTTTGGAGTTATATGGGTTTACATTTCAATTCTTATTTTCCCACTTACTGATTCACTGTTGGCAGCTTTTTCAGTCTCCCAGAATTTTAGCTATAAAGTAGAAATCCGAATGCTTCCATGCCTGGTGGTTTTGGAGATTGAGACTATGCAAGTATGTATTTAATGTGCTCTATTCCTTCACTTTCAAGCATGCTACAATCTAATCCATTTGGGGAAATGATATTAAATATTTAACAACTCGCTTATAAGGCATCGGTTGGTTGCTGTGCACAAATGCAGCTGAGTAGAGGACCCTTGCTCCTGTTAGTAGCTATTAGATTCTGAGAAGGTCCTAGGGAGGAGAGGTCAGAAACTAGGAAATCTGAGAAGTGGTTCTTTGTCAACCTTTATGGAAATACAGTTGTTCTCTAGGACAAATCAATAGATTCTCAAATCCTTTGCATAGACTGCAAGAGATTGCTAAATAACCTAAGCATATCCTCCGGTATACAGTATCATCTCTAGACCATTTTTAATACTTAATACAATGTAAATACTTGCTATACTGCATTATTTAAGGGAATGGATACAGAAAAGTAAGTTTGTACATGTTTGGTACAGAGGCAGTTGGTTCAAATATTTTTCATCCATACTTGGTTGACTACAAGAATTTAGAACCCACCATATGAAGAGCTGATCATATTTCAATACTTTAACAAGGAAAAGTTCTGTCAATACTTTGAAAGGAACCTTGGAGACACACTCACAGTATAAGGTCTCCTCAGCTGCTGTGAAGAAACCATGCCTGGGCTCTGCTTAGTAGAATACAAACAGGGGCCAGAACCTTAGCTGAGGTTCTCTCTGTTAGTTTATAAGTTCCTCATGTAAATGTCATGCCATAAAACATCCAGCAGAGAGATATCTCATTTAGGACAGATCATTCCAGAGATCCTAAAATCCTCCCTACAGCAGAGGCACTACGTTAGATGCTGGCCATGTGGGGAAACAGATGCCGTTTCTTCATGACTTCTAAAAAGGGCAAAGGACCCAGGATCACATTGGCTACCATCTGAAATTTTCTGAGAGAAATTGTGATTTTATACGTCTTCTTAATAATGCCAAAGCATGTTAGCTAAGTGCCAATTACTAAAAAGAAATTAGCAAAGAGAAGCTTACGTTATTTGACTGTCTAACCTTGGTCTCCTTCCTTTAAATGTTTTTCTGTCTAGGTTACAGAGATTACAGTTAAAATAAAATAAGATTGAACATATTTATTTGTTTGTTTGTTTGTTTGTTTGTTTTTCGAGACAGGGTTTCTACATGTAGCCTTGGTCATCCTGGAACTCACTTTGTACATCAGGCTGGCATTAAACTCAGAGATTCACCTGCCTCTGTCTCCTGAGTGCTGGGATTAAAGGTGTATGCCACCACCATCCAACTAAGATTGAATAATTGCACTGCAATATAATACTACACAATTTATTATAATAGGTATATGTAACTATGTGAAACACAGCTTGATTTGCAATATGCTGTTGTACATGGATAAAATTCATGTTATGGAATTTAATTTTATGTTCATCAACTTTAATTAATAAACTCCAGATTTAAGAACAAAAGAAAAAACAAAGGTTCATTCAGTTGGAAACCAACAGTTTTTCTCTCCCAAGCCCTTTCTCTCTATGAATACATGAATTCTTCCCTTCTTAAAAATTAGATGCATCTTTACTCACTCATTGTCTACTACTGTTCAAGAGAGAACATGCCAAGAACAGAGCTACACAGACCTCCACAACATTCACCATCTTCTCCACTCCTCTCCTGTCATTCTGGACAGTGTTGTAGGACGTATACACACGGGGCTTCTTCATGTGCTCTGGCTGAGAAGAGGTCCCATGCAAAATCAACTTCCAGTTTACAATCCTTCCTTCATTTTGCATTCTTCCAGACTGGTAAAAGCAAGCATACGTGTATTTTAGTCAGTGTTTCAAATATAAAACAAACTCATTCAACTTGCCAAAAGAATCTCATAGTTAAAATTTAATTTTAATGTATTGTGCATTTCACGTTCAAAGATCTATTTTGAAAGAAACCACTGGATCCACTCCTCTTATAAAAACTGATACTATGTAAGTACAACATTAAAAAAAAACTGATTTATTGCCTCACACTCAAGCATCTAGTTTTAAAAGAAGAATTCCCCATGTAAATCTATTTTGTCACATTGGTTCTGTTCTTGAAAAGCTGAAACATCTATAAGTCAAATATCTAAAACTGTGGAGTCAGGCTGTATAGACTTGACTGAAGTGGATCCATTTTGGTAAGCAGAGTCACTTAGTTTCCTGGAATTGAAACGGAGCTAAAGAATTGAGGAGAGGCTGGAAAGGTGGCTCAGTGGTTAAGATCACTGGCTGCTCTTCCAGAGGACCCAGGTTCAATTCCAAGTACCCACATGGCAGTTCACAATCCTCTGTAACTCAAATTCAGGGGATCCATCATCCTTTTCTGGCTTCCTTGGGTACTAGATATGAATGTGTTATACATGCATATGTACATACATGCATACATATAGGCAGCACACCCATACACATACATTATCTTTTTTGTTTTTAAGAATTGAGGACAAGTTCAAGAATAGCACTAATAAGTAAAAATACTGCTCTCTTCCTATTAGAACAGAACTTACTACAGTCTTCATTTTCTAAACTATAATTAATTAATTAATTGATGAATTAATTCCATGTATATGTGTGAGCATGCACAGTGTGACAAAGCACTGTGGAATCCAGAGACAACTTATATGAGTTGATTCTCTCCTTCAACAATGTAGTGTCCAGGGATCAAACTCAAAGAGTCAGACTCAACTTGATGGCAAATGTACTTAACTACTGAGCCATCTTGTTGGTCCTACTTCAACGATCTGTAGAAGAAAGTTATTCTCAGAAAAAGGTAGAAAATATATAATTTGCATTAATTGGCTTCTTTAGAAGTTGAAAGTGATTTATTTTTAAAAATTATCTAGGGAAAAAGATCTACACTGCTGGTCCTTACACTTTTCTCTCAGAACTCAAAAGTGTAACACCATGCATTTACATCTCAACCTACAGAGAAAGCAGGGGAATGGTAAATGGTACAGAAACAAAGAACTCAGCTCTGTGGCTTCACATCAGATACAGCCCTGCCACTTCATCCTTGTGGCATCATACTTTAAAGCATGTCAAAGAGTTTTAGCACAAATTTATTATCTGAAATGGTGGGAACCAGAAGTACTTCAGATTTCCAAATCTTTCTGGTCTTAAAGTGTTTATATAGGTTTTACCAGCTGAGCATCCCTATTCTCCAAACAAAGTCTGTAATGCTCTAAAATTGTAACATTTTTGAGTATCATTTGAGCTTTAGAAATAAAAATTAAAAAACTTTAGTGTTTTTTTTTTGTTACTAAAAGTAGAAAAAAGATATTAAACAAGATGTCTTGCTTAACCTGAAGCAGGAAGCTGCTACTCAATGAGAGCAGCAGGAGAGTTGTAAGGATGCTCTCCTTGACTACAGCAAAGTATCATAGCAAAGGAGGCCTCACCCTGGCTGTCTGTGATTATGGATGATTCCAGGGACCACAGTCACATAGGCGGCTGCATACCTTTTCTCATCCCTTACAGCATGCTGAGTTTAGTTGTTTCTTAAAATCATTGCCTATCTTTCTTCTGCTAAGAAGTAGACAGGTCAAGTTCATTATGATCTAACTAAGTGATGTCATCAACATTTTAAAATACATCAAAGTATTTGAAAATGAGCTTGGTTTCTTTGTCTTCTTATTTATGCTTACCATGTCTGTAATTTTCAATGTCCAGGTGCCTACAGGATTCTCTCCCCATGTGTGAACAGACATGAAGTCCCAATTCTTAAAGCCATTGGGGGATGTATCCCGTTCCCTTTCAGCCAACAGTACGGTGCTGGTTCCTATTTTCATACAACAAACATAATTTAGTGAATATCCTAACCTGACAGTCTGATCATAGGATTCACTCTAGAATTTAATAACTGGGAATCAAGGGTGAGATTAAATGAACTATAGTCTGTCAATGGGAAGGTGTGGGAATTTTAGTAGTAGTTCATTCAAACTCTAAGGCATCTAGAAAGTATAACTCTCAATAGAGCCTACTCCCAAGCTCTAAGACTTCATATGCTAGAAAGATCATAGAGTTAGCCAGCTCATCTTTCCTTGTCTAGTGTTTATGGAAACTGAAATTATTCGACTGAATTTTATCAAAATACTTTGTAAGAAATATTTTTATTTATTTGTGTGTATGTGTGTGTGTGTGTGTGTGTGTGTGTGTGTGCTCATGTGTGTGCTTGAGCACTTACCCATACACATGTGTGTGAGCCACGGCACGTGTGCAGAGTTCAGAGGACAACTTGTGGCAGTCAGTTCTCTCCTATCATGTGGGTCCTGGGGATGGGACTCAGGCTATCAGGAATAGCAGCAGGTGTCTTTCCCTGCTGCCCATCTCACAGGTCCATCAACAGACTTAAATATATTGGGACAACTTTTGGTTGGATTGTGGTTTATGGCTCAACAGTCCTTCACTGATCTTAAGTAGGACTCTCTCAGGAATAGGGTAAAGTCTGTATTATTATATATTCTTATTCATATTGCTGTGAAGATTTAATCACTATTCTCAACTTTATGGGTAACAATTCTTAACTTTTCAATTGATTCCTTCAGTGATCCAGACAGATCTATAAGTTTTGATAATTATTCAAAAACATTTCACTGTCACCTAAGAGAAATGAATGCTCAGTTTTTAACCTGGTGAAATGAACTTAGTTTGAAAACAGGTGGTTTCAGAAAAGCTTATTAATTAGCATGCTTGAGCAGGTCACACCCTTTGTCTATCTAGGGTCCAGTGATAATGAGCAGGAAGAAGAAATCTACCATCACAAAAAGATCATGTTTTTAAGAATTGTAAATGCCCACAAGGAGACTTAGTTGTACAACTACTGATTGGTAGTTGAAGTTTACCAGCAGCAGAAGTGAGTGTGACATGAAGGTCTCCTCTACGAGAATATTCGATTGTTGCTTCAAATTGCACGTGTTCCAGGGACTTGATAGTGTTTTCTTGTCCTTCACAAGCTCTTGTTGGTATTTCAACAATTACTTCTCCATTAGCTTTCAGGGCTCTACATACATCAGAGAAGCAACGTTGAAGGAAAGGTGTCTCTCCTGCCATCCTTTTGCTCGTTTGAGACAGTTGCACAAGTGCATGCATGTCTTGATCAGATAGTCAGCAAGGCTTATTGCTATTATATAATTATCTGAATTAGAGTTCAATTCAGAATTATCTATAGATGAACTTAATGCATAAGGAAATGATAAGAAATACAAATGTATAAATAAGATGCTATTGCTGTACAATCAAATTCAGACAGGTTTGTCTTCAACAAAAGTGGTCCATGACAAAGATATCAATAAGATTCTCATTAAAAAATTAATTTTGTGTATAAGGCCTTCCTGAGGCATGCTCCCATGCTTTCCAGGCTCTGTGACTTTGTGTGAGTGGGTTTTTATTAGCGTTATGGTTGTCTTGATAAAAACAGCTTAACAGTCATAGCAGATTCTGCTTCCATGACCACACACAATGAGACAAAGGTAATCCATAAAGGGCCCTACTTGAAAGAAAATCCATCTGTGACATAGAACTACAGTATGAAGTAGGGCTACTTTGGAAATAAGCTCTAGATAGTTAGCAATACTGGATTCCATCAATGCTAAAATGCATTTTTAAAACAAACAATATTTTTATTTGAGACAATATCTTAAATCTAGTTGTTGATTGTTCTTGGTTTGAGAATGTTTTGTCTTAATGTTATATAAAACAATGGTGCCTCTGAGGCTTAATGCTACATTGTAGGTGGTCTGCAAGGAGAAAATGCAAATATGTTTACATGACCAGCAGATCTTTGTTTTTTCCATGACTCCCCGTAGAGACACCAACAAAGCAAATACTGTTAAACTCCACCCTCATTTGTTTCATAAGACCAAGTGTATGAGAAAAACTTAAGTGACACCTCCTTAATAAAACTGTGCTTTCGGCATGGAGTTGTTTAAAATTCTCAGGAACACTTACCTAGGCTCAAAGTTATTGTCTTTTACAACACATTCTCTCTTCTCTGGCACACTTCTCCAGGTCCTGGGATCAGCCAGATCCACCAGCGCTTTGGCATTCAGCAAACCAAATCCAAACCGGCTGTTTACCATCAGGCCTGCGCCATTCTTCTTCCAACCCGGGTTGTTGGCCAATGGGTCGTACTCAGAGGTCCAGACAACCAGATGCTGCATGTCTCGCCAGGTGAGATTTGGGCTAGAGAGAAAGCGACCCGAAGCATCTTTTAGGGACAAAATGAAGTATTCTTATAAAATCAAGTGTTACAAAACTTAAGTCCAAGTGGATCAAAAACCTCAACAGAAATCCAGTTACTCTGAACCTGATAGAAGAGAAAGTAGGAAGTAGTCTTGAAAGTATTGGCACAGGAGATCACTTCTTAAATATAACACCAGTGCACAGACACTGAGAGCAACAATTAATAAATGGGACCTCCTGAAACTGAGAAGATTTTGTAGGGCAAAAGACATGGTCAATAAGACAAAAGGACAGCCTACAGAATGGGAAAAGATCTTCACCAACCCCATATCTGACAGAGGGCTGATCTCCAGAATATATAAAGAACAAGAAACTAGACACCAAAATACCTAACAGTCCAATTAAAAAATGGGCTATAGAGCTAAACAGAGAATTCTCAACAGAAGAAGCTCAAATGGCTAAAAGACATCCTTAGTCACCAGGGAAATACAAATCAAAACAACTCTGAGATACCATCTTACACCTGTCAGAATGGCTAAGATCAAAAATACTGGATGGAGACAGCTTATGTTGGAGAGGATGTGGAGCAAGTGGAACACTCCTCCACTGTTGGTGGGAATGCAAACTTGTACAGTCACTTTGGAAATTAGTATGACAGTTTCTCAGAAAATTGGGAATCAACCTCCCTCAAGACCCAGCTATACCACTCTTGGGCATATAACCAAGGAACACTCAATCATACAAAGACACATGTTCAACTATGTTCATAACAGCATTATTTGTAATAGCCAGAACCTGGAAACAACCTAGATGCCCTTCAACTGAAGAATGGATAAAGAAAATGTAGTACATACACAATGGAGTACTGCCGGGCGGTGGTGGCGCATGCCTTTAATCCCAGCACTCGAGAGGCAGAGCCAGGCGGATCTCTGTGAGTTCAAGGCCAGCCTGGACTACCAAGTGAGTCCCAGGAACAGCGCAAAGCTACACAGAGAAACCCTGTCTCGAAAAACCAAAAAAAAACAAAAAACAAAAAACAAAAAACAATGGAGTACTACTCAGCAGAGAAAAACAATGCCATTGTGAGGCTCGCAGGCAAATGTATGGAACTAAAAAATATCATCCTGAGTGAGGTAACCCAGACTCAGATAGACAAACACGGTATGTACTCACTCATAAGTGGATACTAGATGGGGAGCAACGGATAGTCAGCCTGCAACCCACAGCTCCAGGGAGGCTGGCTAGTAAGGACAACCCTAGGAAAGACACAGGGATTGCCCAGCGATGGAGGAGAAATGGATGAGATCTACATGAGAAAACTAGGGGTGAGGGGAGGGTAATGGAGGACTAGAGTCAGGGAAAAGAGAGCTTAGGAGAGCCGGAGGTTCTAGCTGGATCAGGAACAGAGTGGGAGAACAAGGAAGGAGATATCATGATAACTGAAGACACCATGGGAATAGGAAGAAGCAGAGTGCTAGAGAGGTCCCCAGGAATCCACAATGAGGACTCTACCATAGACTACTGGCAATGGTCGAGAGGGTGCCTGAGCTAACCTGCTCTGGTGATCGGATGGCTGAATACCCTAACTGTCATCACAGACCCCGCATCCAGTGATAGATGGAACCAGATGCAGAGATCCAAGATTGGTCCCAGGCAGAGCTCCAGGAGTCCAATTGATCAGAGAGAGGAAGGATTTTGTGAGCAGGGGATGTCGGGACCATGATTGGAGGGAGTGCAGAGACAGCTAGCCAAACTAGTGGAGATGCATGAACTGTGGACCAATGGCTGGGGAGCCTCCAAGGTGCTGGACTGGGCCCTCAGGATAGGTGAGACAGTTGTTTGGCTTGAACTGTTTGGGGGGTCCCCAGGCAGTGGGACTAGGGCTTGTCACTAGTACATGAGCTGGCTTTTTGGAGCCTGGTGCCTGTGGTGAGACACTTTGCATGGCCTTGGCGTGGGAAGGAGGGGCTTGGACCTGCCTCAGTTGAATGTGCTGGGCTCTGCTGATTCCCTATGGGAGACCTTGCCTTGGGGAAAGTGGGAGTGGGGGGTGGGTTAGGGGGGTTGGGGGGTGGAAGGAGGGAGGACAGGGGAATCTGTGACTAATATGTGGGATGAATGGAAAATTTCTTAATTAAAATAAATAAATAAATAAAAAGAAACATGAGGAAGCTCTAAAAAAATAAAATAAAGTGCTAAAAATAAGCATCTCCTTTTAGGGATTAATAAGTGCCTTTTGTAAATACATATTCTGTTGCTTAACACTTAGTTCTTTTATTTAGAACTTACAATTCTATTATTTAGAATATAAATAAATTGAGTCATGGATTTCAATCAGATTTGAAAGACAGGGGTTTGTAACCTACTCAACACATTTAATACATCTTGCCCTTTTTTTTGGTATAGTTAGAGTTCCATATTCCTGGGTTCCATATATTTAGGATTCAATCAAACAGGGATAAAAAATATTTCAAAAGAAAAAGTTTTCATTTGTACTGATGTGTACATACTTTTCCTTGTTACCATTCCTTAGACAATCCAGTGTAACATAGGATTTATATTGTATTAGGTATTATAAGTAATCTGGAAATTACTTAAAATATATGAGAAGATGTGTATACATTGTTTATAATTACTATACCATTTCATGTAAGAGACATGAGCATTGTAGAACATGATCCTAAACCTGATCCTTGGCAGATATTGAGGGATGACAGGAGATGAAAGTTGTCAAGAAATTCTTGGCTTCATGAGATTACTCTTGAATGGAGCTATGTTAAATATTGTTAGAATATTCAAGGAGGTGGTTATGGTTCTTAAAAAATTTATAGCACAGTTAAAAAAGACCTTTTCTATAACTATGTATACTGAACATTGCATTTATAACAATGTACTGTTAAAGCCTGGAGAATGTCTTTTTTGGGAAGACATATATGAGATGAATTTTGAAGGGTTAGTAGAACTTCTCAAAGGAAGAACACGGCAACTAGAGCATAGGCAGCATGATGTGGGAGAACAACTGGGGCCAGATTCCAATCCGTAGGTTAGGGCAGGGAAGAGGCAACGAAGAGAACTGAGCCAGAGTGAGCTTGAATTTGACCATCTGGGTAGTGGAAATTGTTCTGGACTTTTGTTTAAGAGAATGGTAGAATTTGAAGTTTTAGTAAAATTAATTTGTCAACAACATGTATAAGTTGGAGACTCAAAGTATTACAATAGATTGAGGCCTTCTTTGACTATCCTATTGAGGTTTTCAGCTCCCTCCAACATGCTCCTGGAGCTCACACCTTGATTTGATGTTTCTCTTTCTCCACATTATTACATACTGGTCAACTCATTTGTTTTGTGTCTTATTTTCTGTTGCTGTAGCTAGAATTTAGCCTCAAGGAGTAAAAACTTATTACCTCATTCCCTGATGCTTAGCAAACACACAGAAGAATGCCAGGCACAAGAGTATACAAGAACACATGAGTATGGCCAGCAAGTGGGGGAACCTCAGATCAAGCCTGTTGATCTGACTGCTATCCCCAGCATCTGCTTTGTAAAAGGAGAGAGAATTGACTCCAGCAAGGTGTCTCTGACCTCCATATGTGTGTCCTCTGTGACACATACATGTGCACATGAATCTACCAAGTGAATATAATAAAATATCTAAGCTACACACATAAAGTCTCACTAATGTGACTACATAAATGTGAGCTGAACAAGGACAACATCAATAGACCTGTCAAAGTGTACCAAAGAAAATCTATGAGGCCTCAATCTTACACAAAGAATGACAGGCACTGAGAGTGGGAAAAATGATCTTTCAGGAAAGAGTACACCAGTTGCCTTGAAAACATGCATACAGTTGGCATGTACAGACTGGACAGGCTATATTTAGGAATATGTGTGTGTGTGTGTGTGTGTGTGTGTGTGTGTGTGTGTGTGTGTGTATGTGTGTGTGTGTGTAACAACAATTAATAGAAAAAGAGATCATGCAATAACTGTGGAGCCTTCACAGGACTGGACTAGGCCCTCTGCATAGTGAGACAGTTGTGTAGCATGATCTGTTTAAGGGGCCCCCTGGCAGTAGGATCAGGATTCATCCCTGGTGCATGAGCTGGCTTTTTGGAGCCCCTTATCTGTGGTGGGACCCCTCACACAGCCTTGAGTCAGGAAGAGGAGCTAGGACTTGCCTCTACTGAATGTACCAGGCTCTGCTTACTCCCTTACTTTCTTGTAGGAGGGAATGGGGGGGGGAGGGGAGGCTGGAGGGGTGGAAGGAGGGAAGAGGGGGCTCTCTGATTAGTAAGTAAAATGAAAAAAATTATTTTTTAATAATAAATTAAAATATATTTAATAAAAAAAAGAGGTCATGATTTTAAAGAGCAATGAAGGTATATGGGAGGGTTTGGAGGGAGAAAAGGAAAAGAGAAAATCATGTAATTATATTATAATCAAAAAATAATAAAGATGAGTATATGTAAGCAATATTGATGAATAAGAAGTTACCTAAGTTAAATATTTTGATATAATTTTAAAGTTTATTGCTGTTAGTCATTAGACTGCTCCAAGACCTTAAGCTTTTCATTGTTTTGTGATCTGCATTGTTTCCCTCTTGTCAAATCAATCATTATTTAAATGTTTTTATGTGTTAATTTTACATAAGAACTGGAATTTTAATTTTTATTTATATGTATGCATGTGTGTACACTACATGCCTGCAATCCCTCTATGGGTCAGAAGAGGGTATCATCAGATAACCTCGAACTGGAGCTATAGGCAACTATGAGCTGCCTGATCTGACTACTGGGAATCAAACTCAGGTCCTCTGCAAGAGCAGCAAATACTCAAAACCCATGAAGTCATCTCTCCAGTCCCAGAACTGGGCTTGTAAAATTTCTGACCTTCATACCTTCATGGGAGGGAAATTATCTAAGAATGATGTAGCCTAATTAATCTTGTTTATCTCTAGTGGGCTTTATAAAGTTTGGTTTAGTGGATTCCTTTGCTCCATTGGTCACTAAATCAAATGGCCCTGACCTGGTATAAGTATATTTGTAGCATCTGACAGATATTGAATAGAGAAATAAAAAAGCCCAGCTTAATCAAACATCTCTCCAGTTCTTCTTAATACAGAGACACTAGGTAAGAGTCTGGACAAGGATCATGCCTGGTCTCAGTGCTGATACCCAGAAATTCCACCCTCATCTCTTCAGGGAGCTCCAGGGATCCAGAGCTTCACTGGACTCCTCTGGACAAAGGCTCAGCTGCTCGACACTCTTCCACGTGGCTCAGAGGACAGCATGTTCTGTTCTGTCCCTGTGAGTCTAGTCTACAAATATGTGGGAGGCTGCTACTCCCTCTTCCAGCTAGGTTAACCTCTTGTCACTAAACATCAAAAGGCAGGAATAAGGAAAAATAGCTGTGGAAGCAGGTATGGGGTGAATAGGCCTTTTTCCCTTTCTGTGTTAAGTTTTAGAATGCTAAACAAGTCTTATGAAGTAAAAATGTTACTAAATTCATGTTTTAATATCATGTACTAAAATAAAGGCCAGAGGGATTTAGAAGTTAAGCATGGCAAAGGAGATTCAAGAAACACAAATAATTTGAATCTAATTTTGGTTTATGATAATTTTTAAAAAAAGAAGCTCTAGAGAAAGATCGGTAAACATAGCTGATTACTTATTAGCTTCATTGCACTAACTTATCTGTGAGTAAAACTGAAGGTAAATGTCAAACTGATAAAGTATTAATGGATCTTTGAAACCAAAGTCATAAAACAAAGCCAGGGTCATAAAGAGGCTGTAACAGAGAGCAACTGGCCAAAAGACATAAAATTCTGAACTTTATCAGTAATGACCCAAGTATTAAACAAGACACCATTTCCTTCACACAACAAACACTTTAAAGGTAAATACTGTTAGTATTTTAGAAACTGGCACTTCCAAACATCCACTCCTGGTGAGAATATAGCATGATATGGCCTTCCAAGGCAACAACTTTCAGTATGCATTAAAATCATTAAAACACACTTTCTCTTTGGCTCAGAAGTCCCAATTCTCTGTGGTTGTCCTAAGGAACATGTCAGAAATGCTAATATTTATAGAAACGTGGTTGGATAGCTTTATCAAAATTTATATTTATAGTCTGTAGTAGTGTGAAAAGATAAAGTCTTGTTTTAATATCATGTCTTATCGAGCTATAGTAGTTCCAGAATGAAGGTTTTATAATCTGAAGAAAACATACTTGTTCTGAGCATCTCTCCTAGGAAATGATTTGGATAGAATTCTGCCTGACAGGACAGGCTTGGTACCCTGGAGAAGGACTAGGGAAAAACATGAATTCAGAAAGCCAAGGAACATTGACTGAGATGTCAGTCAATGTTTCTAATATATTATAGATTTTTAAGCATTAGGAAATAATTTGCAATAGGATATATGCTTCTTAAATCTACACCAAGGTGTCAACAATGATAATTTCAAAGTGGCAGGATTTATCTGGATTTTGTTTTTGCTGCTATTTTTGCAGTTGTCCAAAATTTCTCCTATAATCATATATCCAGAAAACAGTATGAGAAGCAGTCTTAGTAAAGCTGGCCAGATTTGGGGGCCTTACTTTGCTTCCAATGCCAGAGCGAAGATGCCAGCAGCCAGAGGTGCAGAGGCTGAGGTGCCTGTGTGGGTCTCTGTGCAGTCATTATGCAGGTCGGCGCTTGTCTGGAAAGAAGGAGAGAAAGGTAGAGACACGAGGAGCATGAGAGGAGCAACCAGACCAAGGTCTACATCTGCTGTGACCAGGAAGCTCGAGATTCGATTCTCTACTTCCTCCTCTCGAGCACCAGCAAGCGGATGTTTGCCATCTGCTGATATTTTAGTTCACCCTCCTCTATATGCGACTTGTCTATAATTCTGGCAGCAAGTTGCCTTTTCTGGGGATGAAGTACTCCCACTATGAGTATTTTCTCTTCTGAGATTCCCAAACGAAATGTGTCTATAAAAAAGGAACTGTTTCTAAATCACTGTGAATCATGCCAGCCCATTAATCATCAGGTCCATTGTGCATGGTTGGGCATATTTAGAAATTCTAACTCAAACAACATTCCCTCTGGCCTTCAGATTGACATCTGTCTGCCTCTGGAACACAGGGATATAATGACATCTTGATCAGACCTCTTTGAACAGAACTTACTCGGAATAGATTTTGTATTAACTGTAAACTTGATTGGAGAGCTATGAGTCATGTCTTCTGCCCTTAGATGGGAATGGTTAGATTTAAAGATTAACTCACACTTAGTTATGTTTTCAGATTATAAAATCTGCTGTGTACTAGATGTAACCCATGTTTACATTATGTGGTCTTCACATTAGCAGAATGGGATTTATATATTTTTTGACTCATTCTGAGACATAAGTGAGAGCCTGCTTTGTGAAAGTATTTGGGAACAATATTATTGTATATAAGTAATTGTGCAGGCTAACTTTAGGATAATAAAGAGGTTACTGAGATAAAGCACAAATACCACAATCACTGGCAGTCAGTCTGCTGGCTGAATAAGCAGTGGGGCCAAGGGATTACTAAGCAGACACCCACCCAGGCTTCAGTGTCTTAGTTTTAGCTAGAGACTTCAATGTGTGGGAGGGAGGTGTAAAAAAATAATTTGTTCTATTATCACCTCCTTTGGCTTCCCACTTAGTGTCCTTGAATTTCTCAAGTTATGGTGGCTCTGCTTCTCAGAGAGCTGAGGAAGTCAAGATGCCCTTTATACCTGTTGACGCAAATAAGCCCCCAGAGATGACTATGTGGAGGAAAAGGGTTACGTAAGAAAAAGCATTATTGCAACTGTCTCAAATAGAATCTACCATCTGTCTCTCCCAGGACTGGTTTACCTAAAGATGAGTCTCTACAAAAGTGGAAATCTCTTCCCTGTTTCAGTGCACAGGGTACCAACTGAGAGGAGTCTATTTTAACATTTCAACTTTTAACAGAAGCCAACTCTGAATGCTGCAGGAATAGCAACAGCCAGAGGCTCTGACACCCATGGACAGATGTCTGATATGTCCCTTTCTAAAGCTATAAAGTATGCCTACCATAAAGAACCTTTGAGTAGAATGTCACAGTCTATTATTCAAGTAACTGAACATATGGCATGAGAGAGAGGCCAGCACCTTTCAGTGAAGACCACACAGCTCTGTTGCCTAAAGCAGGTATAGAAAGAGAGCAATAAAACACTGATTCTGTGCAAAGCAGACATTAATGCTGGCTATCTTTTCAGAGTTGTTAGTGAAAACTGTGCATATATTCCAGGACCCTCATTCCCAGAAGACCACACAAATATGCAGCCCTTCCCTTGTCTCCCCTAAAAGAAAAGACAGACAGATGTATAACACTCTATCATAATCTACTGGGATTACTGGCAACCAGTCCCCAGAACCTGGTAATTATTAACTGGGTCACAGCCTGCTGTTTTATTGAGGTTAGAATCTACATGCTTTATCTATCTGGATTCTATGTCCAGCGTTAAATTTGAGGCTTTAAAAGTTTAAATTTAAAGTGCCCATCTCTGTTCTCAACGCCTCCAAACAGTTCTTCATCATTATGCCCTTGAAGGGAAATCCAATAATTGTTCATGACTCATGGAAGAAAAGGCACAGGCTTGCGTGGGCTGGAGGAGATCGAAGCATATAACTCCCTGAGCTGTTTCTCTGAAAGCTGAGTTCACCCCAGGCGAAATTGAGACTGTTATTTTTTCATATAGGTCATCTGTTTTTAAGCAATATCACTGGTGTATAGTCTATATTTTTATCATTTGCTAATGGTCAAGTCAGGCTACATCCCTGTTATTAGAAGATCAGCAAGCACAGGGTGATGAAGCTGTATGATCCCGAAATCTCCCTCTAGGCTGTTTCCAAGGAGGCATCAGACAAGCAGAAAAGGCATCTGGAGATGTAATGCTATATGTAATGACAGGTTTCATGGCTTCTCTGAGCTGAGTTAAAAAATGACAGGGAAGATCATCTTGGCAGAAGTGCCATTATCCCTGGAGAGAAACTTCCCAATATATGCCAATCTTTCGAGTGAGTAAGCACGAGTCTCCCCAACTGAGACATCAAGCTGAAGCAAATCAATTCCACCAAAGGTCAGGGGAAAGGATTGTTCTGAAAGCATGCCTTGCTCCTCTACCTCAGCTAAGAGACAGAAACAAAAGCAATCTGCAACCTACTATTCGCTGGTCTGTGTAATCCCCGCTGCTGTAGGAGGTGGCCAGTGTGGAGGAACACTTCTCTGCATACCAGGGTGACAGGCCTTGCTGGGAAGCACTGCTGATAGAGATGGTGTAAATGCTGTCCGTGTAGCCATCACAGTCACAATTATCTCCCTGACGACCCCCATTCCCGGAAGCCCAAACAAAGATGGAGCCCTTCCCTTGTCTCCCCTGAAAGAAAAGACAGAATATGTGACAGTTCATCATCGCCTATTATAGTTACTGGCAAGCCCACCAAAACTACCGGAAAATACATGCACAGTGTTCTCAGAGACAATTCTTTGGAATCTGTCTTTAACTTCAGGGGCTCAAGTGTCAGTGTCAGATTGTATATTTCAGACCAGGACAAGAGTGTCCCTGCAGTCTCCAGTTTTCAGGGCCCTCTTTGCAGTGGGGTCCAGCAAGGCTTTTTCTTTATTCTTTATTAGTAGATTCATAATCTGGCCTTTAGCACATGAATAATTCTTTTCACTCTTCTCTTGACTGTGCCACTGTACTTGAATCTTTGAACTTCCTCTATTTCTGCTTGAATCGTCTGGCTGACTGATAGAATGACAAAATCAGGCATTATTCAGATCTGCCTTGCAGCTGCCTTAAAAAAGACTCTGGGTTGAATGAAACTTGTCAAGGCCACTTTTTCTGTGATTTTTCAATTGGTGCTCTCCAAAGCCTCTGCTTTTGTCTCGTCCTGCATAGTTCAAGGTCTTAGAATCTGCCCAATAATGCATTCAGTTTAAGTGAAAAAGCAACACATGGCGGGTGAGAGGATTCCAGGTGCATGTGAAGTGTGGAAGGCAAAGTGTTGCTACATTCAGGAATGCATTCTCACAGCGACGGGAAGAAGTCTAGCTTGTAGATTACCTACTACAAAACTCCGAAGAAAAATGAGAAAGATGTCCAAAAACAGTTTATGTGCATGTGCATATATGTGTGGATTTATGTATGTGGGTGCATATGTGTGTGTGTGTGTGTGTGTGTGTGTGTGTGTGTGTGTGTGTGTGTTCAGATACATGTGTGTGTGTGTGTGTGTGCAGGTATACATGCATGTATGTGGAGGCCAGAGGTCAGCCTGACTATCATTCTTGAGACACTATCTACCTAGTTTTTTGAAAAAAAAAAAAAAAAGATCCATCTTGTTTGTTTAAGGCAAGGTCGCCCATCAAAGGTTGGCCAGGCAGTTATCTTTAGGGATCTTTGCCCGTTTCTACTGCCTCGGCCCTGGAAATGCAAACATGACCGTCATTTGTGCCTTACAGACCAGATGCTGGGACTCAAACTAAAGTTTCCATGTTGTACAACCATCACTTTTTCAACTGAGCTATTGCCCTAGCCCCAAGAAATATTTTAAATGTAAATATTCTGAAAGTAGTGACTCTCTATGCCATGTTGGACGTAAATATGGAAATGTTCTTAATCTTGAACACCTATCCACTGAAGAGTGATTTAGTCATTTAAGTGCATCTGAAGTTGTGAAAGTTTTTTCCACAAAGTTCACTGTATCTTTTTCTCTAGCCTAAGTGTTCTCCTCTCCTAATAGTCTCACGTGAGTCCGTGCATTAAACATCTCACCTGTTTGACACCATATTCAAATGCCTTCTGGGCTAGTCTTCCAGGCCCCTCCACAGTTTTCCCATCATCATTAGGGCCCCAGCTTGCACTGTAAATATCCACATGGCCGGGATTGAATCCAATTGAACTGGCCTCAATTGCATCAGTTACAATGCCATCTAGCATTCTTATGCCTGAGCAAAACAAAGAAACAACACAATGAGAATGTAACAGGAATGTCAGTGTGTCCATACAGAAAAATAAAACACTCTTAATAATCACATTCTTAAATGACTTTCTGAAACAAAATAAAACAAACAAATAAAAAAAAGCAAAACAACAAAAAGCAAAGCAGACACTGGATGTTTGCAACACCTCTGAGGCAGTTCCTAACAGCACCAAAACCACAATCCGTCCTCTGTGAAGGGGTTTGAAAGTTAATATTACGTACTATAAAGTAGCTGTGATTTGCTGCTCTATGCTGTTCCCCCAATACTGAGATCAAAAGGAAGTGGCATCCTTGCACAAGAGGAAACGCCATGGCTGCTGTTCATTCAAAGTGTCTCCTCTCCTTCTAGCATCCGAACAGAGCAACGGATGACAGCGAGCTTTCAGAAGGAAAAATAAACCAAACATCCCTTCCTCAACACACATGCTCCTGATTGTACCATGTGACTGTGGCCCAATCTGTCTTTAGAGGAGCCCTGCTCGAAAACTGCAGCCACAAAAGATCCATCTACAGTAAGAACTAACACAAGGAAGGAACTGTTGTTTCTAAGTACAGAACAAAAGTAATATAGTGGTCACTCTTTTATATGCTTGCTAAGAGATATTTTTTAAGGAACATGCTTTCTTTTCTTCTAAATAATCTCAAGGATGAAGTCATTGCCACAGATTTCCCTCCTGAGGCAGATCATTTTTCATCAGGAGAGTGCTTTCCAACACCCTGTCACCCATCATCAGATTCAAGAGCCAGAAAGGAAAAAGCAATTTGAACAGGATAGACCGATACCTGGCTACTCCTGGCTTTGGGCTAATGATCCAGTGCACTGCACAGCCTTATATTTTCACACTAGTATTTACTATGGAATAGAGGGAGAAGAATACATAATTCACATGATCAGTGAAAGTCGGGTAGTTTTTAGAGAACCGCTTCTCTAAGAATGATCAATAGCATCTGCAATCCCAGCAGGAGGATGGTGGAGGCAGGGGGATCCATAAAACAAGATCATCCTTGGCTACACAGTGAGTTCAAGGCCAGCCCAGGCTACTGACCCTGTCTGAAAATAAAAACAACAATAACAAAGTGCTTTAAATGCATTTGGGAGAAAAACATTTTTTCATAGCTCTAATTTTTCATAGCCATATTGATACTGAGGAAACTATTCCACCTCTCCAAGCCTCACTTTCATCAACTCTAAAATGTAGACGATGATAACAGCACACTTGAATTATACACAGTCATTGTTCCAACACATTACACACAGAAACTCATCTCTTTACAACTACCATTTCAGATGGGTGCTGTAGTTCTTGTATTTTATATGTCCACAGACTGAGGCCTAAGAGACACAGTGGCTTTAAGACCACACAGCTTGAAAGCAGTAAGCCTGGATCCAAACTCCAAAAGCATGGCGCCAAAGTCTACATTGTCTACTGCAGGGGACACGTTCTGTAATATACTGTATGGTATTTGATTGACGTACAATAGCTGTCTAATACCTTAAACTGTTCTTTAAATTGGGACTGGACTACCAAAGGCAGGAGTGATGAAAAAGTACAGTAGGTTTAGGATCATAAGTTTTATATTTTTTGTTTGATGATGGCACTGGCTGCTACTGGCTACCTTAAGAACCTGATGGCAATTTTCCAAAATATGAAGGATCAGATAATTTATTCACAAACTATGGCTGTTTGTGACAGATACTTAAAAAGTGAATCTTTTTTTAAGTTGATTACATGATCTGTACCTGCCTTCATTTTCTTTAAATTAAAACAGCATTTTGAAGATGGTAGTATTAAAAAAAAAAATCAGAGTGACGCTTGAAAATCTACACGAGGGTCCTACACTGGTGAGAGATCAGACATATCCATGTCACAATGTGTATTTATTTGGTTTCTAAAAAGAAATTTATAGCCAAATTCAAAGTGTAACCATGTAGAGTCTAATGTGACTTCATTTATTTGTTCTACAAATGACCACTTTGTGGTTATGTTTTGAAAACAAAATTAAGCTCAAAGTTTACTACGTAACTGTGAAAGCCAGGAGTAGGGAGTGAGGAAGGAGACAGTTTTTGTTTTCTCCCTGTATCCCGACAGATCTGCCCCCCACTGTTCTCCATTGGAACATGGATTCTACAAGTGGGTTGTCTTGCCTTCCCCAGTGGCTTCAGTCAAATACAGTCACCCAGAGGAGGGTGGTCATGGCAGGTGAGTGAAGTCTTTTTTATCTATAGCCTATACACTTGGAAGTGGCTTCTTTCATAGATGTGGAGCCAGAGCTCATGTCTAGGAGCTCTCTATGGCTGTGGACTTCTCTTCTCTCTCTGCTCTTCTCTGACCTCTCTTTCCCTTTGATGTTTTGAGCCTAGAGGTGACAACCTCTGCTTATTCCAATCAGCCTCCTGTTTGTCACTTCTAATTTATATGAATGGCCTCAATTACCTCAACTGTCTTCAATTACCCTACACTGAACAAGTCAACTAATGATTCTCCTTTTTTGACATCAAAAGATAGCATTGACTACTTCATATAACAAGAACGTATTTTTAAAAAAATCATTTAAAAACTATTCTTTGAGCCTGGTATGGTGGCACATGCCTTTAATCCTAGCACTTGGGAGGCAGAGGCGGTGGATCTCTGTGAGTTTGAGGCCAGCCTGGTCTGTAGAGTAAGTTCCAGGACAGCCAGGAGAAACCCTGTCTTAAAAAAAAACAAAAACACAACCTGTTTTTTACTTATAAGCGAAGAATTGAGAAGCAAGGAAAGTCTGCTTAAAATTACCCATCCCTTCTGCTCTCTTAGCAAAAATCCCAAAACAAAACAGAGTAAATTAGATCTCACTCAAGTGCCATTCAACACAGCCATTATTTTTTTTCCTGCAAGGATGTACAGGCTATATTCTAGGAATTCAGAGCCACTAATTTCCTGCAAGTCACACTCAAGTCCTACAACAAATTCTGTTAAGAACTCTTTTTCCCCTTGTGTTGGAGAAGGCCCCCTCCCCCCATTTTATAACAGGGAATACAAACCTCCAATTAACATGCCAAACTACAGGAAAAGGGCAGCCTTACCTCCAACTTTGGAATTGTATGCGACTCCAACCCCACACTTGTGATTATTTGCTTGCATGGCAATTTCTCCTGCACATCTAGTTCCATGTCTAAAGAATAAAGGAGTAAAACTTATAAAACAGAAATAAAGATAACAACTGTGTTTTTCACATGAATTCATGGTATTAGATGTACTGCTTTTTTTTTTCAGCTTTCTTCCTCCCTATTGAAGTTAAATAAAATTTGTCAAGATCAATAATATAGGTAGTGGGGGCAAAACATGTGACTTCAAATTCTGGTTCCTGCCACTAACCAATAGTGTGGTCTTGGGCCAGTAACATCCTCAAAAGATTGCCATGAAAACTACATGAGTTGTTTGTGAAGAACACTTAGAACATATAATAAGTACCCAGCCAGTATAGCTGCTGACACTATTGTGAGTGAACCAACAGCCGGGGACAACGTCACCAACACATCTTCTGTTCCTTACATACTGGCAGTGAAATGGCTCCTTACTTTCTATTCTGGGACTAGCTTTGCATTAAGTATTCATGATGAAATAGTTGCTCACTTTCTATTTTAGGAATGGGCTTCCATTAAGTAGTCTTCAATCAACCCTAGTAAAGTATGATAAACTAGAGTCCCCCTTGTTAGCCCTTCTCTGTGCCTCTGACCATGCATCATACTATGATACCCAATGATTTTGTTATCAAGAGGAGCACGCGATTTTCTGGGGACATTACTAACCAACTGAGAAATGAGACATTCTTGTAACCTGGTTGAGACATGAACAAGATTGGTTTTTCAATCAGCCAAAAAGAGTAATTGGTGATTCAGAATATTTGGTGGAATATACCAAACCCTAGAGCATACTGACTTCTACCACTGAAGCATCAATTCTGAAATTCTGGAGAAAATAATAGTGCTTTCATCTGCAGCCTGACTCAGGAAGGCCATGACTGACGAGAATGCTAAGGTTAATCCATTTCCAGAGTTTATTCTATTGCAGAAACAGCTGGCTATCGTACAAAGCTGCTAATAACTTACAGGAGGCACTGACAGAGATCCTGACATAGAGGAATAGAGAAGGGTTACCTTTTAATAGCAACACTAACCAGCTACTTCTAGAAAGTACTGCACTAGCTGTAGAAATTCATCCTAGCACAGGATATAAAGTTCCTGAAGTTTCAGAGCCAACAAAGACAGTTCTGCTTATTATTTTCTCTGAAGTTCCAAAGATGATTCCCTGGTCTCTTTTGACTAAATGACATTCCTGCTCCCTCATGCTAATAGTGGACAGGAATATAGGTCAGAGAAATGTCAGTTTCTTTATAATGGGGCTTACCTGTTACTACAAATGTCTGCTTTAGGATTTTTTGTTGTTGTTTGTTTGCTTGTTTTTCTTTTGTTTTGTTTGTAAGCTAGTATGGTCCCATTTTATTAAGTAGGCTCTCCATGATTCCTTGAGATTCTCTCAATAATAGTTACCTTCCCCAGCCAGCTTTCAAGCACAGAAGCTAATTTGGGGGAAGAAAATACTGTCCTTCCTTGTAAACCTTCAGCATGAAGTAGTAGGTAAGTCAGATGCGTCTTGCTGCCATTCAGAACCCTACAAAGAATAAAGCTAAATGGGGAAGCCACACTAACAGTGGCTGGTGTTGTGGGAATACATTATGCAATTTGCAGTGTCTTGCAACTTCTAAAGCTAGATCATCTGCTAGTGATTTTTAAGTTCCCATTTTACATTTTATCTTTGAGTTAGCATTATCTCACAGGCAGCTGAAATTGTCCTGAAACTTTCTATAGAATGTGTACAAATCAGAACACATAAAACATACCTACAATAGCCTATGTTGGATCCCTTGCACAGTGACTCAACAAGATGAAATCCATGCCTGTCACTGAAGGTTTTACTTGATGTCATAAGATGCCTAGTTGAGGGATTCTCTCCCCCATTATATGGTGACTCCATTTAAATTTCCCTCCTATAGTATGTACTTAAGGAAGTTTCTACAGTAATAGGTTTCCATAACATCCCTTTGGAAAATCATATGGAAAGCCATTCTGACCGGGGTTAGATGGAATATTAAAGTAGTTTAACTGGTATTTTCCTGATGGCTAAGGATATTGAACATTTTTTGAGTGTTACTCAGTCATTTGTGTTGGCTGCTTTCCACAGCATGATGGCAAGGCCCTGCAATGGATGAAGACACCACTTACTTATGTCATCAAACACAGAGAAATCAAGCTGATGCACAGCTAGAAAATTCACCCCTCTACTGACTAGTATTCATGGTGTTGATAGGTACTCTGCACATTACTGGAGGAGAAAAGTACTCATCAATATCATCCAGTTACAAACCCTATGACCTACAACAGCAATCTGCCTATACTATGTACTGGTGCAATATTGGCATCCATCCACTGCAAGGAGCTTCTCAATGTGGGTTGAGTAATGCACTTAATATGAGTATAGCAATATGTCACTAGGAGTCATTTTATTGTCACACTGCTTTAGTACTGGGTTTTCTCCTAGGCCCATAACCTATCTAGTCTTAGGCTCTCAGCCACTTTAGCAATGTCAGTTATGGGTTCCATCTAATAGAATAGGCCTTAAATCTAATCAAAATGTGGTTGGTTACCCAAACAAACAACTTCTACTAACTTAGAACAATGGTAGTAACTGGCATTTTAAAAATTGATTACAAATTTTTCAAAAGGTAATGACTATTATTTTGCTTATAACATCCTTGTAACACTAATATTTGACTGGAAACATAATCGGTAATTGGTGTTGAAATACTGAATATACATTCATGCCAGCTTAACAGTAAGAGTTACCTGAAATTTTATGATTTATTGTTTGGTGACTCCTCTTTTGATTGGCAGAGGGCATTTATATGTGGCTCTATGTGGTTCCTTATGTAGTAATTATGAAGATCAGTGATAGGGATGGTTCAGAGAGATAATGCTCATGGAATTGGGAACCAACAGGTCTCCAATTGCTGTACAGAGCTACTTATTTTCTAAACTTAAGGAATGTTATGTCTGGCAATGTACTAGAAAGTAACTTTTTTTCTTATTGTAGTTTCTGATTAATGATAGGGATACGATCTTTCTGGGTGATAGTCAAGAGTGCTCTGAGAAATATTCTCATGTTATTTTCAAATACAGATTCTGAGTTGGCTGAGAAAATAAAAATATGTTTCTCCTTCTGTTCCTATCAAATGATGCCATTCTTGGTATGGTGATTTCTTAAGGAAATGCAGTCTATTTCAGTTGCTATGTGAGAAACTTTGACCACTATCATTGTCCTTATCATTAAAATCATTTCAGTAAACAATTATTTACATCTTTATATAGTAATGTCCATGCCATAAATATGCATATATACATATTTTCATAGTCTCCATAATAATGCAGTTATACAAAACATTCATTTTCCAAAGATGTTGAGATCTAAATGCAAAAAAACACCCTCATTTTGTTGACTCAACTGTAAGTGGAAGAGCTAAGATTTCATCTAAACCTGTCTTTAAGCCTGCTGTTAACTGCTGTACTGATGGCATGTTAACTCCACACCATGTGGAAGGCCTTTGGTGGGCAATGCTTTCAAAATCCACGGTTTTCAGGATAAGCATAAACAACACTATGGGACTTTGAAACTTACTATAAGGGTAACATATCTACCTCTTGGGGCAAAAAGAAGGTTTACTACATTTTGGATGTGGAATGTTCCCCCAAAGGCCCATGTGTCAAGGGCTTGGTCTCTACCTTGGCCCTATTGGTAGGTATTGGAACAAATAAGAGGTAAATTTTGTGTAATTAGGGACATATCCTAAAATGTTGATTGAGAGATGTTGGTCTCTTCCTCTCTGGTTGCTTCCTGCTGCTGTGAGGTAAGAAGCTTATTCCACCACAGTGATATACTATCTCACCACAGGTCCAAAGAGCAGCAGAGACAACTGTCTGTTGACTGAATCCTCTAAAACTGTAAGTCAAGATAAACCTTTTCTCTTTTCAAGTTGATTTAATTTTACTTATTAGAGTAACACATATATGACTCATATAAGGTCTGGGTCCTTCTCATGACCAGAGAAATGGCAGAGTATCATCACCCAAGTTATCACCCATATTGTATCATACAGCCAGACCCCAAGCTCTATATAGGATGGAGGTATACTTCCTTCTCTCATTAAGTCTCCCCAGACTCACCATTTGGACACAGGCAGATTGCTCTTAGTCTAAACCAGGGGTGCAGTGAAAGTTATTTTTACACCATTCTAATAAGGTAATGCCTGTTCTCAAGTATTTATTGCTCATTTTCTCAGGAACTTTCAGAAATATAGACAGCAGGTACTTTATCACCCATTTAAGGTGATAAGAAGAAAAAAAGCAGAGGCATTGAGAAGCAAATGATTTCCCTAAGATTACTCCAACTCCTTGCTAGTAATTGCAAAGCTACAACTTCCAGCTAGGCTAACACCACATGGCAGTGTTCCAAAAAGAACTTGTATTCCTGTTGTTTCTGACTTCCTGACTGAGAAATATGTCTAAAAGCTTGTCCATGAGCGCTGTTGTCATTCTTCAGTTATTCCCACTTTCCTTCTGGGAGACTTCACTAGCTTTCCACTGTATTGTTACTGGAATGTTCTAGACTTGTGGTTAGCTCCTTTACTCAAACCCCTTCCCTTTTTTTCAAGGAATAAACAGACACTTGGAAGTTGCGATTAAGTCTATATGGCACAGCCTCTCTTTTTGGTGTGTGCTGTCCTTCTGGAGGTGGGACTGTCAGGGGTAGTCCTAGCTCAGTAGCCTAAAAACAGACTTTGTGTACATTTATAGGATTCTCATTCAATCTTGAGTGGTCTGGAGGAGGTCCTCAGGCCTTTCCCTCAGATAGTAGGTGCTGATGGAGTTGGTAGTGCATGTGTGGGATCTCTACCTGAAGAGGAGGTATGGGAGTGGAAGTCAGGTGCAATACATGTGGATGGTACTCAGCTCAGAGGTGAGTAGAGTTACTAGTGTGGGTCAAGTGCCCTTTCTTGGAGACTGAGTGGTCCTTAGGGAGTGGGGATGGATGTGGTTTGCTGCCCAAATCTGGTGTCTGCCTAGAGAAGGGACCAGGTACCCAAGTACAAGTAATGAGGATGAGTAGAGCTGGTTGGAACGAGTGGAGGTGGGAGGGAGTTAAGTTTCCTAGACAAGAATGGGGCAAACAAGAGCTTTCACTGGAAGTAAGGTTGAGATGGAAAGGGATACCATGTGAGTTGGCGTTCCTTACATGAAGGAAATGTACCAGAAGGGTCACAAGAAGGCGGACAGGACATGTGTTCCTTAGGCAGGTCAAAGAAAAAATAACTTTAAATTAAAATTACTACCCAAGGCAGACAGGCCCCAGAAGAAAGAGAACCACTTCATACTTCATATAGAATGCTTCACACACCAAGAGCTATCAAGACGATGCCTATCCTCACAGCAACAAGCCCCAATTTTGACCCTGATTTTATCTTTTAGTGAAAGTCTTTTCTATGTGGAGAAAATGTAAAGTTGGAACATCTCGTTGAAGCCTATAAAAAATATCAGTATAAAAAAAGGTGAGTTGTCACATGGACATAGATAATTTGAAACTATAGGTCTCTAGAGTAAAGTTTCTCTAGAGTTAGGAGAGGACTGACAGTCTTTGGCTTCTGGATCACACTTTGGCATCTAGCTTTAGAAGAACTGACTAGTTCTTGGCTTGCCTTATACTGTGAGACTCCAAAGAGAAGCTCTTAGCCTAAGAGTCAAGGCTCTGCCCTTTATTCCCCTTGAAGGTTCCTGAACAGCTTCAATATCTTAGTTACTGAGGCAGACATAGGAAGCAGATCTCAGCCGAGCTCCTTTTATCTGCTGTCTGACCATGACCTTCTTGTAGAACTAGTTTAGAAAGCATGATTGTTACCACCATGGAAAGTTGTTGGGTGTTGGTATTTATCTGTATATATTTCTTTATGCTTCTTTTTCATGATTAATATCAAGCATGAAGGGGAAAGGGAAGCATACAGTTTACACTGATTACATTCCTAACATTCTTCCTAAATCTGCAAATATTCAGCTACACTTGAGGGACTAATTTCATGATATAAGAATGGCAATTTTATAATATAAGAAATTTAACTAAATATGCTTCTATTAACTAAAAAGAATATGAAAACAGGTTTTTGTTTCTACTTTAAAAAACAATGAAATATGGTATGGAGAGTGTGTAGTAACATTTACTAAGACTTGAAAATGGACCAAATTTATAACATAAGTCTCTCAAAGAAGATAAAAGCATTGTGCATAACTTTATTCTTCCAAAACGCAGATTTACTCACTTGTTTTCATTTGTGGGATCATATCGGGGAAATGGATCATGATCATTATCATTAAAATCATAGCTAGCCTCTGGATCCTAAAGAGACAATGAAAATAGCAACATAGTGTCATAAAAGGCAGCACTTCTGGAACCTTTTCCATCCTGGCAGACAGCTCCAAAGAGTGAATTTTAGAGCTTCTAGCCTGACTGAGCATGTATTATACCCACAAGCCAGCAGCAGTGATGAGCGAAGCACCCGACACTCAGTGACTGTACCAAACTCATATTCCACAGATGCTTAGAAAGCTGTAAAAGGCCAGCATTCCATGGGTTAAGCTGTCTCATTTTTCAGAAACAAATAGTGAGACCAAGAGACGTTAGTGACTTATTAAGGCCACAAGCTAATTATTGATGTGGCAACATGCATCCTTTCATAACCAAGATGCAAAGAGATAGCTGTGGGGTGGATTGATTTTTATGATGCTTTCCCTCAGCCTTCCTAGGCACAGTAAGAAGTAATGAAACTTAATTACTGAAAATTTACTTGAAACTCAAGCAAGCTTAACTTGCCTGTTTTCTTTTCCAGTCTTACTGCTGCATTTAGACATCTCCAACTTGAATACTCTGTCTATTGCTATTACTATTACTAATACTATTACTATTTCTCTATCTTTTAAAAATTCTTGATTTCTACTCTGGGCTATTTTTTAAATCTCTTCCCTACAGTCCCTGTCCTAGCTTTGAATTATGGCTGGGGAGTTTTAGATGAGTGAAAAGTAAAAGAAAATGATAAAGGATAATTTGATAGATGAAATATTCAGCATCTTGTTCTAAAGGCAATAGATCCATAACTGGAGTCCATGGTCTAATAGGAACTTCATTGACAATTATTTGTCTTTCCACTTCTAGTAAACTCTTTTCCCTTCTTGGCTTTGCATTTTTACTGCGGTACTCACCTTGATTTTGCATAGTGGGAATTGTATTCATGTAAGAAGGAATACTGACCCAGAAGGCATTTGAGAAAATCATCAATAAAATTATAGCAGGTAGCTAGCTTGATCCTAAAGCTTTACTGCTCTACATGCAGAGTGGCTTGTGGTCTGAAGGATTTTAACAATTCCATTAGTGTGAGTCCCCCTCATCCCACTTCCTAACGCAGGTTGTTAGCAGTCATCTTTTATTTTACTGGACTCTTCTTACGCCTCTTGGTTCAGGCTAGTATCAGGGCCCCGAGACTGACACCCAGGCAACCCACCTTTCTTCAAGGAAAGAAAAGCCCTGCATGTCTGCAGAGATGGCTCCCCAAGTGACAAACACAGGACAGCTCAGACTCACATAATTGGCATATATGTCTGTGTGGTTCCACTCCAAGCCATCATCCAGTACAGTAATAACAACTCCTTTGCCTGTAATGCCCTTTTGCCAAACTGGTATCACATGAAGATCCAGCTTGGGCAGAGCTGCAGTCATCCTGGTGTCTTGCTAGTGAAGAAAAAACGAAGAAACATTGGTGAAATTATGATTTTCTTGCTTAATCAGGAACTTAAGGCCATTTTTTTCTTTTTCCTTGGGTAATAAAGAGAAGGCAATTGGGTAAAATGAAAACATAAAGTTGAGAGTACAAGCCAAATAACCCGTTTATGTTACTCTTCTAGTTGTCCTAATGAAAAAAAAAATCACAAGAGCTGAATTATCTTTGGCCTCTTAACTACACATATTCTTTTCCCAGTTATATTAACAAGCTCAAGCTTTCCTCATGCTGAGGCTTTATTTGGTGGTATGTGTTTTTATCTTGCCAAAGTTCTGAGCCTTCCTTGCCACACTGAGTTCTCATCATGTGTGGTTATGGTAGAAATATTCTCCTAAGAGAAAAATAAGCACCTGGAAATCCTAAGGAGACTGTAGCCTCACTAGAAATTGCTACTTAATAGCCCTTTTCTGTTTATATGTAATTTAAGGAATACTTTCTTTCCTTTTGGGTAATTTTTCTGATATTTACAGTGTGTATGGCTGTATAGAAGAGCTGGGAAACAAGGTAACACAGATCAAAACACATTTCTGAGCAGATGAAAACTGCAGTAAAGGAGTAGCAGGTACCTGGTGATAGAGTCAGCAAGCAATATGTAAGTAACCACAATAAAGAGCCATGAATGAGCTGTCCCCTTGTTGATGCTCCCTATTAAAATGCAGTAAGGGGGAAGGTTCACCAGGTGATTGTGAGGCTGAATCACAAGAGTTGGAAATGCATAACCTTTTCAATGGCCTACAGTAGAAAAGAAGGCCCCCATGTGAGTTGCAAGAGTAGTTATAGTGTATAGTCATTAAGAATATGGCCTCTCAGACAGTTGATGAGCTTGATCTGTTTGGGAGGCATCCAGGCAGTGGGACCGGAACCTGTCCTCAGTGCATGAGCTGGCTGTTTGGAACCTGGGGCTTATACAGGGACACTTGGCTCAGCCTGGGAGGAGGGGATTGGACCTGCCTGGACTGAATCTACCAAGTTGAACTCAATTCTCAGGGGAGTCTTTGCCATGGAGGAGATGGGAATGGGGGGTGGGCTGGGGGGAGGCAGGGAGGGGGAGAACAAGGGAATCCGTGGCTGATATGTAAAATTAAATTAAATTATAAAATAAAATTTAAAAAAAAAGAATATGGCCTCTCAAGATTTCCAGTGGATGGACTGGTACACCAACCTAGCCACATAACCTTTGACCTACAATTTTTCCTGCCTACAAGATATACTCGGGTACAGTGGCCCAGAAATTGTGGGAGTGCCAAGCAATGACTGTTCCAGCCTGAGATCCATGCTGTGAGAGTGAGCCCACCCCTGACACTGCCTGGAGTGCCAGGACCTAGAGCCTGGATGGCCCAGAGACCTAGAATAGAACCAAACACGACTGGCAAAAAAAAAGTCAATGTAATGATTCCTAATGATACTCTGCTATACTCATAGACTGGTGCCTAGCTCAGTTGTCATCAGAGAGGCTTCATTCAGCAATGGGTGGAAACAGGTGCAAAAACCCATAGCCAAACATTAGGCAGAGCTCAGGGAATCCTGCAAGAGGTGAGATAGAAAGGATTGTAGGAGCCAGAGGGGTCAAGGATACCACAAAAAAATCCACAGAATCAACTAACCTGGGCTCACAGGACTGAATAGACAACCAGGGACTGACCTAGGCCTTCTGCATATAAGTTACAGTTGTGTAGCTCAGTCTTCTTGTGGGGCTCCTAACAATGGGAGCAGGGGCTATCTCAAACTCTTTTGCTGGCGTTTGGGACCCTATTCCTCATACTGGGTTGCCTTGTGCAGCCTTAATATGAGGGGAGGTGCTTAGTCTTACTGCAACTTGATATGCCAGGTTTTGTTAAAATCCATGGGAGTCCTGCCCTTTTCTGAATAAAACAGAGGAGGATTGGATGGGGGGCTGGTTACAGAGGAGAGGTGGGGGATGGGACTGGGAGGAGAGGAGGGAGGGGAAACTGTGGTAGGGATGTAATGTATGAGAGAATTAAAAAAAAAAGGAATATGGCCTGTGGGACCATAAATGTCAATTTATTTAGATCTAAATTCATGGCCCTGCCACTAGTGGCCATGCAATTTAAATAAACTATTCAACTTGGCAATGCCTCTGTTTCTTTATCAGTGAAATGGTTATAATTAGTAATTCTATCTTAAGCTAGTTCTGAGATAAAATGAGTTACTAATATCAAACACTTAGAATAGAACTTAGATTTCTTTAAAATAGTCAATATACAACAGGTGTTGGTGGACATGTCTTCTACTGGAATCAGAAGTATTGCTTAATTTAAAAGAATGGCATGAGGAATTAATGACCTTCCCTATGTAATATAGGAACAAAAACCTCAGTCTGTGTTTGGGAAAATTATCTTTTATGCTATTTCCAGCAACACCTTTCCTCTATTAGCAGCCTGTGTCTCTATTATAGAAGCTTGACATCACAACAAAGAGAACACCTTCAAGCCAAGCAGCAGCATGTCCATACACCAATAAAGGCTTAGTAAACATCTTACAGAAACAATAATTTACAAGGCTAGTTATTTGTAAATAAACTTTCCTAGCATTCCTTCCTTTTGCCTCACTCAGAGATTCTACGTCTAAGAACTGTCAGTTTGGACTGCATATTGTGTTGTCTATGGTCTATGCATGACTTAGAGGATTCTAGAGAGTAAATTCCACCACAGTGATCTTATCATTCTTTCCTGCCAGGACATGATTCTTCTGCATTTACATCATTTACACTTATGAAGTATCTACAAAGACAAGAAGCATCAACAGACGGATTTCTTTTAGACATTTAGCAAAACAAAAGGTTCATGTCAGGAAAGTTCTATCAATCCTGCATTCTAAAGGCATTGTCTTCTCCCAAATTCTGTATTAAATATTGTGATGGCTATTCTTGGTTATCATCTTGACCACATTTGAAATTAATCAAACCCCAAATGGCAGAGCACACTTGTGATTGGCTTTTTTTTAATTAAGTCATTTGAAGTGGGAAGATCCACTTCTAATCCAGATCTTTGGAGGTGGGAAGATCCACCTTTAATCCAGATCACACCTTCTGCTTTCACCTTATATAAAGGACATGGAAGAATGGAAGAAGGAAGCTGGCTCTCTCTTTGCCTGTTTGCTCTTGCTAGCAAGTCCATTTCTTCCCTGGCATTAAAGATTCCAGCATATACAGAAGACCAGATGAGACATCTAACATTGTGGACTGAACAGCTACTGGATTCTTGGACCTTCTGTTGCTAGCCAGCCATTTTTGGACAATCTGAACCACAGCCCATAAGTCATTTTAATAAATCCCTTTCTATACATCTATATATAGACATATAGATAGATGATAGATAGATTTATTCTGTAAGTTTTTTCCTTTAGAAACCTCAACTAATACACATAAAAACATATACAGACAGATCTACCATGTAGATGATGTAGCAGTGTAAGAACCTAGATCCTACACAGTCCTTTCAGTACTTACCAAGTACCACTGCTGATTCCACATTGGATCATTGAAGAAGTTCAATGCTGAGTCTTTTTGAACTGAGCGTTTGCTTCTCTCTTTTTGATACTGTTGTTCAGCCCATATCACCTACAAATATTTTTATAGTAAGAAATCAAAATCAAGCTTCCACCTGGGTATAATCATCTTCGCTCTACCTCTAAGACCCTCCCACCAAAACTTACATAGCTCAGTGATGTTTTTGCCTGACCACAGCTGAAACTCACAGACCAGAGAGAAGAAAAGATTGCTCATTGAGGAGGCAAGGGTTCCCTGCATTACAGTAAGGAGTACTCTTAGAGGGAGGAGAAGCAGTAAGTAAAGGACTGAGTCCTTCAGATTATTTACACTGTGTTTACAGTGGGAATAGAAGTGCAGGCTGCTGCCATCAGAAATCAGGCCACAATATACATTTCCACACTGAAGTTCCAGGGCCTCGAGACTGAAAATTTGCCCATTTTCACAGAAAAAGTCAACATCTATGGGTCCTCAGGGACTGTTGTTATAACACTCTTGCTGCTTCATCTCTCTCTTCACATCCAAAGGTAAAGATTGCAAGTGTTTGCAAGAGTGGTGCTGTGTGTGCAAATCTGACACTTTGGCTCCCTTGTGTTTCTAGCTCCTGCCTAGGAGTACGTAATATGAGAAACAGATTCAAGACCTGAGGTGATCAATGAGCATTACTGGCCAGGCACACCTGTCATTAATTCAGCCTCATGCATTATGCAAACAGATCTGACAGTATAAAAATTATCTGGCTCACATCTCTAGCATAATCTTATTATACTTGAGGCCCTGAGAGAATGCAGGGCTGTCTTGTAGGTATTATCATTATGAGATAATACTATATACTTGTTTTGATGGGAAACATGACTATTTTCTGTTCCAAACACAGTTTTTCTGTTGTGTATGTAGTAACATTTCACTGTGAGGAGGGATATGTTTAAAATGAGAATTTCCATGGGTGAAATCCAAAAATAGAAACTGAAAAATAATTTCCAGCTGAAGGCCAAAGACATCCACTAGGAATGCCTTGAATTTTCAATTAGAAAGTATATTGCAAGCCTGTTAGAAACACTGGGAGGAACTGGAGAGCCAGCAATTAGTCACTATAATTTATTTTAAAGTGCTTGTATTTTCAAATCCAATCATTTTGGCTTAAAATACCACACTACTTAGAATACACTGCCTGTCATCTAGCTTGGTCTTTGGAAGCTGGGTGCTAGGAGATACATGGAAATCTCTGTGGGAGGGGACCACTTAAAATTGAGAATTTCATCAGTCTGTAAAAATAGGCATCATGATACATTTCATGGGGTTTATTTGAAAGAATATTTCCCCAATTAAAGAAGAGCAGCCAAAAAACCAAGAGCAATTTTTAAGACTAGCGTATGAGAAGAACCACTTTGCCATCTGATCAGATAAACATCCAATTGTAGCAAACCATGCTATGATTAATGTCATAAACTAGAATTGCATTTAATCTCCAGAAGAGCAGACTAAATGGAATAGAGAATATTGGCAGTGCCTTCCTACTATGTGTATAATAGTTATCATGCACTTCACTGTAAATAACACTTCGGATCTTCGAAGATAACTAAATACCATCTTGTCCACTGCAATCTCCTATGACTTTAGGGTATTTCCTAAACTAAAATTATCCTGAGGTTAATTTTTCATGGGATTAATTCCTTTTTAATTAACTTTCATTAATGAGTAATTATTAACCTTTTGTTATCAGAATTGGGATTTCCTTAAAAATTACTGAGATAGTTGAAGAGGAGAATTAAACCATCTGTTCATTTGTATCAGCTACACCGAGTAAGAATACCTGTCCAGTTTCTTCCATGAAGATGGGAAGGGATTTCAATTTGACTTCCTCACACATTAATGTTGGACATGTATTTAGAAAGAGAAGGAATTCTTTCTCCTGCTTTGCCCAAGGACTAAGCCTAGTCAGGTTACCAGAAGCTGGTCTGTTTTTTTGGAGCCCACATACAAGAAGCCATCTACTTTGGTGGGGAGCATAAGAAAAGATCTCACTAGGCAAGAAAACTTTTTAAGCAAGGTTGCTGGTATCCAATTTGGTCTAACACATGTAGACATACATTGACACAAAGAATGAGCTGTAGGCTTGTGGCTCTTGGTCCTCATAAAGCAGCATTAATGTGGGACGTTCTACTGCTTTTGAGCCCTGCAGCCTAAGACCCAACAATTGTTTCTCCTTATAATTTGTTTTATTTTAAAGAAATCAATTAAGGAGCAAACCAAACCACAATGTAATTCATAGGATTCCTATATTCCTTCTTTCAACTGGTATGTTACTATCACTTTTCTGTCACTTAGCTTCTCCTCCCTCCCCAAGTTGAGACAACACTCTCTGTTTCTCACAGTAACTCTCAGTCTGTCCTAAGAAACATCAGTCATGTATACAGACATCAGACCAACCAGCATGCATTTCCCTAGGAACACCAGGGTCAGAAGAGAAGGCAACATTGTGTATATGTATTTCAGTACCCCTAATGTATTAATTCAGCCTTTTGTTAGCATAACTTCTGACCTTGAAAAATAGATCCACAAACCAATAGGTATAATTAAATATGCATTCAAATTGTCCTCACACTGTTTATCCATATTGGTCCTAGATATTCCTTGTTATTGCCAAATGATCATGACTTGGTATACAAACAAGGTTGGAAAGAGCTGGGACAGTTTGGGACAAAGAACATAACATGCTTAGAAACACTTACCTCATAAAGAAGTGGATTAGAAGCTTTCTCATAAACACTAATACATTTTAACAGTGCAAGTGGTAAAACGCTTTTCAGTTATACTGAAGTGTTATTAAAAGCCAGGTCTACACATTTCTTTGGCACCACTGGGTTTGTATTAAAATTATCTTTACATTTTCTGAGTTCAAGAATTTCAAGAAGGAACATTTCATATTTGCCACATACCATATAAAAGGCTGTTGACTGACTACAGTGTCAATTATTTCGTTAAAATTTCCCCTTGATTTTCAACACTCAAAACTCAACTCTAGCTGTATAAATATTTATCACATATAACTAAGCTATGCATAAAATTAATGTTAGCTTAATCTAATCCAAACATATTATGAGCAATGATAATTCTACAGAAAGAAATAATAAGCAATATAGAGAAGCAATCACGATCATAAGACAAAAGGATCAAATGTAAAATGCTTTTGCTCCTGTTGGGAGTTATCTAGGGAGCAGTTAGTCAGACTGTGAGTTTTAGGACAAATGCACACTTACACGATCATCATCAGATAACCTCTTAGTGATATGAAGAGCACTTCTTCGAGACCTTCGAGGATGGTTTTTGTGTTTGAATAAGTAGTGATTTTCAAGTGATCCAATCTATTAAAAAAAATCAAAACAACAATCCACTTTCTTCAGAATGTATATACAGACTAGTTAAAAAATCAACTAACACAGTTACTTGGCTTTTAGTAATAAAAATATATTTTATTAAACCCACTGAAGTTAACTTTTTCTTCACGAGGAAGGCACAGAAGTTTTGAGATGACCCTCAGTACTCAAGAATAGGGATGCTTCTGTTTCACATAGCAATAAGATGCTTTTTATTTTAGAGGAGTAACTTGGTATTTTGTTGATGAAACAAAATGTATATGTAGATATTTCTCAAACAGTATTTATGTAACACAAGAAAATTCCTTAGGATTTATTAGTGATTACTGCCACATTCAGTTAAAATAAAATATTGTAGGTATAAAGAATCAATTGTGATAAATGTTACCAGACATCATTGGTGGTTCAGTTCTTCATTAGTTCAGTGCTTCCATGAAGTATCAGTACACATTTAAGACATGTGCCCCACCTCAGGATATTTCTTTGGTAGCTATCAATACCCTCTGGATCATTTAGAACTATGCTTAACACTCTTTGAGCTAATGTCCTTTTACATTAACAAATACAAAATGTGAATTGACTAAATCCTTTAGATGCCTGATTTTTAAAAAAATTAAGAGACAAACAATTGTGTTGTTTCAAAAGAAGTATGTTCTTTATGTTGGTGGTTCTTATTACCCAGACAATTGCTTTTAGTGGAAATGCTGAGGCTTAGCTGCAAAACAGAGCCACAGGCAGTGAATCTACTGTGAGCTGTAGATGGAACTGGGAAGAGATATCAAAAGCCATAAGAAAACTATTGTCAATTGCTTTGCTCCTTGTCTCTACTCTATTCCTAGCTTTTTCATGAGGCTGTAATGTTAGGATATTTGTCTTAAATTAGTATGGTTTTAGAAATGCTAAACAAAATGGGATGTAAGCAGAACCAGGAAAGCAAATTATTATTTTCTGAAGTTTTGTTACTGAATACGGCATTTTAACTTAAAATGAGTAGAAGGAAGCTAGTTTATTTTGAAAAATTATTTTCATACAGAGTGGTCTAGGTTTGGATATGTGTCTGGGGCTTATGTGCAAGGGAGGAAAAAAGAGTTTTATGTGTTTTCTTTCCCAATCAAAAACACCAAGCAGCTGACTAAATACTACCTCCACGTCCCCAGGACAAACAAATTTCCACTGTGCTTATAGTACCCACCAGAATAATTCCTTCTGATACTCTCTTTTGGTCCCCAAATGCTCAAGAATTGCACACAATAAACAAACTTATTCTGAAGCTATAGTGTCTCTGTTTCCCTGCAAGCTGTTTTCCATGCTGGAGTGCTTCTCCAGCCTCACGTGTTCTCCAGGCAGTCTCTGACTCTTATTTCCAACCCTGCATAGTAGATATTTTCAGTAGCTTTCTTACCTGCCTCCCAAATACCCTTTTACTCTTTCTCCCTTCTATCAAAAATAAAAATAAAAATAAAAATGCTGCCTTAAACCACCAACTGCAACTTCTCTTACACAAATTACATTCAGGTGCCATTATTTATTTCTAATCCACTGTCCTCTAGATCTGAATTCCACTGAGAGCATGTCTTTTCCTCCTTTTTAGTCCCCAGTCCCTAAGGGACTGTTCAAAAAGGCACAGGGAATTTACTGAGTTTCATGCTGGGCCTTTCAAAGACCATTTGCCTCACAAAATTAGAGAGAGAAGGAAGCCTCTGGCTAGAGAAGGCGTATTTCCTAGTGGATTTGATGCATGGAATCGACACCGCCCACGCCGATTACTCATCTGTGACTTCAGAGTCTCAATCACCACCTCCGGAATAGAAAACGCGCCAAAATGTTTTACAACTCCCCCCTCCCCCGCTTAACTGTGGACTATTTCCCAGCAAGGGTCGAGGATTTGACTCTACGTCAAGGAAAAAGAAAGCTCAGATTAGAAATTACACCCTCTGGATTCCCCTTTGGGATCCCTCTGCCAAACAGGCTCGCACTTAATGCGCCCCTCCCTGCCTGCCTGTTAATTCAGCACGCGTTTGGACAGACACCAGTTTATCTCATAATCTGACACCCCCTAGGAAATGATTTTGCACTTGGCCGAGGAACAAGACAGAAAGAGATCTTTCCCCCAGTCGTTTCTGCAGCTAGACCCTGAGACATTGGCGATGCAAAGTTAGGAAGCTCGGACTTCACAAGTTATTGATAAAACCTTAAACTCCCCCGTAAGGGATGCTCGGACATCTTCCTTTACCTCGTCCCCTTTCAGCTTCCCCCACCACTCTGCACCACCGACACCAACCCCAAACCCGGAGTCGCTAGTCCCAGCAGCTGGCGCTCTCTGCGAGCTCTGGGCGCGCCCCTACACGCGGGCATCTCCTAGCCTGCCTGGCCCCTGGCTTCAGGACTGGGAGCTGGTGCTGCCATATTGAAAGGAAGCAAAGCGCCAGCTCTGGACGCAGGCCGCCTGCGTCCGGGGTGGGGGCGGGGGGGGGGGGACCGAGCGCACTGGCTCTCCCAGAGAAGGCGAGAGCCTGTGTACACCTCAAGTTCCCCGAACAAACGTTTGGGTTTTTATTTTCCAAACCTCGTGGGTGCGGATTTCAAGTCTAGAGCGGACAACAGAGAGATCAGGGTCTGCTAAGCCGCCACAGCTTCCACTTGCTTGGCGGCGCCCAGCCCAAACAATAAATAATGCAAGCGTTTTCCCTCTGAAAGCGCGCAGGGGGTGCGGGGGCAAAGGGGATGATCCTAGCTGTTTGTGACACTGAGAGCAGGGTAATGCAATCTGCGGATCCCACTCAGGAGACTGCTCCAGCCCCACCAGTGTCCTCAAGCTCCACAAAGTTTCTCGAAAGTGGAAACTCTTACCTGACCCAAGAGGTCATAGCCCAGCTCCTCGGCGATGGCAGAGGCAGCCTCTGGCCCTCCGGGGATCTCCGCTGCCCATTCATTGACAAATTGCCTCTTGGCTTTTACACTGTTAAGAGCACACCAAGCGCAAAAGAGGGCGAAAGCTGTACAGTGCAAAGACCATCCTCTTTGCTCCATGTCTCACACCCTTGCTCTCACACAAGCAAGAAAAGAGAAAAGAAGCCAGACAGGAGAAACACCAGCTAGACCCGACCTTTCCACCCTACCGCTCTGAACCACACAAGGCTCGGGGTTGCTCCGCTAAGGCTAGCAGGCGCTCTGGGAGAGGCTGGGCGGCGGCGAGCGAGCGCTCACTGAAGCGCTTCAATCTGCCGGCTGAGTGGAGCCCCAGCCTTCCCAGCCAGAATAGAAATGAGTGTTTACACGTCAAATCTACGAAAGCCATCTCTTGACGTCAGATCTACCTGGACTGAGAACTGGATGGTATTCCCGGCGGGGTGGAGAAACGACTAAAATAAGCAGGGAAGGATTAAGAAAAGGAAAGGACTGTTTAGTGGGATCCGTCAATTCTGCTGTCTGCCCATAAATACTGTAGCTACGAGAAACATCTCCGTTCTTCAAAGAGAAGCGCTCCATTTGAATACAACTACCAAGATCGTAAGGCAGGAAGCACACCCTCCCCCATCTATTTTCTCTGTGTTACTTTATTGTCTCCTATGTGCCTGGGGATGGGGAGTGAAGATAGGATTCTAATGGCCCTTGAATATCAGCATTTGCTTTAAAACAAACCGACAAAAAAACAGGACTCGAGCTTAGTTAGATCTTTCAAATCTGACAGAGGCTGAAGCTCAGGAGGGAAGCTACCTGCTGCGTTCCTTCTATCCCAAATCATCTAAGAAAATGAGCGCTTCTATAAGACGGTATTAAAACGTTTTCAAAGTATGTTTTAAATCACTCGTAATTCCTTCTCTCTTGTTTCTGGCCCCGCTAAAGAAAGCAATATCTAAAATTCTACCCGAGACCATTTGAAGCTCACCGCCACCATCATTGCAGTATTTACGTTGTGGTGTGTGTGTGTGTAATTTATTAGCAACATGAGTTTTCAAAATAGAAAAATGTATTGAATTTTCAATAAGAAGGTTCAAGGCTCCAAAGATTTTTGTATTGACTCAGGAAAGGGAGGAGTAAGTTTCATAACCCCCAGAACTTTTCTATTTTTCCCTCACTTAGAAATTTCACTTTGGGCGCTGACCTGAAGCTGTTTCACTACGTTCACATTAAATACACTGTGTATCTTTGTGAAAGACAGCTTTTCCTTAGAGAGAGAATAAGAGAACATGTGGATTCGGAGGGATTGAACTGGCGAAAGCAAGCCCAGCCTTTAAGATTCAGCACCGAGGTCTGGACAGCGACAGTCACAATGCTGTAGAAGTGCTCCGCCTTCTGTGCAGAAACGGTCTCTGCTTTGCTGCCCCTGGCCAGCTCTCAGCGGCTTCCTCTTTGACTTGCATCTTCCCCATCTTCGAACAACAAAACAGGAAGCTGGGCTAAGTGGGAGTGTGATGAGGTTCGTGACGCCTACTGTGTACGTCTTGTTTGTGGGAATTCTTTGGACTCTGCCCAAATTAAAATTTCAAGGAAAAGGAAATGAGAGAGTGTATTTCTTCTTAAAAACATTCTTCAACATCCTAAGGTGTGTGTGTTGTGTGTATGTTATGTGTGTGTTGTGTGTGTGTGTGTGCATGGTGTGTGTCGTGTGTGTGTTATGTGTGTATGTGTTGTGTGTGTATGTGTGTGTTATGTGTTTGGGTGCATGTTGTGTGTGTAATGTGTGTTGTGTGTGTGTTATGTTTGTATGTATAGTTGTGTGTGTGTGTGTTGTGTGTGTGTGCAGCATGAAGAAACAAAAGGGAGGATAGTAGGAAAATACTTTAGAACAAGCAGAGAAAGGAAGCAAGAGATGCTCTCTCCACTATAAGCAAAGGAGGCAAGACTTGATGGAGGATGCAGCTTTGGTGGTGCTAAGGTGTATGTGGGGTACATGTGCACTGCATGTTTATGCATTTCTGTGTGTATGCTCAGAGGCTGGAACTCAATGCTGGGTGTCCTGCTCTATCCGTTTCTGCATTATTTCCCCTGAGATGAAGTCTCTCACTGAGTCTGGGGCTAGGCAGGCAGTCAGCAAGCCCCAGTGATCCTCTGGTTTCTGCCCTTCACAGTGCAAGGTTAAACTGGGCATACACACACACACACACACACACACACACACACACATACACACACACACTATCATGGTTGCTGGGATCTAAACTCAGGTTCTTATTTGTGTGGCACATCAGATGTCTCTCCAGCCCTAAAATTGTTTTTTAATAACATTTTGATCTTACTAGTTTTTATAAAGAAGGGAATGATTCAGACACTGAGCAGAATCGTGTTTCTATTATGGCATGCTTGTTGTGACTGCTCCCAATGTCCAATGATTCAGTTAACAACTTATTAGATGTTTGGGAAAATAATAAAAACAAGGTTAGTATGAAAGAAAGAATAGGTTTGTACAGACCACCACATTTATTTGGCCTTAGAAATTTATATTACTGTAACATTAAATATGTGCAATATTATACAAATTGCATAAAAATTTACTGCAAACTGAACAACCAAAAAGAACATTTCCAGCTTTATATAATACTATTCCAAGGTTTTCAGAAAGTATTAAGAATGTTGGGGGGGGGAGGATTCCTTCAGCTGAGCCTGTGTAGAAAATAGGGCGTTATTTACAAATAAAAAGGGATGGCAATGAAATAACTTAGTTTAATATTTCCCAGTCATTATTTAGACATAACAGTTTGCTATGGATAATCACAATTGCATGTTGAGTTCATAATTAAAGTAGAAGGTGTTTTGGTAGAGAATGTATACTAGAGGCAACATTTAGTGGTTTTCTCAACCTACAAAACAATATTAATGTGGCACATTGAGACAAACTTGAAGAAATTTGAGTACTTAGTGTATAGGACTCTGCAACATGAATCTTAAAAGGTCTTAAAATAAAAACCCCAGAACCAGATATTGGAGTGAAAGCTGAAAAATCAGAGAAGCAGAACAGCCAGCCTCTAGCTTACCTCTACTAAAACCTCAGCCTCAAGAAAGCAAGTTCCTGTTTCTTCACTCACACCTTATAAACGTTTCTGTGTTCTGCCATATTACTTCCTAGGATTAAAAGTGTACCACTACCTGGTTCTGTTTCCCTCATGTAGCCCAGTGTGGCCATGAACTCACAGAGATCCAGACAGATCTGAGCCTCCTGAGTGATAGGATTAAAATTGTGTACCACCACTGCCTGACTTCAATGTCTAATTTAGTGGCTGGCTCTATCCTCTGATCCCTAGGTACATTTTATTGGGGAACAGAATATAACACCATATTTTCCCCTTTTTGTCTAAAATAATGAAAAAAGGTTATAACTAATATAAGAAAAACTATATACAATAAGTACAATAAATATATACAATATATACAGGCAATAAATACATCAGCAATGTATAATCCATTTGCATTTGACAAATTCAGATAAAATACTCCATTATCTATCCTATCTTTGTGAATCCAAAGGATTGTATCTAATTTACCTTCTATCCTAATTTGCATTATCAATCCAAAACTATCTTTTGATGTCTTTTGAAGTTATACACTTTACACCTCTGTAGTGAGATCCTTTTCTGAATTTGTTAACAAGAAAATCTATAACTATTTAATCTTCAACTCCCACAGACATGTGAGGAATGACAGAAACAGCTGGCTGCCTGGACAGTCACCAATTGTTCCTCTGTAACATTGGGGAATCCATCTTCAGCCTAAAGGCCTAGCATACCTGACAGACTTTTCTGTGAAGCAGGATTTTCTAAAGAGCCTTCCCACTCAGTCTTGGCAAGGATCAGCAGTCCTTTCTTTTGTGTCCTTCTTGCCCATTTTGGAGAGCATACTGTCAGCAGTTGAAGTAAGGGTACTTTCGTGCCCAGTGGCTAACTTTTGCCACAAAGAAAGTAAACTCCATTTGGAGTTTCTTCAATGCCCATCATCTTTTCTGAAGTAGATTGGTGCTGCCAGGAGCAGACATAGTCTAAAAAAATCTATGTTATTAAAACATCTTAAATGACATATTGTGTAGATCTCTGAAGTGTTTGAAGATGACCTGTATATCTGAAATATATCTGTTTGACCTTGAAAACATACCTAATATGACTACAAGTTTGATTGTAATGACTATTAACATGCATTTCTTATATCCTAATTAGTTGGTAATAACTTTCAAGGATGAGCAATTTGCATTACATTGTTAAATGAGCTGTAGAGGTACAATATCTTGAACAAGATTAGAAATGTATGTATAGTATTTTCTAACAAAATTAATCTCAAATTTGCATCAATGTACAAAATTTATATAAAATATACAAAAATTCAATTCAATGTAAAATATTTAAAACTAGTAATTACTTTTTTAAAAGTAGATTCAATAATCTACCTTTTTATCTTATATCTATATCCTCCCCTTTTCAGTATAGATTCAATAATCTACCCCCATCCTATCATTTCTACATTTTTAGAGTAGATCCAATAGTCTACCTTTTATTTATATCTTCTTTTTTCTTTTCTTTCTTTTTTCAAACAAGAACCCTAAATCTAATCTCCTTGCTTAGCTTTTTTTCCTATTAACAATAACCAACCATCCTAAACAATGACAATTATCCATAAACCCACTGAATAACCAAAAACCACTCACCCTACCTCTTGGGAACATGGGCATCATTTTCTTAAAATTACTTCCTGTTGTCTGAAGGCAACAGCATGTTTAGGAGATCCTGAAAAGAAAAATTTTGGGTTAATTGTCAAGTCCTAGGAGAGGTAGTTGTATCATATTTTGTACAGTCTCTACATAATGGGAAAATGCAGGGCTTGTCCCAAATCCCTGCTCAAATAGTCTCTGAGGATGAATCATCTCAGCTAGCCATCTCAAAACTATCCTGAGTAGTTTATAGTCCAGCTTTGGGTGATGTTTGTCAGCTTAGTGGTATTATCATCATCCTGATGAAATTATCATTGTGGGGCCCCATCATATTTTTGGAGACCTCAAAGTCACTGTTAGGCATGGTCATGGTTCCCTACAGAAAACTGAAAGACATTCAAACCCAAAATCATGTACAGGAAGCTAGATAAAGCCTTTTTTCTAGGATTAGCTAGTACTCTATATGACCATTAACATCATGACAAATATTAAAATATATATATAATAAATTTTGATATAAAATTTATACCTTAAGAAAAGTGTTAAAGAGTCAAAATAAAACCAAAGAATTATGAGAATAGTGGCAATAGAATAGTCCCTTAATTTTGTTTTTTCCTCTGTCCTATATCAGGTGGCTTTTCTGACATGATACAGAGATTTTTGCATTTTCTTTTAAGAAGCATGTTTGGATTTAGAGAAAAAGAGAACCGTGCTCCAGCTCTAAAGCCAGCTTTAATTTTTAATTGAACTAGGACTACATAAAGACCATTTGAATTATATGTCTGCAGAGAACAGCAGCAACAAACATTTAGGAAGATTTATGAAATTTTGTCCTGTTAAATACATGATATACCAATTAGCTAATTTACTCTTTTATTTGGGACATTTTTTTTCTGGATGATTTGTCCTTTTTTTTTCAGATGTTTCATTTGCCCAGTGTTCTTCAGATTCCCTAGCCTTCATTCTCCTGAAAGCCAAAAACAAAAACTCTTCCCCAAGCCTAACTCTGGGGAAGTTCCCTTTTGGAAAGTTATGTCTGATTAAATGAAAAGCATTTGTTAGTGGTATAAGTTAGTTTAAACTGAATGGTCATGCTGGTTGATGAACTATTACCTTTTCTAATTAAGTGTTCTCTCTTAGTCAAATTGAACCTTTATCAATTTTGATGGTATCCATAGCTTTTCTTCTCCTGTAGAAACAAAAGCAAAACCTCATCCCCAACATAATACATATCCTGGTTTCCATTCTGAGGTCAGTGCATCTTTAAAGTATATAGGCTGATTTAATTCTGTAGTTTTTTCCTATTATCCAGTGTCTCTCCCCAGCTGTTGTTCCTTTCTCATTAGCAATGAGAAAATTCAAAACTAATAGAATATTATGTAATCTATTTCTGGGGTTTTTTGTTACTCCTTTTTATTTAGCATATACTTTAGAATTTGGTTTGAACTTTCTATGACTGCTTGGCCCATAGGATTGTGTGGTATACCTGTAATATGCTTTATATTGTAATAAGAAAAACAAAAACAAAAACAAAAATACTGTTTCATTTTACCAGAGACATATGCTGGAGCACTGTTAGTTTTAATTTGTACAGTTATACTTATAATGACCATAACTTCTAGAAAATGTGTGATTACAAAATCAGCCTTCTCGGAACTCAAAGAAGTTGCCCATTGAAATCCTTTATAGGTATCAATGGTGTGATGTACGTATTTCAATTTTCCAAGTTCTACAAAACAAAACACATCCATCTGCCAGATTTCTTTCCTCTGAGTACCCTTTGGGTTACATCCTGCTGGTAGTAGAGTCTGTTTATAAAAAGAACAAGTAGGACATTTCCTTACAATTTCCTTGGCTTGTTGCCAAGTTATGGAAAAATCCTTTTTTAAATCTTTACTATTGACATGATTTTTTTTAATGAAACTCTGAGGCTTCCAGCACATTTTCTCTCAACAGTTTACCAATCTTCTCATGACCTTGTGTTAGAGGGCCTGTCAGACCCATATGGGATCAGATGTGAGCTATACATAAGGAATGATTCCTATTCCTGATTATTTCTTGTAACTGAATAAATAGTTAAGTTAATTCTGACTCATCAGAGATAAATTCAGCAGTTTCAATATGTAAGAACATTTTTTCAGCATACTTAGAGTCAGTAATTACGTTGAGATGTTCCAAAAAATCCATTAATATAATCAGAATGGCATATAATTCTGATTTTTGGACAGAATTATAAGTACTTCGAACCACTTTACCTAAATTTTCTGACTTGTAACCTGCTTTTTCTTGTTTGTTAATGTCTGTATAAAATGTAGGGGCTTTAGATATTGGTGTTTCCCATACAATGTGAGGCAATATCCAGATAGTTCTCTTTATAAGTTGAATTCTATCACTTTCGGGATATTTGTTGTTAATCTCACCAAAAAAAATTACTGCGAACTCTTTGCCAAGATTCATTTTCTGCCCATAATTTGTCAATTAGATCATTAGTTAAAGGTACTACAATTTCTGCTGGGTCTATTCCTGCTAATTGACAAAGTCTTAATTTTCCTCTTAAAATCAACTCAGAGATCTTTTCCACATAAATTTTTAATTTTTAACTCTGTTTATTTTGTAGAAATATCTATTACAATATAATATCTTCCTTCTGAATTAAAATTCCTGTAGGAGAATGCTTAGAGGGTAAAATAACCAAAATGCAATCAAGCTTTGGATCCACATGATCCATATGTGCATCTTGTGTTTTATTTTCCACCAAAGCCAATTCTTTTCAGCTTCAGCTGGTAATTCTTTTGAACTATTTAAGTCCTTGTCAGCCTTTATGGTTTTGAACAAATTATTCGTTTCATCATTTTTTTTACCCCAATTAGTGGTCCATAGATTAGAAATATCTTTGAATAATCTTTGAAAGTCATTAAGAGTCTATAATCAGTCTCTCCTGATTTGTACTTTTGGGGGTTTAATTTTTTGTAGACCTATTTTATATCCTGAATAATTAATGGAATTTCCTATTTGTATCTTTTCAGGATCAATTTGTAATCCCCAACAAGGCAAAATTTTCTTTACTACTTCAAACAGTCTTTCTAAAGTATCCACATTTGAATCAGCTAGTAAAATATTGTCTGTGTAATGATAACTTATAGATTTAGGATATTGTTAATGTATTACTTCCAATGGATGTTCTACAAAATATTGGCACAGAGTTGGGCTATAGCATTCCCTGTGGGAGAACCTTCCATTGGTATCTCCTGACTGGCTGGGAATTATTATAAGTAGGTACTGTGAAGGCAATTTTCTTCTATCTTTTTCTTGTATTGAGAAGAAACAGTCTTTTAAATTGATAACTATAAGAGGCCATCCTTTAGGTAACAGAGTAGTCAAAGGAATTCTAGATTGTAGAGATCATATTGGCTAAATTACCTTCTTAATACCTCTTAGATCTGTTACCCATTTTCCACTTACCAGATTTCTTTTTAATAACAAATACAAGAGAATTCCAAAGGCTGGTTGATTCTTTAATATGCTGAGCATTTAACTTCTCTTATACCAGCTGTTCTAAGGCCTGTAGTTTCTCTTTTGTTAAAGGCCATTGCTGAACCCGTACAGGCTTGTCTGTTAACCATTTTAAAGGTAGAGCTGTTGGTATCTTTGGAAGATCAGCAGTTGTTGTGCCCTGTTCTTGTACAGTCTGGATGGTTGGTGACTGTTCTTTATAATATCCTCTAATATTTCTCTCAGAAACATGTGTTAGTTTATGGATTGTTTCTGAGGTTGAAGGAATGTTAATATGGCTATTCCATTGTCGCAATAGATCATGACCCCATAAATTCATAGCTACATTAGCCACATATGGCTTTAATTTTCCTCTCTATCCTTCTAGCCCCATACATTCAACCCATCTTGTGCTCCATTTCACTTGTGATAATGTTCCAATCCCTAAAAACTGAACGTTTTCCTCCTGAAGAGGCCAATTTGGATGCGAAGATTCTGGTGCAATTATTGTTACATCCATACGTGTTTCTACAAGACCTTCAAGAGAATGTTGTTTATTCATATTTTTAATTTTGGTCTTTGTTCATTTATAGAAGTTTGCCAAAAAAAAATTTTACTTTCTGGTTTCTCCCAAATTTTTGTTCTCTCTTCTATAGCTGTTCTATCACCTCAAGCAGTATGGTTTTTTTTACAATAGGCATTAGGTTCTTTAATTGCTCTGGGAAGCGTTTGCAGATTCTATGATGGCAGGAAAGGACTGAACCAAATTTGTCATGGGGGCCTACAAGAGGCCTCTCAGGGAGTTTACCAATGGCAAAGGCAAAGAATTACCTTGTCTGTCCCTTAATGATCTACGTTTGTTAGTCCAACGTTTGCCTTTACCACACCTTCTGCATAATCCAGAAGGGAGGGCATCCTATTGCCATTGTTTCTTGAAGAAACATTGTATCTAGGATTACCCTGTTTACAATCTCTTTTTAGGTGACCTTGTTTACCACAATTAAAGCATCTTACACTATTATTTTTCTTCAGACCTCTGGAAATCACCTCTCCTATCCAAGTATCATCATGGTCATGATATTCAATATTAATTGTATCTCAGATCCTTTTCTCCAAGTGTGCTGATCTTGCCTTTAACAGCCTAATTATCCTTTTGCATTATCATTCTCAAAAGCCAGAGATTCAATTATTATCTGTCTAGCTTCTGAATTTGGTATCATTCTACTCACTGTTGAAGACAGCCTTTGTAAGAAATCCATGAAGGTTTTTTTTGGGCCCTGTATAACTTTTGTAAATAACTCAATTTTCTTTCCTACTTCTTCAATTCCATCCCAAGCATTCATGGCTGCCACATGGCATAGAATTAGGGTATGGTCATAATATAAAGATTATCTTTGTATATCAGCATAATTGCCTTCTCCAAGAAGTTGATCTTGGGAAATTTCCATATCTCTAGCTTTACATCATTGTTCAATGGTCTTAGCCTCATCTTTCCACCAGGTTCTCCATTGTAACTGGGGACCAGCCTCTATGACCACTGTAATCAAATCTTTTCAGTCTTGAGGGATAATTCTATTACAAGTTGACCACAATTTAACATTTACTTCACAAACAGAGAATGCATACCATATAACACTTCTTTGAATCTTCTTTGTGTCGTCTCAAATCTAACATTTGCACAGGAATCCAATCAGCTCATTCACAGCCTTGAGCATTTGGCAGTTCCTATATGTACAATAGATTAAAGTTGGCTATTTGAAAACCTTAAGGCTGTTTTTCTGTAACCATATAATGTAATGCTGAGATTGGTTCACCTTTAAATTCCTCTGTCTGGGTCTGAATTTCTCTATAATCCATTTTAACAAGTATTTCTAAAATTTTTATCTTGGCACTCACATTAACCAACTTTTTAAATGATAAAATAGAAATGATCAAACAAATAATATTTATAATTGACATTACATCTATCTCATCAACATTAATTATCCTCTCATTTAGTTGTTCCATTTTCAGATCACCTAATATGTTATCAAACAACTAATTTCTCCCTTTAAGAAATCTTAATTGACTTACCAACTCTGTCAACTGCATAGAAGAGTAGAAAACCAAGTGGGTTTCAAGGCAGCTACCTAGTGTGGTAGCAGCTCGAGATGGGGGTCCAGGGAGAGCCCACAACACACCAGGAGAGAAAAAAGTGAAAGACCCAGCCACTTGGATCCAGCTGGTTAGGGACTCCCGTCCATGTGCAGCTCAGGACTGAGCTGGGTCCTGTAAGGCCACAGGCAAGTGGCTTTTCTATGAATTTGTGCCACATTCAGCACTACATGTAGCATAAATCTTAAAAGATTTTAACTAGCTTTTATAACTTAAATTAACACATTTCTATTAATCTATATTCTGTTACATATGACCCATCCTGCTTCCTATGTGTATCTGTGTTTCTCTCACCCACCTAGATTCCTCCTCCTATCTCTCCCTGTGAGGAAGTCCTGCCTATACCTCCTGCCTAGTTACTGGCCATTCATTTTTTTACACCAATCACAGCAATACATCTTTACACAGTGTGCAAATATCTCACAACAAATGTTACTTGTATGTATATATTTTTAGAATTGACCATTTAGTATTGAATAACAAATTGGTGTGCTCTTACCTGGGGAAGTTTATTTCTCCCACTCTCAGCATTCTTTAGTTACCTGGAGTTTTTGTGTAGGGTTGAGGCCTCTATTTTGCTATGATTTTAGACTTTCAAAAAAGCTTCAAAATTAGTTCCCAGAACATTTCTATATCTTTCACTTAGCTTTCCTAAAGGTATATTTTATGGGACTAACATAAAAATTAGCTGAAACAGGACATTAATATGAGTGTAATACTGTTAATTAAACTACAGATCTTTTCCAATGTTTCCAACTGTTCTACCTACTTATTTTATTATCTGATAATCAGTTGATATGTCTCATTGTAGTTTGTTGTTATGTATTCCCTTATCCAAGACATTTCCTCTTTGTCTTTCAGAACCTTGAAACTTTGAGAAGTATTAATTAGTTATCATTCCTCAATTTTGGTTAATTTGATATGGTCTCATGATCAAGTTAGAGCTAAGTAGTTCCATCAAAAAAAATGATGTCATGCTATTTGTCGGTACCTTGTTTCAGAAGGCATGTGAAATCAATACATCTAATTACTTGTGATGCTATACTACATTTGATCACTTTGTTGAGATGATATTGACCAGGTTTATGTACTGTAAAGTTATTATTTAAAAAAGAACATTTCAACTTCAAAATCATTTTCAAGACCACTGGAAATGCCACAGGAAAGTAGTATTCTCCAAGTGTGGTTTGGGGGAGAAAGTGAAAAGATTTGTGTTCATGACATACCATCTTTTCCTTCATGATTTTCTCCTATTGGTTGTATTTCTTATTTGTTATGCCTGGTATCAAGGTTAGAACACTGTTTTAACCACAATTAGAGGCAGTTACTGAAGGCCCATTCTTCCCAGTTTGTTTACAGCTGCTTCAATGTAATTTTTCAAGGATAACATTTATTTAAACAATAAGCAATTATTTTCAAAATTCACTAGAGGAAGGTGAGAAACAAAGTGATGTTATATTCCATTCATGATTCTCCTCAGTGGATGGTTATCTGCCAGTAAGATGCCTGAAGAGACCAATCCCACAGTTACTGCTAAGGAGAAAACATGGTTACCTCACACTCCAGCCCAGGCAAGCTGGTTCTCAGCCACTTGCATCTGTCCCCTCCTGAGCCTCACTGATCATGAAAACTAAATGAAGAAAATAACAGTTCTAGGCTGAGTCAATCCACTGAACAGTAACTTTGAAATTCTAAGTTAGTTTATACTTAAATTAAGGAGAGATACATACAATTCTGGTTTTCTGGATTTTTTTTAAATTAGAGAATATGGGTCTGTAACTGGGGTCCAGACAGTGATATATAGTGCTAATCTTTTCAGTTATGTTTACCTTCCTTTTTTCCCTCACTGTAGAAGTTCAGGAACATTCATCTGTCAAAAGTAGAAATATAGTAGCAAAAATCAAGTGTATGGAGAACTTTTTCTTTCATACTTGACTTATCTGTTTCATAATGTTGTCCCTTTGTCTCCTGTGAGCATCTATGTATGCAGATATCTCCTGGAGCTACTTCTAGACTCTTCCCTATACTATTCATATCAGGCCACTGCAGCCTTAGCTCTTTACTCACAGCAAGAAAGAGAGACAAAAAGCAGCAGGCACTACAGCACAAGTAAGTGTACTTAAGGTGAATGTATGAATGAGAAAGAGATGGATCTGTTCATGGATTGGGAAGAGGCAGAATGAGTGGACATGTTATACCTACTCATGTTCTGGCACTTTGGCCTCAACCAGATGTCTAGGTTGGCACTGTACCAACACCTGGCAGAAATTTAGGTACTGGCATTAGAAACACAGGAAAAAAACAAACTGATGTCGAAGAATACATGGAATGCAGTGGCTGGTGATCCAGTTTCTTTTCTTTTTCTCTGTTTCTAGGCAAAGAAAAGACAGTGGCTATAATTTTGTATGCAGAACCAGGTGAGAATCAATAGAAAAGCTGACACCATTCAATAAATATTGCCAAAACTCTACCTAAACACCATTTCAAAAGCAATAGGCACATGGATAAGAGCAAATGCACAGACCACAAGGGTCTGATTTACAGCTCTGTTACTTCCTTTTTGGCAATATTCAGTCATCATTTCAATACTTCTGTGCTTTACTTTCTTCATTTATAACGTGAGGTGTAATAGTTAATTACCCGATGGAGTTATTACACATAGTATACTTATAACCTTGGTTCAGCACTAGCAAATAAAATAATTATTATTTTTACTGAGAAATAGATCTTTTATTACATCATAATTTTTTTTTTTTTACACAAGAATTTTTCAGGTCCTAGAATAGAAAATATTGTGTGGTTGCAGAAGCATTTTCAGTGTGGAAATAATTTTACTCCCCTAGTTGTGTGGCTAGCTTTGGAACATCACTTTCACATCTGTTTCCTCATTTCCTGAATATACTGACATGCAGAGTATAAAGGCATCTATTTGCCCATACACGTGGTCCAAGATCTTCTCTTTTTGAACACTTGGCATTTGATTTCTGAATGGGATTAAGAATAGTGGAACCCCCAAAATGCTGCTTGATCTAAGCCCACTCAGATGCAACTTTTGTTGCATATTGTCAGGATGCTGGGAATATATGAAGTGGGAAGACAAGACGGATGTCAGAGTATTTACATTCAAGAGTGGTGGTCACAGATGGTGAAGCACACAAAGAAAATAGTGGTGGGAGGTAGGGTTTAATTCATACTGTGCTTCTCCTGCCACCTTATCTCTTGATATTAGAACCAGTTGATTGTGATTCTGTGTGTGACTGAATAATATCACACTTATTTCATAACTAAATAGTGAAAGTTTGGATCAGGCCATATGAGCCATGAATACAGGGCTATTTATGATAAATGCTATTTATAATTTTCATAAAGACTTTCCACTATCGGCATCTCACTCCACCATTATTACTCTTCCCATTTTGTAGACAAATAAACTAAGTCACAGGCAGGCAATGCCATCTGGGTTTTTATAGTTAATCTGATAGAATTAAAGATTAAACTCAGATCTGCAGTGCTTCTTTTCTTCCATCAAGTGGAACTGATCGGTGTCTAATATTATGAGAAGTTGAATGAGGAGTTTTCTTTGCCCTTTACCAGCCACCATTACTTATGACAGCTCCTGAGGTTACAATGTCCTCCTCAGAAAGTCGGGAGAAATAATACTTCCTGCTATTTGTGAGACCTGAACATGACTAACTCATGAATATTTCTTAGAACAAGACTTGGTACATCATAAGTGTCTAGTGGAAGCTGTCTGCCATATCATCTTGGGTTCTCATTGAAGAGTAATTTCAGACTAAATCTGGAAGCACAGCCCTCCTGGGTGTGTGAGTATCTACTGTCCATTGTTGCTTTGATAAGAATGTCTGTCTGGAATTTGTGTGCAAAGCATTACAGGTCAATGGTGTGTTATGTACACAGTAGTGTTCTGTGCTTGGAGCCCTTGTTGTCCTCTTCCTTACTCTTGACTCTGGGGTGGTGTAGCAGCCAAGAATCTAGGAACTTTAACAAATATGCTCCAACGTCATAAGGAACTCTATAAGCTGCCTTTTGGTGTGTTTGTCCCCACTCTACTAAAGGGGCTACTGCTCCTCCTCCTTGGCCTCCTTCTCCTTTTCTTCTTGACTGTTTTCATCGTCATTGTTTTCTTCCTTTTCTCTACTTTCTTTTCATATCACTCTTTCTATTGTGTTTTTGTGTTTGTTTAGTTTGTTCATTTTAAATGGATAGCTTGCAGCTGGATTCCACCATGAGGCTAAATCAACTATCATATGTTCAGAGAAAATGCCACTGAACATAGAAGGAAAAACAGAATGATACATCAAAGAAAGAAGTTATACACATATAACTACTCCAGAGCCAATTAGGAAGATAATCACAAAGTAAAAGCAAGCATTTGCTCATACATCGCTTCAGGCTCCCTCCCTCTCATAAGCAGTGAAGTAGCTCATGATGATTTTCGGAGCTTGTCAATGTTGGGCCCACGTTTAGCATGTGGATAGTAAGGCATCTTCTTCCCTATGAAGAATGCACACAGTTAGGTATAGATAACGCTGGCCTTTGCTTTGAATTAGCCATGCACTC